>NC_090927.1:198881563-199184063 GCF_040938575.1 Ambystoma mexicanum | reverse complement strand
TGGCAAATAGTTTGGCATCTAGGTTTAGTAGTGCTACGGGCCTGTAGGAGCTGCACTCCTCAAGGTCTTGCCTGGACTTTGGTAAAAGGCCTATCACGGTCTCCACATCAAGCTGACTACCAATTTTGAGAGTATTATCGAACTGAATAATGCAGATAGGGGGCTGATTAGGACCAGGGTGAATTTTTGTAAAACGGACCAGTTAGGATTTTTGGTTCCAGAGATTTATTATCTTTCAAATGTAAGAAAGGCATGGTATCAATAGTAGACACAGACAGAATTGATACAAGTTTTGAAAACCTTTATTTGTTAATTTGGTTCGATTGGTAGAATTCCTAACTTGCCCTGACTTTAGAATGGGAGTAATCTGGACCATTAAATAACAAAACAGTCCCAGTCAGTCTAGTCAACATAAAAAGGCATTTACTAAATAAACCTAACCTTGCTCGCCTTCCAAAATGACAAATGTGTTAAGGAGATTCAAAAGAAAAATAATGTCTCAAAAGAAATGCCAGAATGGCTATAAATAACCCACGTTCAGCACCACAGGGTCTAGAGAGTTTACTAAAAAGAATAGGTGGATCGCACAATTCTTTCAGTCTTGCACACTTTGGTTTACTGGTACAATTTAATAGTTCAGGCTTGGGCTTCAAGCTTCTGGTAGTTCAATCACTTCCTTAGGCTTCGTCCACCTTATCATAAATAGACAGTTCCACTTTTGACCTTTACTGTACAGGCTTCCCTCTGTCGGGCAGGAGCGTATCTTTCACCTTTCACTTTATCACACAGTTGTGCACAGGCTTCGCTCTGCTGGGCTCGAGCTTGTCTTTCACTTTTCACTTTATCACACAGTTTTTTCTGCACAGGCTTCCCTCTGTCAGGCTTGAGACTGTCTTTCTCTTCGCGTGGGTTCCCTTCCCCACGTTTTGTCTCGGGTGTCTTTTCACTGTTGAAGACTTTCAAAACAGCAGGGATTTTACATAGACCTCTGCATGCCCACTGTGACCTCTCTTTCAATAATTCTACTATCCACAATCTTACTCCTCTTACAACACCAATGCCTCTTGGTACTTGTAAATTCCTATTCTCTTCGGTTTGCATTCTTGGCTTTTTGCCAAATTCTTGGTTTTTGTAGTTTCCTTTTTCTTTAGTTTGCCTTCTTGGCCTCTTTTAAAGTTCACATACTTCGCTTTTCATTCAGTCAACTTTCATTCGGGGTCGCAATTGCTTTCTTGCCCTTCATTCCCAATCAACTCAGACCATTTTGCAGAGACTTTTGAATGTACGATTTTCACCTTGCCGGACCACTCTGTTACTTTGTATCCATTCCTTTTTACAATTCAGCAATTGTCTTTTCCATTACGTGTTTTATCAGCATACGCACAACCTTCAACTTTTGAGTTATATTTACTTTTGCTTTTAACACAAACCAGACTTTTGTTGCCTTCGAAAACTCACCAGTTGTGTTACTCAGCCTTCTTTCATAAACGCTCTTCGTGCAGCAGTCAAGGCCATTTCCAATGCCTCCTCTGCTCCTCCCCAACTGATGTCGTTGACCTGGGAGGATCTCAGGCTGCTTTCAAGTAGCTTGAGGGTTTCTTTCTTCTGCTCACTCGGGTTCAGTCTTGGAACGCTTACGGCTTCCCGAAAGTGGGGAATTCTCGCCTGGCTCTCTCTCGATCTTTGTAACTGCAGATCAGCCCCTTGGCCTTCTGACTTCCATTGCCTGGTTCTCATCAGCTCCGAAAGAGCTGTTCCTTCTCATACCCAGCCTTGCTCAGAGTGTGCCTGTGCGCGCTACCTTTTATTCGTCTGAACGGGAGTGTTAACAAGTGGCAGGTGTATATAGTTAGGATTACGTGCCTGCCTCTGCCTGGCCTCATTACAGGGACAGAGTCATTGCAAGCCAGTGGAGGCAATCTGCCTGACCTTATTCCTCATCTTCCTCAGCTCAGTAGTGTTGCCAGTGTAACGTGGGGAGGAATTATGGGAGCTGTAGGTTCCCATAAAATAAGCAGGGATAGGGGTTATCTGGGTTGTAGAAATAGGGCATACCATGTCTCGCCATCGGGTGTTTCACCCCCACCCCACAAGGAACCCCTACCCAGGTGATCCTCCCTCGCTTGTCCAACCCCAAGGTTTGGATCCCAAAGCGATCGCCTTTCCCTGACCAACTGAGTATGGATCCCCAGGGACAAGGTTATGAAACACTGTCTGGTTTTTCACACAAGGAATTCAGTATTTCTTTACTGTTTATTGGTTCATCAAAAGCTGACTTTTGGAATTAGTGAAATAAGAGGATAAGATGTCCTGTTGAGTTGCCCAGTTGTACACCGAGTTTTGTAAAATCTCAGAACAGGGATAGCGTTGATGGGTCATTGTCTAATCTATTGACACCCCCCCCACCCCGTCCCTCATAGTTTGGATGTGGAATTTACATCTTTCATTTCTAAGGATGTTGGCAAGAGGTTAATTAGCTTCGGGATCGATATGTAGTAGGGCTGGGCAATATATCGAAATAGGATGAGATAATATTGTTAACATGGAGATATATATATTTATACATTTTTAAATATACTACCAGTCTTTATTTACACAGCTGTGTGTATTCTCAAACAGGAAGAGGAACCCTGTATTTGCACTTTATTTTGATCAATGCCTTATAAGCAAAGGTAATTAGAGAGACGTGACGGAATTGGTTGCGCTCGACCTGAGTTATAGTTATAGATTGGTTGTCAGATAATACAAATTAGACATCAGTTGTTTGTTGCATCAATTAGATGTATTGAGCATGTTTGAGGTCCACGCTCAGATTATGCCCAAATTCTGCCAATTTTGCCAACACATGTTTCGACCTATTCGGTATTCCTCAAGGCAAAAGATTCTTTATAAATAAACAAAGCCAACAGTGTTAATCAAAGACATGAATACGTATCCAGCAATGTTCAAAGTACATCATACAAAATAAAGAAATTGTACAAAAGTCCCATTTGAGTCCATTGCATGGGAGTCAAACATTGGGGGTACAGAAAGAAAGCAGGTAATGGGAATGTTGAAAAGAAAAGGAAAATAAAGGAAAAAAGAGAAACACAAGGTTTGAAACAATAGATTTAACGTCATTTGAGTGACCGCACATTCATATCTACGTAGTGTCTCTTGGTATTATCAATCAGTGCCCGCTAATATGTTAAAGCATCCAATTGCTTCAATTATTAGTATTGTGAGTACCCTCATTGTTGAAATCTCTGCATTAAGAGATCACATTCCTCTTCAAAAGTCATATTGGTGCTACTATTTCTTTGGGCTCTGTAGAATTCACTAACCAGGATTTTGCAAATGGTGGATCTTTTGTGCATGAACGTCATTTAGGGGTCACGAGGGATCGCAACTGTGACCCCTGAGGTCTCCCTTGCTACCCCTGTGGTCTCCCTTGCTACCCCTAAAACAAAAACTTTAAAACACATATTTTGTTCTTTTTTTTTAATGCAAGGTCCTAGGCTGTGGCCAGCACCATGTGGCTCTTTTCTTGTGGAGTGGCTGGCTTACTTGTTCAGGCCTCTTTAAAATCAAATAATAAAGAACACAGGTTCCACAATTCTAACAATTCAGAAGTGACCCTAAATAAGAAAGAATAGGAATACCAAATAATTTGTCTTTCTGGAATTCTATACAATAATTTCTATACTCTATTGAAGGTTTATTTCAGGCACACTCCAGAGGGTGGGTCACTGATTTAGTCAGTTCTTAAACACCTCAACTCAGCCTTTCATCCTTCTGAGGTCGATAAATGAGTACCAACACAGGTTGGGTGATATTGCATGTATATTTGTTCTATATATATCATTTGGCCATGGACGTCTGCTTGCATTCACAGTAATTTGGTAATTTGGGCCTATATATACTGATCTTGACGACACATATGGCGATCTCTTCTTGTATGAAATGTATATAACATTATAGTGATATTGTAACCATATTTTTCAGAGTGCACTTCGGAACAATGCTATGTGATGCCACTTCCTGTTTTGTCAAGGGGTGAAAGGTTGTGTTCCATCAGTTGCCGAGCTATCACTTCGGGGTAGGGTCAAATGACATCACTTCCTATGATCTCATCAGAGGTCAAGGGTCGTGTCATTTCACTTCCGCTACCCCAGGCATTTTGGTGAAATGACGTCACTGCTTTTGTGACAGCTGCTAGCAATTAGGGTGTAATGAGCTTCTGTCGGTTTCCTAAATGTCTTTGTTTCCAAATGCTCTTTCTTCACATATATAGTAACATCTAGAAAATCTGTGGCATTGGTGTTAATGGTTCTAGTAAACTCTAAGCCAAATGTATTGGTATTTAGATATTCTGTGAATCTATCGAAGCTCTCAGTGGTGCCATTCCAGATTAATAGTACGTTGTTGATGTACCATTTCCAAAGTTTGATTTCGTTACCAAATACTTTATCATTGTATATATGATTTTGTTCAAAGTAACCCATGAATAGGTTAGCTAATGGAGGAGCATACTTTGCTCCCATCGCTACACCTTTGCCCTGCGCATAATAGCAGTCATTGAACAAAAAGAAAGTGTTTTGCAGTGTGAAGTTGAGAAACTATTTGATCATGTCTACGTGCTCCCTGTTGGAGGCTGAGAAATTTTGATAAGTGAAGTCTATGGTTTCTATGGCCAGACTATGCTGATTCGAAGTATACAGAGATTTAACGTCCAAGGTTACTAATAAAAAATGTGATTCCCCTTGAAACTCCTGCAAAATTGCCAAGACATGTATTGAATCCCTTAAGTAAGATGTAAGTGATGGGACCATCCCCTGAATTGCTTTGTCGATATATTCTGATAAGCCGTCCATTGCCCATCCTATGCCGCTCATTATGGGACGTAGTTCTGGTAACTGTTTGAAACTCTTTTGAATTTTGGGCAAGACAAGAAGTACATGGTTGGCATTATCGGGTTCTTCCTGATCAAAAAGTGTCTTTCATCATCTGTTAGTAGGCCTTTAGTATGCCATTCGAGAACTAATGCGGTTAGTTCTTTAAATGCCAGCCCTGTGGGGTTAGTCGCTAGTTTAGTATAACACCCTGGAGTGGATAGATGTTGGTCTGCCATTGTAATATAGTCTTCTCTGTTGAGAATGACAACATTGCCACCTTTATCAGCTTCCTTTATTACAATACTGGGGTCATTTGCTAATGTCTCTAGTGACTGTCTCTCTTGAAAGGTTAAATTGGAAACTTTGTCATGATTTTTCATTCTGTCTATGTAACAATGAATGTCTGATGTGACTGCCTTATATAATGATTCAATTACACTTTCTGGGTTCAGTTGTGGAGTAAATTTAGATTTTCTTTTCTTTATAATGTTATGGGAAAATGAGTCTCTATTTGAAAATCTTCAGTACATGGAACGTTCATAATTACAAAACATGTATACAATCAACGGAAACAAGCCTCATGAAACTCTTTGCATATCTCATAATTACCTAGAATGTGCACAATCAACGGAAACCAACCTCACTAGACTTGATGGGTATTTCCACACAACACTAATAATTGAAGCAATTGGATGCTTTAACATATTAGCGGGCACCGAATGACAACACCAAGAGACACTACATATATAAACGTGCTGTCATGAACTACAGAACAGGTCCCTTTTGGACTTCCTGGTCCTTGTCACAACGGGGCTTGCACTCCATAATACTCCCAACATGGTCGTCATGGTATTCTATTAATAGACCATGCCTTCCGCGGCTCCGCGCGTTTCAATGCTATTGCAAAGTACCGATCCGACGTGTGTCCCGTAGCTCGCGGTATTGTTTCCTTGTACCTGTCTATCTACCCCTTCTTTGCCCCTTCCTTTCCTCCTATTTCCTGGACTCGTGTGCTAGTTGCACGTTTCCTAGTTCCCCATATTCCTGGACCCGCGTCCCGGAAACTGAACACACTCTGGAGTCGGAAGAGACTCAGGCAGCTTTGTTCAAAACCAGGTCCGTCCGCAAGAAGGCAGCGACCAAGGACTCCAGCAAAGAACGGACCCAGGTGAGATGGGGGGAACTCCTTGACAGTTTGAGACGCCACCCGACCGAACTCGATAGCGACATGGAAGCCGCTGTTCAGGACCTGATGCGTGGCATGCAAGAACTATCAACCGAGGTCCAAAATCTAAAGGCGGAAAACTCTTCACTCAAACAATTGGTCCTATCCCGGGATTCAGCCACAAAAGAAAGCGTCTTGTTGGGCGGCATTGTTGACAAATGCGATGGGTCGGAAAAAACCCTTCGTGGATTCCTGAATTCATGTTTGGTCCACTTTACATTTAAACCTTATTACTTTTCGACACCCAGGGCTAAGGTGGGGTTCATAATTTCCCACCTTTCCGGGAATGCCTTAGCCTGGGCTACACCCCTCGTTAACTCCGGCGATGCCCTCCTAGATGACTATGATGGGTTCATACAGGCCCTTAAAAACATGTTTGATCGCCATGAGCAGGTCTTTAGTGCCCAGGAACGTCCGTTAGACTTTCAGCAGGGATCCCAGGATATGCTCACTTATGTGACCCGATTCAAACAATTGGCCAAGGAAGCTGATTGGTCCTCTGAGGCGAGTTTCACCTAGTTCAGAAGAGGACTGAATGATGAGATTAAGGATGAGTTGGCCAGAGTGGCTCGACCAAACTCATTCCAGGCACTAATGGACCTTGGCATGCAAACAGACTTCTGTATCCAGGAAAGAAAGGCTGAAAAGAAGAAATCCAGGGGAAATCCTTCCAAGGTGTCCTTTGAGAGCACCGTCAGAACGGACACAAACCCAGGCTCAGTCACAGAACCAGAACCCATGCAGGTAGGAGCCTTCCGTGGACCCATATCCCCACAAGAAAGGATGAGAAGGATTCATACGGGGTTGTGTATGTATTGTGCTTCGGACAAACATTTGGTTAGGGAATGTCCTCTAGCCCCCCCTCGGTGTTCGGGAAACGCCAGCTCCCGATACTAGATTGAGCTGAGCTTCGAGAGAGAGATGTTTGCTCCACATCAATTCCATCCTTGAACTCTCCTGGACAAAACAAATTGGTCATACTACAGGCATTTCTATCACCCTCCAAGAGCAAGACCTATCCCATTTTGGCCTTGGTAGACTGCGGAGCAATGGGGATCTTCATTGATCATGATTGGGTTGCTAGTCACCAGATTCCGTACGAGACACGAAGTACCTTGCAGCCTGTGGAAGCCATTGACGGAAGACACCTCACCTCAAAGCCCATAAGCCTGGAGACCAAGGAGATCCAGCTCTCAATAAATCACCATCAAGAGCTGATTAGGTTCGACATCATTAAGTCAGCCCACTACCCCATGGTATTGGGTATGCCCTGGTTACAAAAACATAATCCGAATATCAACTGGACAGCAGGATCACTATTCCTAGGCTCAGAGTTTTGTATGTCTCACTGCCTATTCCTGGAACCTTCATTAACACCCCCTAAGGAACCGCATAAAGACTAAGAAACACCACTCGTGGTTTCCAATATCATACAAGTCCCTGAGGCCTACCAAGGTTACGCTGATGTGTTTTCGACTGCCATAGTCCAGGCCTTACCCCCACACAGGCCTGAAGACTGTGCAATAGAAACGGAACCCTCAGCAGTGATTCCCTTCGGCAGGATGTTCATCCTTTCTGAACCCGAGAAAAAGGCCCTCAAAGAATACCTGGATACCAACCTTGAAAATGGCACCATAAGACCTTCAAAATCTCCAGCAGGTGCTTCGTTATTCTTTGTTCCCAAAAAGGATACCCAGGAACTCATACCCTGCCTCGATTATCGTGGCCTATATCAATGCACCCTCAAAGACCGATACCCACTACTCTTGATTTCAGATATCCTGGAAGCCGTAAGAGGCGCGGTAATATTCACCAAGTTGGAGCTCCAGGGTGCCTATCATTTGATCCGTATCCGGGAAGGAGATGAGTGGAAAACCGCCTTTAGAACACTCTTTGGCCATTACGAATACCTGGTCATGCCCTTTGGACTAGCTAATGTCCCGGCAGTCTTCCAACATTTTATGGATAGGGTGTTCTCTGACATGTTGTTCCTCTTCGTCATTATATATCTGGATGACATATTGATCTTTTCCAAAGACCCTCAAAAGCATGAAGAACACGTAAAGGTGGTACTACAAAGACTCCGTGAACACCAACTCTTGGCCAACCCCGAAAAATGCTTGTTTCACATTACCTCTGTTCACTACCTAGGCTTTATCCTTAGCCCAGAGGGAATTGGTATGGACCCTTCAAAGGTAAAGGCCATTCTGGCATGGCCTGCTCCCACGTCCGTGTAACAAGTTCAATCCTTCCTGGGACTTGCCACTTTCTACCGAAAGTTCATATCCACCTTTTCCGAGATTGTTCAGCCGATCGTTGCTCTCTTAAAGAAGGACACCCCTTTTATCTGGTCCACACAGCAAGACACAGCGTTGCAGCATTTGAAGACCGAATTTACACAAGCTCCTATCTTAGCCAACCCGACATAACCCGACCATTTCTAGTGGAAACGGATGCCTCTAATTACGCAATAGGAGCAGTGTTGAAACAGAAATTAGAAGATAAGCTGGAACACCCCATTGCTTATCTTTCACGAACCCTGACTCCGAGTGAAACACACTACTCTGTCCTGGAAAAGGAATTGTTAGCCATCCGCCAAGCCTTCACTGAATGGCGGCATCTACTTCTGGGAGCTAGACATCCAGTCTAAGTCCGTACGGACCATTGGAATCTTCAGATTCTACAGTCATTGGAATGTAGAAATAGTGTCAGGTGTGTTGGGCCTACTTTTTTGCCCAGTACCAGTTCCACATCACTCATGTCCGTGGATCACAAAATCTGATTGCTGACGCCTTGTCTCGACGTCCTGACTACGTAACCACTGAAGATAAGACATATCCCAAGATGTTTTCCCCCACGATCTTCGTAGCTCAAGCAGTCAACCTCCTGGAAGAAATCCGAGCGCAAACCCAATCCTCTGAGTTATGGATGGATATGTCAAGGAAAAATCAATGGAATCTAAGAGCTAAGGAAGGACATTTATTCAAGGACAATGCACTGCTCATTCCTACACAGAAATTACAACAGAAAATAATAAACCTCTGTCATGACACACTTCACTCCGGGCATCGTGGCATCACCAATACCCTCCGTCTTATACAGAGACCGTTCTGGTGGCCTAAGATGAAGACTGACGTACAGCACTACGTCCAAGCTTGCGTTGTCTGTGCTCAAAATAAGCATGATAACAAGAGACCGGCGGGTCTTCCACTGCAACCAACACTGCCAACTATGCCATGGGAATTCATCGCTACAGACTTCATTGTGGAACTACCACCATCTCGAGGATACACTACTATCATGGTTACCTTAGACTTGTTCACTCATATGGCTCATTTTACTCCCCTCAGTAAACTACCATCCTCCTCCGAACTAGCTGGAATCTTTCTGGAACACATATTCCGCCTGCACGGACTTCCTTCCAAGATCATATCTGATGGAGGACCTCAATATGTCTCACAATTCTGGAAACATCTCTGTCGAATTCTGAGAATTCAACGTGCCCTCTCTTCAGGGTATCACCCCCAAACCAACGGAGCCACAGAACATGCGAATCAGACCCTGGAACAGTACCTTTGATGTTTCGCCACCAAGGTCCAGGATGACTGGTCACTCCTGTTACCCGTTTCTGAATTCGCCTACAAAAACTGCGAACATTCAGCGCTCAAAACCAGTCCTTTTAATTGTAGTCAAGGGTTCCATCCATCGGTTTTACCCTCTGTTCTTCCTCATTCTACACCGGTACTTACTGCTGACTCCTGGATCGAAACCCTCGTCAACATACACTAGGAGGCCAAGGAATACTTAGAGAAGACCAGATCGCAGACCAAGAGAAATGCGGATTCCAAAAGAAGACCAGGCCCCTCTTATGCAGTCGGTGACCAAGTATGGTTGTCATCAAAGTTACTATCCCGACATCTAAGTACAAACAAACTGGCCCCCCAGTACTATGGTCCATTTCCCATCAAGGAAATTATTAACCCCGTCTCATACCGGATCAAACTACCAGACTCCTGGAAGAAAATTCATCCAGTTTTTCATACCTCTTTATTGAAACCCTACATTCTATCCTCCCGGAAATCCTGTAGACCTCCTCCTCTGCTGGTCGACAACCAACTGGAATATGAGGTATCCCGGATTTGCGATTCCAGCTATAAACGGGGCCAGCTTCAATACCTGGTTGAATGGAAAGGATACCCTCCTAGTGAAAGAACCTGGGAACCTATTTCTAATATCAAGGCCCCTCGGTTGCTCAGAAGATTTCACCTCATACACCCGGGCAAACCTGGAGGAAAGGGTCTTCGGAGGAGGCATGCTGTCATGAACTACAGAACACGTCCCTTTTGGACTTACTGGTCCTTGTCACAACGGGGCTTGCACTCCATAATACTCCCAACATGGTCGTCCAGCGTGAAACCCCTTTCTCGCTCCACGCGCTGGACGTAACGTATTCTATTAATAGACAACACCTTCCGCGACTCCGCGTGTCTCAATGCTATTGCAAAGTAGCGATCCGACGTGTGTCCCGTAGCTCGCGGTATTGTTTCCTTGTACCTGTCTATCTACCCGTTCCTTGCCCCTTCCTTTCCTCCTATTTCCTGGACTCGTGTGCTAGTTGCACCTTTCCTAGTTCCCCAGATTCCTGGACCCGCGTCGCGGAAACTGAACGCACTCTGGAGTCGGAAGAGACTCGGGCAGCTTTGTTCAAAATCAGGTCCGTCCGCAAGAAGGCAGTGACCAAGGACTCCAGCAAAGAACGGACCCAGGTGAGAAGGGGGGAACTCCTTGACACGTACGGTCACTGAAATGACGTTAAACTGATTTATTGTTTCAACCCTTGCGTTTTTCTCTTTTTTTCCTTTATTTTCCTTTTCTTTTCAACATTCCCATTACCTGCTTTCTTACTGTACCCCTTATGTTTGCGATGGACACAAATGGAAATTTTGTACAATTTATTTATTTTGTATGATGTACATTGAACATTGCTGAATATGTATTAGTCTTTGATTAACACTGTTGGCTTTGTTTATATATAAAGCATATTTTGCCTTGAGGAAGACCAAATAGGTCGAAACACGTGTTGGAAAAATTGGCAGAATTTGGGCATAATCTGAGGGTGGACCTGAAGCACGTTCAATGCATCCAATTGATACAACGAACACCTGATGTCTAATTTGTATTATCTGACAATCAATCTATATCTCAGGATGAGCGCAACTGATACCGGCACGTCTCTCTAATTACCGTGATGCTTTGACATGGGGTCATTGTATGCCCTAAATATTTGGGACTGCTGTCATTCCGTCTCCACATTCCTCCAACTTTGCTGGTATATTGTCCAACCTTTGAATTCCCCAAAGGTGTGGGGGGCGCGAACGAAGCGAGCCCTTGGTGGGGTATCCCTACAAGTACCCAAACCGCCGAGTTCACCATGCTGTAGTTGCCAGGAGGGGTGGGGTTGGGCCTAAAGGTGCCAGGGGACAGAGTATTTATATATATATATTGTGTATCGAGATTCAGCCCAAAAATATCAAGAAATTACTTTTGGTCCATATCGCCCAGCCCTAATATGTAGTCTTTTCCGGAGATAATGTTATGAACATTTGAAAATAATGAGTAATCTTTTTGACTGCTGTGGAGCTCTCGCCAACAGTCCAAAAGACCCAGATAATTTATTCTTTGTTTGAGCCCATCAGAAACTTGTTTAGCCTATGTGCTGGCACCTTGCGAATGATCTAGAAGTTTATCCATAATTAGGTTAAGGTCTCCCCCACACTGATTTCACTTGTTGCAAAGCTTTCTCGTGTTGGAAAATTGTATTAGGAATTCCTCCTGCCCTACATTAGGACAATATATCATTTCAATAGATAACTGTCTCAGAGATTCCCTGTTATTATGGTATATCTATCCTGGGGATCTAAGAGATGCAAAAGTGGCAGTGGAGTTCGCCTACAAATT
This sequence comes from Ambystoma mexicanum, assembly GCF_040938575.1. Taxonomy (NCBI): domain Eukaryota; kingdom Metazoa; phylum Chordata; class Amphibia; order Caudata; family Ambystomatidae; genus Ambystoma; species Ambystoma mexicanum. The sequence continues at coordinate 199,172,006 of NC_090927.1, read as the reverse complement.
AAGATTGCTTACCCCTCTTTCTTATGTTGCGAGGAGGCTAGTAATTGCATTAGAAAATGTGTGTGTCGGATTCTTTGATTTAAGTGTGTCTCTTGCACAAATGCAATATCTCTTTGGAATCAAGAACTGAGAAAAATGAGCCATCTTGTTGGGAGAATTTAAACCGCTGATGTTGATTTACATAACTTTAATACAATTTATTGACTTTTCTAAATTTAAAAAAAGTAGAGCAATTTTGTAACACGCTCTACGTTTCCCACTAGCACTCTGACTCTTCTGCCCCCAAGACACAGAAACCCAGGTGAACATAACATGTGAAACTAAACCCCATTGTTAGACAAAACTCCCTCCCCCCGCCAGCTACGAGAGTTAAAACTAAACCCCATTAACAGCAACCCGCAACTTAGAACACTCAAATATTTAAACTAGCCGGCTTTCGAGGCGCAACACCCTCTGGAGGGCGATCTATAATCATCTGTGTTAGGGTCGCAAGCCACCATTACATATAGGCAGGCCATGCCATTGAAACTGGCATGAAGATCCTCAACATGTTCCAAGCTCTTTGCAGCTTGCTCATTATCACTGGAAGAATGGATATTGAGTCCTGATCAAGTGAGAAGAAAATATTGGACCTCCTGACGCTTGCCAGGGGATCAACCCTTGACCCCAAGAACTTAATGCATCCATTTTAGGTGTCTTTTGACTAATCTGCTCCAGAAGAGCATTAAGACGTTTTTTTTTCTTCATGTGTAGTTCAGAGACTGGGGTGGCACTGGCGGAATAGCGTCCCCTCTGCGGGTTGTTTGAAGTCCCCGAAGTATTTGGAAGTGTAGATGTGTGCATGATCACTTCTGCTCAGCATCAGTATTCGAAGTGATGAGCAGTTTTTCTTCAGGAGAATAAGTCTGAGTCAATGAGTTGATATCCGAGCATCACGTTTAGGAAGAGGTTTTGGCTTCTTCTTTGGTCCATCCGATATCCAAGGGGTCCCTTGATCTTCTCTTGTTCGATTTCAGTCTGATGCCGTCTACAGCATTGGCTTCCCTAGTTGGAGGATTTGTTGCCCCTCAGGAAGTGAGGAGATCCTATGGATCGGATTGCGATGACAAAATTGGATCCCTGTCAGAAAAGTCCATCTGAATCTAATCTTTTCTTCAAAAGGTTTATCCACAATTGATTTAATGTGCTATATCCACTTCCATCTTGATAGGACGTTCCTCCAGAAGCAGTCTTTGGAATAACTTGTTAAGGAAGCCTGTATGATCGGACACCTCGGTCGATTCCCTGAGGAATCTCAGGTGGATATTTCCGCTATGTGACGGGTTCAGGTCCATCACACAGGGTGGTTGAGAAGTCTATTGAACGATGAGTGATTTGTAGGCCCCACCCCATGAGCACGGGACTCGGGCTGCTTTAAAGTTGCTGGGACATATTCAATATTTGAGGGGATCCCCCAGCTCTCACTGCCTTCATATGAGGCGGATGCCTCTGCAGCATAGTACTTCCCTTTCAGACTAGCGTGCGTGTCTCTGACAAGGAACGTGTATGCTGCCACTCAGGGCCACAGCACCAGAATTGCCTCTTGGCAGTGACTTGTGCTGCTGCACCTGCAATGCCCATGTAGTTGCCACACAACAGTTTCTCCCAGGCCAGGATCGGACCCCTCTGCGTGAGCCCCATGATGAGATTGGGCCCGCGGGCACCCCTGAGTTTTGAGGACCCCATTCAGGCTGCTGGCATTGACATTGCCTCCGCAGGGAGGATGACGGATGCTCGGTCGAGGGGGGCTCCCCTGTGACTCCGTACAGGCCTAGCGGGTGTGACCTCCAGGCCTCACCTCAGGGCCACGCACCATGCCCGCTTTCAATGGCTTCTCCTTCTAGGAACAATCATGCTAGAGCTCCAAGATCCATCCCACTGCAACAGGGCTCATTACTCCACATCCTCTCTCAACGCCATCTTGGCTCCACTCCACTAAAATAATGTGTGTTATGGTGTCTTAAGTTCACCTTGTACTCTAGTCCAGAATTTTGGGAGTAGGTAAGTCGCCACTTTTCATTTTGGAATATCTCACGATGTTGGAATACGCAATAGCCTCCCCTTGCTCTTTGATCCCCGTTGCCTCATTTTAAGGGGGCAGGATGATCTGCTTTGTTTGCTATACATGTATAATGCACTGCTGCCGGCCTGTCGGAGTGCAGGTCCGATACCAGTCCGACATCCGCCATAGGCCAGAGTTCTGAAGCCTGCGTATAATCTCTTCCCTTGGATCACTGTGGGTTTTCTGTCTGCCTCGTTCTCGGTATATTTACCATGTATTCCTCTTCATGCATCAGTGAGTGATTCACCCACTCCCCGGCTACTGTATGGCCCTTGATTCAGGGTTTCCACAGTGAATGAGGACAGTCTTCGTAAGTGTTCCTGGGTGAACATGGACGTCATTTCGGGCTCGTCAAGTGTCGAACCTGCAACCCCTGAGGTCTTTTCTTTCTTCATTTTAAAATTTAAGCTCCTTGGCTGTGGCCAGCGTATGTGGCTCTTTGTTTCTGGCGTGGTTATCTTTCTTGTTCAGGCCTCTTTTTTTTTTTTTTTTTTTTTTTTTTAAAGACATGTGGTTCTGCAAGTGTAACACTGAGCACTGACCCTAAATAAGAAAGAATAGGAATGATACATAATGTGTCTTTCTGGAATTCTATACAATAATTGCTAGACTCATTAAAGGTTTATTTCAGGCACACTTCAGTCACCGATTTAGTCTATTCTTAAACACCTCAAATTTACAATGCAGACACCAACTTTCAAAAAGCATTTTGAGTAGAATAAGCATCCATTTCGGATTATTTGCTTTTGGCAAATTGAAGTTATAGCATGCTTTTTTCTGCCGTTGTCTCTGTTACGATCATCACAAGACTTTCCATCTCGGTGTCCTCGGTCACTTGACAAAATCCTTGTGCCTAAAAGCTTGTGTATAGTGTAGAAATGTTTGACCATAGCACATAAAGTGGCCCTTGATTTAATTGTTGTAATGTGTCTATCTTTCCTATCTCCATGGCATGTTGTTCAGGATGTTTGTTTGCATGTCTGAGGAAACGAGTGCCCAGAACACAGACTGGGTGATATTGTATGTATATTTGTTCTATATTTTCCAAAATAAAATGGCGGTCCTACTAGGCCTTGTGAACATTTGGAACATGCAAGTGCAGTGAGAGAGAAGGGTCAGGGGAGGCAAGTGCAGTGAGAGAGAGAAGGGTCAGGGGAGAGGATGAGAGCTAGAGGTTCCACAGAGGAGGGAAGTGCCAGATAGCCAGTTGCAACAGGTACGTGCAAGGCAGTGACCACTTGGTTGAAGAGGGGTGACCATCCATAACAGTAAGTGCAGGCCTATGAACAGGCCAGTTGGTGCCCAAAGGCAAGTGCAGGGGGAGGGCGGATGCTGCTGGCGTATTGGACAGAGGGCCGGAGCTTGAGCGCTACTGGCTGAAATCCTCCACTCCTCCTAACCAAACCTCCTACTTTTCTTATCACTCCTTACATGACTCCTGCCTTAACTCTGCCAAATGTGCATACTTTTCTAATCTCCTTCACTCCCAAGCCTCTCATCCTCGTCGTATCTTTCAAACCCTCTCTCGTCTCCTCTCCCCTCCAGCTCCCGACCCCTCTTCTACTTTTCCTCTTTCTCCTTCTGACTCTGCAAACTTCTTCGCTGAAGAAATCTTTTCTCTTCACCAAAAATTGTCTGTACTCCTTCTTTTTCCCCTCCTCCCCTCTCCTTACACTCCCCCTCGGCTCACATGTCTAAGCTTTCTCCTATGTCTCTCTCCTCCTAACTAAATCCCATCCTACTACCACCCCTTCTGACCCTATTGCTACCCTTCTTATTCCTAAGATTTACACTTCTCTCATTCCCTACCTAACCTCCTTCTTCAACACGTGTTTATCCATGGCCACTATCGTCCCTATACTAAAAAAACCTTCAGCTAATCCTCTTCTCGCCTCCAACTTTCATCCAATCTCACTTCTACCTTTTCTCTCTAAATTATTCGAACGCTTGGCTTATTCTTAGCTCTCAACTTTCCTCACTACCCACTCTCTCCTTCCCCCCTCTCAATCTGGCTTCCGCCCCAAACACTCCACTGAGTCCGCTCTTACCTATGTCCTTAACTCCCTCTTTACTGCTCGCTATTCTAAGCATTCCTCAATCCTCATCCTCCTTGACCTCTCTGCTGTCTTTGACGCTGTCGATCACCCCTTACTTCTCAACACTCTTTCCTCTCTTGGTTTCAAAGGTTCTGTTCTTAACTGACTCTCCTCTTACCTCTCCCACCACTCTTTCGCAGTCTCTTGGGGAGGAAGAACCTGTACTACCTTCCCTCTTAATTACGGCGTCCCCCAAGGCACTGTCCTCGGACCCTTCTTATTCTCTCTTTACACCTCTCTCCTTGCCCCCATTATCTCTTCCTTCGGGATTTCTCACCATTTCTACGCCAATGACACCCAGCTGTTCCTTTCCTTTTCCTCATTCACCTCTGACGTACATCTCAACCTCTCTTCATGTCTAACTGCCATGAATGACTGGATGTCATCTCACTATCTCTCTCTTAACACAGACAAGACTGAAGTCCTGTTCTTTCCTTCCAACTCCCTACCCTCTCCATCTCCCCCTCCATCCATCCCTTTTCCCCCTTCTAATCTTCCAATCTCCAACCATGCTCGTAACCTAGGTATATACATTGACTCTTCCCTCTCCTTCTCTCATCATATCTCCCTCACTGCTCGGGCTTGTCGCTATCATCTCTTCAACATCCGTAAAATCCGTCCCTTCCATGCTACCAAACTCTTAATTTCCTCCCTCATCTTTTCTCGCCTTTTCTATTGTTCTTCTCTCTTCTTCGGTCTTCCCGCTTCCCATCTTGCCCCCCTCAAATCCCTTTATCACTCTGCTATACGTACTCTGTCTACCCTCTACTCATGACTCCATTTCCAACTCACTTTCTTACCTAGGAAGGCTTCCTTTCCACTCCTAGCTTAAATTTCACTTCCTTTGTCTTGTCTTTAAATCTCTTCATAACCTTGTATGCCCCCTCTCACTCCCTTCGTTCTGCTGATCTCTTCTTACTTTCTGTCCCCCCACCACCATGTGCCTCTTCTCGTTTCTGCTCCTTTCAGCTTCTTGCCCCCTTACACTGGAACTCCCTACCTCTCCCTATCCGCTCCTCCCCCACCTATTCCTCTTTCCGCTTCTCTTTGAAAGAACTTCGTCTTCACTCCCCTCCCTGATACCTTCCCCTTCTCTCTATCCCCTCCCTCCTTCTATTATCCTCTCTCTGTTCTCCTTATCTTTATCTTTTCCCGTCTCTACTGTGATCCCCTCTTTTGTTGCTCACTTCACTTATTACTCTCCCTCTTGATCCTTCCCTACCCCCCTCCTCTCCTCTCTCTTCTTACTTGCAAGTTGTTCTAAATGCCGATTTTATGGTTTGATTCATGTTTACTCTTTTGCTTCTACTGTTCCATGTTTTATGTATTACTGATTGTTATCTGTAAAGCGCCTTGGATTAAGGCACTATACAAAACAAAAAAAATACAAATAAGGGCTCAGGCCACCAATTACAGCAACTGTGGGGGTTTAGCACCGGAGGGGGAGCGAGAAAGAGGAAGAGAAGAGGAAGGTCTTGAGGTGCTTGCGGAACATGAGGGAATCCAGCTCAAGACGTAGGGAGAGGGGGAGGCTGTTACAGAGGAGGGAGTCAACCGAGGAAAGAGAACAGCCACCCGCTCTCTGCTTGCAGAATCTCTTGACAAGCAGAGCGTTGGAGGTGGAAAATCGGAGGGATCTGGAAGAAGAGTATTTGGTGAGAGCAAGTTGCAGATGGCGTGGTCCCCGGCCCCAGACAGCTTTATGGATGATGCAGAGGGATTTAAATTTGATCCTTGCAGCAACCGGGAGCCAGAGGAGAGATTTTAGGGCTGGAGCGATATGGTCCCTCGGCTTGAGGCCAAGGATAAGTCTTGCAGCCCTATTCTGGATTAGTTGGAGGGGGCGGAGTGAAGAAGCCATATAAAGTGCTTAAGCTAATAACACATCATTATCATTTGGTCTTGGACGTCTGCTTGCATTCACAGTAATTTTGTAATATGGGCCTATACACACTGATATGAACGATACATATGGTAATCCATTCTTGTATGAAATGCATATCACATTACAATGATATTGTAACTATATTTTTGTAGTGTACTTAGGAACAATGCTATGTGATGTCACTTCCTGTTTTGTCAAGGGATGAAAGGTTGCGTTCCATCGCTTCTCGTGATGTCACTTTGGGGTGGGGTCAAATGACATCACTTTCAGTGATGTCATCAGAGATCAAGGGTCGTATGATGTCACTTCCTCTACTGCTGGCATTTTGGCGAAATGGCATCTCTGTGGGTGAAGCACCATATACCATGTACCCTCAATAAATATTGGCAGCATGTTTGTCTGAAGTCGCCATTTGGATGGAGACAAGATTGTTCTAATGTTTGTGGGTTCTGAGTGGCAATTGCGGCAAGGCCAGGTTGAATGTGATCTCACTTAGATGAATGGACTGGGACCTCCCTATTACACAATGACATAATCTTGGTGTCCTGAGGTCATGCTTTTCATCCTGATTTAGGATGCACAGTGGCTCTCGTTACAGTTCTGGGGTCGTACTCCGTCCCTTGTCTTCTATTTGGCTTTTCCCTGCTAATGTTTTTAGAACATTATTCATGGTTTAGTGACTCTTGTTTTGTACAGTATTCTGTTGGCCACTTGAATTGGGGTTGTAACACTTTAAACATGCACTGATTATCACGATGCACTTGACGATGGGAATGCAGTTGTTTTTACTAATATGCATCAAAGGGAGACAACTAATGATAGTCTTTTATGAAGTTGTGCCCCCTGCCAGTAATTGGTATTGGTTTAGTGCTCCATAGATCCTGGAGAGAAGAGATCAGGTCTTTCTACAACACTTTGGCCATCACGTTGCCCCTCGTGCCACCTGACTCGCTAGATGTCACCCGGCCCTCACCTCCCCGCCACCCGGTAATGCTGTACCCCTCCTCTGTACCCCTCTCTATCCTCCCCCCGCTGTAAATCTGTTCTGGTACCTCTGAAAAGCGCTCTGTTATGCTTATGTATTGTTGTATACCTCTGTTAAGCGCTCAGTTGCTTCTCGAAGCTAGGTCCGCGCTCAATAAATACCATATTAATAATAATTTCTATAAAGCAGCATCCCATTATAGGAGGAGCATTGGACAGGTGTGCTAAATTAGAGTGAGTTAGGCGAGCGTCTGCTTGTGGCAGGAAGCCTTTCTGGAACATAGGGGGAGCTAGGTTTGCACAAATTAACTTGTGATCGATTTCAAGTACGATAGTCATAATCCGCAAAGTTCAACAGAACAGCCGCCTTCTGAGGAGGGAGTGGTTACGTGAACTGCAAGAAAAGGGTGCCAGAGGTTGCCAGAATCCCTCAGATCACAGGCTTGATCAATGACCCCCCAGAGCACTCTCCGCTTCTAACGGGCAAACCTCATAATAGATAGAAAAAAACCCCACACAGGACTGGAGTAACCACAAAAGCTACACTCAATTGCCACCGCAGACATGTGATTGGGAATACCACACACTCTTCACTTTCTATTATGCAGAACTAATGAGAAGGTCATCAAAGCCATTATAAGCTACTCAAAGAAGGCTTAGGTCTGAAGATCAAGGAACAGAACATGGCTTCACTCCGGCAATGTACCTGGTCAGAGCCATCCCACTAGGGAACAGCCAAGCATGAAGATGCACTCAGCGCAGGCGAGACGTGACATGAAGCGAGACTGTGACTGGATAGGCTGCATCTGACAAGCAGGACAACAACCCCTATAATGTAAAACGAAATTCTTATTATGTACATTGAATGGCAAAATATGTGCAACAAATATGATGTATTTGCGAGAATCCTCAAGGTTGCTGTGAACCTGTATTAGGACACATGGCTTCTATAATGTGGGACTTGACTCAGTGGGTTAGATGAGAAGCCTAATGATTTAGTATTGGTAATTTACAACTGCTTCATCTTCACTGAATGTTGTAATCATGGTAAATAAATATTCTATACCAAGTTTAATCAAAGTTTCCTCCCGCACAGAGCTTTATTTCACTTTCATTCAATTTAGTTTCTCAGTGTGTGTGAATAACAATCGCCACTGCCTTTAGCTTTCTTAACTACTATCTTGTTTTCATGACGTGCGTCGAGCTGAGCGAGGAAAACCTGTCAGCAAAAGGTCACTTCAAAAAGTCTACCTGTCCTCTTCCTGCGTTGGCAGCCATCTTGTCTTCAGCTTGGCCCGGCGCTAAAATTGGTCCCTCAAGAACAGTAATTATAGTAATGAGGCCCAGCAAAACATCAAAGAGCAGGTGCCATTGTTTGTACGTGGAGGTACACTCTTAAGCCAATTAGCACCGAGGTTGTTTCCTAAACATTTCCGTCACCTTCCCTGGGCCGCAAGCAATGTAAACTTCCCCCATTGCTCAGACGCATCGGTTCCCCGCGTAATTATTGTTTTTGCGCTACATAGTTCTTATCATGTTTACCATTTTCAACGCACATACTTTGTGGCCCAGAGATAAGATCAAGGTGTCCCTGGTGACTCAAAGGCATTTCAGATCAAAAGGCATGCCGGAGTACTGCTGAACCTATCTGCCGATACAGTATTACAAAGTTCACCAAAGGGACATTCTGGGTCCAACCATGGGACCGGCGCCAGGCCCTCACTACAAAGGTTTGGCACGTAGACCATGGCTTCAATGGAAAAGTCAAACACGCTGATATTTTTTGTTTGCATATTAAGGGCTCTTTGCAGGCGCGTTGGTTGATGATGTCTTGAGAGCTATTTAAAGATGCTTTCTAAGAACTGAGCTATTGTTTAGATGGACGTTCAGGGAAGAGCTAGTTGGTGTATTTTAATTGAGGTGTTCTCAAACATGTTGTGCCAACTTGGGCAGTACCAAGTGTGTATCAAGTGCTATAAAGGCAGAATTCTAACCCCCGCTGAGCTGGTTCTTGGCCGCTGGAGTGCTCGTACTCTACTCTTGAACAGCCAAGTGAGGGCAGGTCGCCATTCTCTAGAAGACGAACATTTATTCTGGTCCTTTTACAAGAGAAATCTTGACCTGATTTCATGGCGGCAACACCAATATCATTTATTTGTCCTCATGGAGTCTTTGATCTACAGGTGGGGAATCTGATATATTATAGTTGGATCATTTCACAAAACATACAAGGCAATTTACATCTTTTGACTAGAAGCAAGAAACGGGTTAAACATGCTAAGTATTCACAAACTACCTTGAGGATAATAGGCTTGGAGATCCATGTCAATCTGACTTCCCTAGTAAAAACCCCACCGAGACTGCACACATGCATGTCTCCAACTTCCTCTCTAAAGCTCACTACTCCAAAACTCTCTTCTATACTGGTGTTGTGTGCATTCATTTTGCTTTTGACACTATTGATCACTCCTCTCTCCTCCTCTTTCTCAAGGATGGTGGGTTTTTGCAAATCTGCTCTTGTTTGCATTGCCTCCTATCTGGAAGGTCGATTCTTTTAAATCTCTTGGAACTCACAAACTGCTGACCCCACCCCTCTTCCTGTTGGCATCCCCCAAGGATCAGACCTTGGACGGCTGCTCTTCACCCTCTATACCTCTGTCCTAGAAATAATCCTCGCATCCTTTGGCTTTTACTGTCGCCTTTTTGCTGATAACAATCAAATATTGTTCTCCTATCCCTCTTTCATCCTAGCAATCTCGAAACAGATTACTAAATGTTAAAATGCAATTCATCACTGGATGACTCTCCGTTGCCTCATGCTAAACTCTTTAAAAAAAATTGAACTCCACTTCCAATGCCATCCCTCGCCTTTTATTCTCTGATATCCTTCCTGTCTAACCTCCTTGTCCTCTTTGGGAGCCACCTATGACTGCAACAATTCATCATCACTGCCTCTGCTGCTCGTATTAAACTCCTCAACATTCAGAAACTCTGTCCTTTTCTTATTAACCACTCTACAAAAACTCTAATATCTACTCAATCTGGACTACTACGGAAGCCTACTCCTTGGCTTTCCCCTCTACTCCTTCCTCCTTCTTGACAAAATCCTTAACTATGCTACCTGCACTCTCTACAACCTCCCCAGCTCCCCCCCCCACTTGCACCTACTGACAGCATGCTGGTTGGCTATCCATGCACACCCGCACTCTTTTGAGGTTTCGTCTCCTACTCTACAAAGCTGACAATGGTCTTGCCCCTCAGTACCTGTCTGATTGTATCTCAGTTTACTCACCATCTCGTTCCCTCCGATCTTCCACTTTGCTCCACTCGACTGGAGCCCTCTGCTCATAACAGTCAAAACCAGCCCAACTGTGAATCTCTTCAAAGCTCGGCTTTAACTTCACTTACTTGCTAAAGAGGGAGATTCCCCTGTCCTCTCCCTCATGTTCCCTAACCTGCCCCACCACTGCCTCCAGTGACGGATAATAATGTAATTTTGTATATTTTATTGGTACCCCTCTTTAGCTTCAAGCAATTGCTCCTTAGGTTAATATCATCTTTGTAAGTCACCTGTTTTCTTCTGTACATTTTGTTTCGGTTTGTTTTGTCCCTGGTATACGTCCTAATTTTTTTACACCTTCAAAAACGGTGTCACTACTTGACCTCATATTTATACTATAACAGGCACCTTTCATGGGACTCCTTCCGCCATCTGTAAATGTGTTGCAAGTCATTTCTGATCGTAATTGACATCTCTGTTCTTCAAATAAATACAAATGTTTGCTTTTGGTGCTATACGTTGTCTCGAGGCTGAGTACTCACAACAGATGTACTCCAGTATTTTGCATCAGACATTTGTATAATGCCTATGTTGCGTAAATTCCACTCGTTTAATTAGATATGCAATAAAGACTGCAGTAATAGTACACATAAAAAACCTGGAAGGCAGAATAATGAGCACACAGAAACAAAGCCAGCAGCATCATTCAGCTGTCATGACACGTGGAATCTATTTCGATCCAAGCCATGTATGGGTCGGATGAAATGTTGGAGGGCAAAGACCCTCTTAGCATGTGCATATCATCCACTTGAACCTAAACAAATTAACTGGACATTTTCACAGCCGAAAAGAACTGCATCCAGTGGGCGCTTTCCCACTGCCCCACGCCTCCACTATAAACACATCGGTTTTAAGTGAGTCAGTATCAAAATCGGAAGAGCACAAAAATGCATTTTCACAATCCTAATTTGCACAACGTGTATTGTGTAGTTTTCTGTATTGGTGTACGGCAGGGCTGTTCAACTCCAGGCCTTGAGGGCTGGAAACATGTCGAATTTTCAGGACATCCCTCATTAATATTCATGAGATAAATTTGCATACACCGGTTCTAAATGAATGCAAATTTCACTCATGAATATTACTAAGGGATATCATAAAAACCTGTCAGATTTGCGGCCCTCGAGGCCTGGAGTTGGACACCCCTGCACGTGCCTTGACATAAGTTTGGTGGTAGGACAGCACATAGAGATTTCTGCATGGACTGTTTGGCACATGCGCAGGTGCGTCCCTTTGAGATAGTGGCTCTTCCTTCTATATGATTCGGCATGTCGGATATTTCCCAGTAAACCGAACCTCATCCGTTCTTAGGCTCTAGGGAGTTAATGTAAGTTACATCAGGCATGTCTGTGTGAACACATCCCATCACTTGCGCCAAAAAGCAAGAGTAGGCACATTCTCAAAGGGCATCTCAATGAGCACATCTTGGGTGCCTTCATCCATATGCCCCTTTTCCCCCTTGGGAAATTGTGCAAATAAGGGGGTGTTTCCGTGCATTTAAGTGCATCCTGAATTCACAAACGAGAATGCGATTTTAAATGCACAGAAATTAGGGTCATCCCCCTGCGTCGGAGCAGGTGAAGACCAAGGCGGTTTAAAACGCGACTGTCGCACTTGCATTTCCATACCCCAAACCTTTGTCCCGATCCTTTCAAAGTGTCAGGCCTTTAAATGCATGTCTCTTTAGAATGTGCCCCCAGCAACTAATGGTTGCTGTGAGCCTGTCATGTGCTCCCGACATTAATTTGAACTACTGCCCCGCCCCTCCTGAAATGCGCAGGTCACTTTTGAGAATAAGCTGACGTGTGCATTTCAGCAATTTCCGCAATTGAAAAAAAGCACTTCCTCAGCGTTTTTTTTCGTTTGCGCTCATTTGTGAGAATCTGGCCCTAAATGCGCATCTGGGACCACGACATGGCTTATGTTGAAATATAGTCAGTTTATGAGATATACAGTACAAAATGCACCTCTTGCAACTTTCGCTTTGCGGGAGGGAGTGCCTTGATTCCAAGACTAATATAGCTTTCATGCCCTGCAAGGAGGGCGGACATGGCCGGTAACGGCCCGCAAGCCCGAGCTAAGGTAGGGCTGTGGGCCGTTACTGGCCATGTCAGACCGACTGGTAGGCCATTAAAGCTATTCGCACCCCAGGGTTCGTCCGGGGTGCAAATGGCTTTCATAATTTTTCATCAGGAGATCGGCGCTGCTTGCGCAGCCGAACTCCTTTTAAAAAAAAGTTTTCAAAAAAAGATGGCTGCCGCCATATGGTAAAGGCACTAAGTCCATGTCTACAGTGGCAGCCAGACAGGAGGAGCTCTGGGACTGGAGCACAATGCTTCAGTCCCGCAGTTAAGTGTAGTGGGTGGGGAGGGGAATTGGATCATTTTGGGGGGCGGTCAACAGGCAGAGGCTCCCTGTTGCCTCCTCGCATTGAAATAAAGATTTAAAAAGCCACACCAGTGGAAAGGCATCGGGTGGTGGGACAGTCAGCGGGGATTGGGGATTCTCGCCCGCTATTCCAGCTACCTGATTGGCTGAGATCCCTTCCCCGGGTGCAAATATTGCATTTGACTTTCTTTTGTTTTGAAGATTGCAAAATGAAGTAGACTGCATGGATATCTGTTTATTGAACTTTAGAACACAACAGTCTGAGCAGGCGTTCAGAAGTGCAGGGGAATCACTTTATAAAGGTACCAGGCACATAGCTACAAATACATTGGCAACATGTTATAGACAAAAAGATAAACAAGGAAGCGGCACCTTTCGATATGTATCGTAACACAATACGTTGCAGACAGAAGTATGGCGGTAGCAGCCAGCTAACGTTAGCGGCGACAAATCTTCCTATCAGCGTTATAAAAAGTGCATGCGATTGCCAACATACATGATATATTTTTTTGATTTAACAATCAATAATTGGAAGTCAATTCAGGTGAGGGTGTGCTGGCCTTTTAAAGACTTAAAAAACTAGTGGCCGCTAAATCATAGCAGGGATCAAAATTGTCCACCCTATTCTTGTACTCCTTATTTTGTTGGTGCTTAGTTCACCCCAACTTTTCCTGCTATCTAACCCCTACAAATAAATAACCTTTTCACTGTATTTTAAGTCAAATGTTTACTTCAATGAGCATAAGGAATTAAATTGTTTGGAGCACATGCTGCTCTGTACACACCTAGATCTATATGCAGAGCTCTCAAGTTTCCCGTGGCCAAGCGTGAGAAGGCTTTCCAGTGCTGTGTTTGGTTGGAATTCAGGTTCATTGAGGGTAAAATCAGCATAACATTAGTTGTGTCTTGAAATAAAATAAATGTTTAAGTGTTTCTTTAAAACACATCATCGTTAACATTTTGCTCTGATCCTATCAGTGGCAAGTGGACCATATTAACCATCTAACCACAGGAAAAAAAAGAGCAAAAATATTTTCCTCCTGTGGTAAATTGATGGACGAACGTAGGCAAAATCAATACTGAACTGATGAGTTGCCGGTCAAACTTGTAGTTTTCCTGACTTTCAAATGGGAAAGAAAAGGCTGCGAGTTCCGCAATCCAAATGAGAGGGAAAAAACAGGACTGGGTGCCCTTCTCATGCATGGACACATTTGAGTGCTCTGTCTCTTTGTGTTGATAGATGTTTCTCAATGGGTTTATGATATATATGAAAGGTTATTTATAACGCGCTTAATACCCAGAGGTTTCTAGGCGCGGACCCAGGGATGGAACCTGTGCTTTTCTTTGTCGTCTTGCTTCCAAAGCGAGCACGTTTCCCCTGAGCTATCCTCCGGAGACATTCCTCCTAGATGTGTTTCCCCAAGACACAGCAGCAGGATTCATAAAATGAGTGTCAATGCAGCCAGTCCCCTGTGCTATATTCTTATTAGAAATGACACCGATTGAGTGGCATGCGGCCATCATCCAGGATCAGAACCCCCCACCTCGGTCCCCAACTCTTGCCCTTTCAAATAGGCACAGCTCGAACTGGGGTCATCCCACAAGGATAACACTCTACATTTCTGTGGGTCGCCCTCAGGCATTCCTGTCTCCCAATGATAACAGTACGTTTGTTCCCTTATGCCGCGATTTGCCATTAGCTATGCCCCCAACCCTTGGATGTTTAATGAGGAACTTCGCGAGGTTTGGCAAAGCCACAGCTACATGAAAACAATTTTAAAGAATGTGTTTAAAAAATGTAAATGATCTTAAGAATCAGTAAGCCGTGATCCATATTCCGCCAAAGCACGCTTTCATGTTTTGAGTCACATCATGCTGTGTCTGTGATCATTGCCTGGTGTGTGCGGGCGTGTTGGGTTACTAGTGTTCCACGTGTAAGCAAAGCACCTATTCGAATCCTCACGCTAGAAGGGGCCATTAGGAGTGTAGTACCTGCATCCACACAAAGCCAGTGTTCTCGCATATTCTCGGAAGGCTTTTTTCCAAGCCCTCCCTAATGTGTTTGTTTGGGTCCTGTTTTGTGATGGCCCGCAAAAGATCAATCGGAGCAAGGAATTTCAAAGCAAGTGCTTTAAGATTCCACCTGCTGGTGGTGTGTCTAGTCCAGGAATTGCACAAGAAGTGATGGACAGGTTTGCAAGAGCTCGATAACGTCAGAAGGCTGGCTCCACACCACGGAGCCAACATGTTTAGCCCCAGTCCGTATGATCTAAAACTGTTTTCACTATGGCCAAACAATGAGGCGGGTGGTTTTATTTTCTGTGTTTGCTGCACAGCATGTAAAGGAATGCAGTAAACCGAGTACTATTAATTGACACGTCTGTGTATATAATCCACCCTAGAGGGACTGACCTACTATCCAGCAATTCCCCGCATGTGCTAGCGCTGCTGTAAGATAAGTATATAATACCAGCCCTGGTGTAAGTGGAGAAGGCTGTTTCGGGGTTAACAAAAATGCATTTATTTTTTTGTTTTTTATTCTCATTTTATAAAATGTACAGAAACCAATTACAGACAACTTTCTCTTTAACCCCTTCGCCCCAACCCCAAACATTCCCCAAAAAACCTCACAGACTGCTTAATCAGAGCTAGCACATGACTAGGAAACTACCCCATATCTTTTCAAAAAGGATCATTTTCTTTTCTTTCGGCGATAACTCAACCTTCCCATATCAGGCAATTTTAACATTTCATCCATCTAAACATCCACATCCTGTGATTATCAGTTTTCTCGGCACGAAGGCTCCTCTGAATAGCCATTTCCCTTGTGAAGTGCATAGATCACTCAGCAGTTCATCCTCTCCAAGAATGAATGTGTCAAAATCCAAATCCAAGGTCTTCCCCTAACACATTGTTAAAAATGGCATTGACAAGCCGGACAAGTAATTCCCAGCGATAAAACAATATCGAACACCAGTAAAGACATTTCATTTTACTTTATGCAGCAAACATAGTACAAAAAGCAGTCTCCTTCTTTTTTGCCTTAGTGGAAACATTGTTAGATGATACAGATTACGAAAAGGCCTCTTTGCTCCATTCCGTATTATCTAAGCCTTTGCTCAGTGTTCAGCACTGGTGCAAATGTTAATGTTTGCATTCTAGATGCCACGTCCCCGAAGCCCGGGGCACAAAAGGTTGCGCACAAGAGTGCGGTCTGCTGTGTGTTGGGCTTCCAGGGGGCCCTGACGACCAGAGCAACTACCGCCCCATCACCCATCTTACCTTCCTAGGTAAGATCCTTGAGAAAGCAGTGGCCATGCAACTTCTTCAACACATCAAAGCTGTTGAGGAAAAGGACCACTCATGACTCTGGTGGATTGGTGAAATCTTTAGTGGAAAGCAGTGAGTGCACAAACATAACAGCAACACAAGAGTTTCCCTTTCCCTCTGAAACCCTTGGGCTTCATACCCACCAGGGCTCATGCTTCCAAAAGTAATGTATGGTCTCTGCTTTGACATCAGCTGCGCTCTTTCATGTAAGCCAGTGTTATCAATGAGGTCACCCTGTCGTAACAGTCAAGATGCCGACACTCCTTAAAGATTCCCATACGCTTTGAGGCAAGCAAACGCTTTAGTGATGTGATGACTTCCGCTCACCCTTTGCCACTTGTCTTAAGAAAGCGAGAGCCTAGATCTTGCTTGCATATGCCAAAAGGGTAGCACGTCAGAAGCGAAAGATGAGAAAGCAAGAATTCCTACAAGCTAGGTGGGAGGCTTTCATTTCAAAGACGTGCTGTACATCCTACAGTCTCTACCTCGCATAAGCAGGAAACGTTTAAACATGGCAGGTCAACAGGCCTAGTGCCAGGCATGGGGAGTACACAACATTTTCCTTTTCCAATTTTCCTCCACAATTCCCTCCTATGAGACCTTCACTCTAGTCTCATTACACTCATCTCTAGAGGAACAAACATCACATTTCATTAGGTCATAACACTTTATATCTTCTTCGACATGACAGTAAAGCACTTGAACAGGTTGTGCCACTTCAGAACTGGTGTTACATAACCAATAGTAAACGCTTTTGGCTAGCATTGACAGACACAACATGCCCAAGATTATGACAATGACTATGAGCAGGATTTGTCCGATAGATGCCCCCAAGGACCCCAGTTGTGCCTCGATCCACGTCCCGAAGGACCAGGAATGCCTCCGGCCTAGTGTGCAGGAGGCTTACCGGGTGCCGAATGTGAGTAATGATGTTAGAGATATTGCTTGCATAATCATATATAAAAGTACAGCACTCGATCTTTACGACTGCACAAATGCCTGCCTGGGAGGTCAGAACCATACAGTTCTGAAGAAACATGGTTTGGAGGGCTACTTGTTTCCTGGACAGCATAAACAAGTAGGAGGATGTTGCATTAGCAATATCCTCCACCAACAGTGAGAGCTGCATTAACCAATTTCTGTTTATATTAATCCCTAGTGCTGGTATAAGGTAACCCTGGCCTGCAACAAAGTCCTCCCATGAAAAGCTTTGCTTCGGGTGAACCGGTGCATGGAATGTAAAGGTGTGACACACTGCAGGCAAGCCATATCCTATTTAGCAACTCCATCCCTGATTGATGGTAACCATGGGTATGCCTTATCGCCACAGATCAAATAAGTTCCAGGATAAGTAGCATATCCAGCCTGGGAAATTGTGAAATTCCGGTTAAAAGCAAATGTAACATTATTAATTACCACAATAGAGTCAGTCAATGTAATACTGGCATCTGCCAGTTCCCATAAACACGGACCCTTGGTTAGTATAACACACGAGACCCAATGCCAGGGATGATTGCGGGTTTTTGGTGTACCAGTTGCGGCTCAGGGAAATGTGGAGGTACTTGTGAATCCCAACGGGGACTGCATAACCCTACAGGGTTTTGGGCCTTTTGACTGGGAGACCAACTTGATATCCATCCATAGGTCCACCCACTGAAAGTTGATCGTTGCAAAAGGGAATCGTGATGGCAAATCCTGGGGACAAGAGGGCACGTACCCAGCAGTCAGTTACATTAAAGATGCATGCATGCTGCTAGGAGAGGAGCAAATATGTGTTTTCACTGTGTACCCAGGGCTGGGCTGCAGCCCTGTCCATCTCATGACATGTTCGAACAGCCCCAGTAACCATAAAATCCACATATGCGATAAATCACTTTGCCTGGTTTCTTAGTAGTATTACAGAGACTGCGCATTGGGACAATAATACCTTGCTGGAGGAGGGTTTCTATCACAGGACAAATGCCTTCTTCAGCCTTTTCGGAAATGGTATATTGCGGTACACATTGCAGGGGCTTTGGCGGGGTTCAGGATCATTGTGGGTTGCCTATAATTTGATTGAGAGCTGGTCTAACAGCCCTGGCTGCGGACAGAAGGCAGGTCAGTCCTTCAAGTCCAAACGGGGGATCTCCTGTAATACTGCCAGCACCTTGTTCTCCTTGTGAGCCGGAATGTCAAGATATACACTATCCGGAGAACAGTAATCGAGCAGCTCAGTTTACATAACAAGTCTAATGCGAACAAATTTACAGGGGAACAAGGTCTCAGCAAGAAAGCATGTAGGTTGGAAATGGGACCTATCGTAACCTTAAGTGGACACAGGATAAGGTATTGGAGTTTCTCCTATGCCCACAACCTTAACTACATCAGCAGAATGCATTGCTCGTGAAAGCTCAGAAGCTTTTAAAGTGGAGCGTGATTCTCCCGTGTCAACCAGACATTACATGTTCTGACCTGCAACAATACAGTCCACATACGGGGCGGTAGGATCAATCTAAATGAGTGGTGCAACAAGTTCAGGAACCCCTTGGCAGTCCTAAACATCAGTCGATTGCACTGCTGGTGGAACCTTGCCATCTCACTTGGCAACCGTCATACTGAGGCCAATGTGGACACTCCTTTTTCCAATGTCCAAACTCTTTACAAATAGTTGTGTTGGTCACTAAATGTGTTGGCGTAATACCTATTAGCAGTTTGCTTTGGCCCAAATGGCTGAGGCATTTTCCTCCCTCTTGTCTGTCCCTGCCCTCGCCCACCGAGAGCAGGGCAAAACACTCCTTTTCCCTGGGGAGGTTGCAAACTCTGTATCTGCAACGCCATTAACTTGGCCTCTGTTTTTTGCCTCTCAACCTTCTCATGAAAATGCTGTGCAGCTAACAAAACCTCTGCTATTCCCTTTCCTTCCCATCCTATCAACAGTGCCTTAGTTCCTTCTGACACTTTTGGTTGCAATCCCATCACAAACTAGTGGGATAGTATTGCAACTGAACCTAACTGCGTCACATTCACAATCCCAAAATACTGTTCAAAGCATCGCTTCAGGCGTTCAATATATTCTGCCGGATTCTCTCCCTTGGCTTGCTTACATGCATTCATCTTTTTACCAACCAGTCTTTCGAGGACAAATTTGAATAATCGTTTGCACCAGCCTATAAGTAAAGGCTTTCAAATCTCTAGTGGTAGTCGGTTCTTCAGCTGCCCCATTTGCACGTACTTTAAGCAATGTGAATTTATCTGTGGACAGTGCTGCTCGTAACAAGTGATTCAGATCAACACAATTGGGGTGATAACAGTCAATAATGACCTGCAATTCCTCCTGAAACCGAACATGGTGTTCTCATCTCTTTGGAAACCTTCAAAAAAATATTGAACAAATCAGTAGTGCTCCATGGGGCATGCACAGTCACTATAGTACCCTCCTGCAAGCTGTCTGAGTGTGAGTGTACCAGCGGTGGTATTAAACGTTGTGTTTCCAAAACCCTTCAAACGTGCCTGAGGATGGTGAAAACAGGATAGAGATCTGAGTCTGTAGTTTAGGAGTGAACGGGCCGTCCATAAGAAGTATTGAGGGGACTGGAGATAGGTTGGCGGTTGGGAGGAGTCCGGACTAACCACTCACCTGTCAGGCATTTCCTTAAGAATAGCCGGGTTATACATGTTCAAAATATCTTCAGGACTTTCTTTTAAAAGGGGCACTTCTATGAGTACAATATATCATTGTTTCAACCCAGCTTTGTGGGCTGGTACCTGCAGGCTTGATTGCTCGATCTTCAAAACCTTTACTTGCTCCTGGAGCTTCTTTGAGTGTCTTTTAATGCCCAGGTTTTAGACTCAGCCTGCCTCTTCGTGGCTTCGGTATACCAGTCAAGGTAAATGTCCAATTGCCATTGGTGCACACGTGGTGTACACGTGCCCCTTTATTCTCTTGCACCTTCCGCAAAGTCGCTATTCTGTCTAAATTAAATATGCCTTCCTGGGGCAGTGCCTAGGTTACTCAGTCTGTGTCTATTTGTGCCATCGTTCCAGGTACTTGCATGCTTTTGGTGAATAGTGAGTAAACATGAGGTGGACTCCCTTTAGGAGGAAGCAGCACTTGTCTAGACTGCCCTGACCCCATTCTCTCTGGGGTAAGAGAAGTTATGGCTTATTATGGATCTGGCTCTGTTCCTAACTCCCCCTGCATTGGGACGCTATCAAGTCCCATGGCTGGCAGTGTGGGCACGTCTCATCAGTTTAAGTGCTCTGCTGTGTCTATCCAAGGGCGAAGGTATCACATCCAGCCTCCGTTCCTCCCCCAGCACATACATTTCAGAAACACTCGTAAGTGTTGGTCTGATTCAACTAACTGCTGGTTCGCAGCTTATATCCACTGTTGCGCTACCCACAATGCAGAGCGGTAGTCCACTTTTCAGAGACACAAATGAGGAAGAGTCAAAGACAAGACAAGACACATAATTGGTAGAAACATAGCTTATTACAGCTTACTTACAAGATGGAGAGAAGTGTAAAATAAAAGTGGTATCACAACCGGAGTTGCACATTTGGGGTTTTCAGTGAGAAGATATGGGTTAAGACAAGGTGATTATGGGGTTCTCGTCCTAAATATTTTCTTTGCACTCATCCAGAACACATTCACCCTAATATTTATTTATTTATTTATATAGCACTCCTAACCCAAGACTATCTGGGCACCCAGTATCTGATTGGTCCTACACTACTCTGACCGGGCACAGCAGTCTGCTGTTCTTTTTAAGTCAGTCAGGAGCATGGATGCGCAGCTTTTAAACTGCGGTGGCCAACCTTTTTTTATAATTTCCTTATTCAGATAACCAGTCTCATAGGCAGGGTACTTTCCCTCCTGTATCCTCGGATAACCACACCCGATTTCCAGCTTATTCAATTTTGATTTCTAGATTCCAGAGACAAACCTCAACCACCCGTTTCAGACCCCACCATACAAGACATGACAGTACATTGACACGATTTACCTGCGTTCACTGAGGTACCTGGCTGGATAATTCAGAGTCCCAATAAGAATATCTTTTAATTCTTACTTATTTCCTTGTATTTCATTGACTATGCTAATTGAATTGTGATTCCTACACTCTGTAGTATGGTTTATTTAACTCAACCTTGGGGTCTCATGTCTCTTACGCCACCTTTTTGACTTGCTTTTTTTCACCCCTTTTTGGGGATTTCTTTCTTCCACCCTCTTTTGGGGTCCGGCCTCTCCTACCCTGCCATGGGGGATTGTCTCTTATCCCTTCTTCCTAATGTTTGCATTTCCCTTGCAGAGGTTTCTCTGGTATCTCACTCAGTTGTGGGCTATTGCATATTTTAGCCCCTCTTGGAATGGTTTGGCTTCCATCCTGTCTAGATCTCTATGGTATCTCACCCAACCATGGGGTATCACATCTTATCTCTTCTTGTAGTCCTTTGGCTTTCAGCCCACCTAGGCCTCTCTGGTTTGTCACCCTACCGTCGGGTATTGCCGGGGGGTCTTCGCCGTTCTCCCTGCTCCCAGGATCTGCAACGTACCTTCTGTGTCGTATCAGCGTTCCTCGTAGGAGGCAGTCTCTTCAGCTGTCGGAAAACTGTTCAGCCTTTTTCTTGGTTCCCCATGTCAGTTTGTCATGTCGGTCTCCTCCTCAGCCGCAGGCATGCTAGTTTGTTGGTGCGTGGACTGTGGGCACCAGTGAAACGCTCCTGGCTTGATCGTTGCTCTAGGCAGGTTTAGAGCTAGCAGGGTTCTGCAGACTCTTTGGCTCCTCCGCACCCGATACCTTCTGCGCCAAGTTGCTGTTTCACTCCGCACTCCAGGAAGACGCCCCTTCTCTGGGCTCGCTCCACGGGACTTCCTCTTCCCTTTCATCTGGTGTTGCTCCTGCAGCATCCTTATGGCTCAAGCTGAAACGAGATTAAATGATCTGTTGATTCTATGTTTCTCCTAATAGAGGTCTGATAAAAGGGTCAGAAATCACACTAGCCGTTTCTAAAGGGTCATAAGTATAATTCTACTGGTCAATACCCCATATAGCCAACAAACACATGAGACATTTTACATGAGGGAGGATAAATAAAATTCCTTCTGGGAATGCTTTCTTCGCCAATGGAGGGTCACCCCCAATGAGATCCTGCTTGCCCTGTCCCCTATTGGGGGTTCAGCTTAGCAGCTCACCTCCCTAGTCCCAAAGGGGTGTGTGCTCCCACCCCCCTGTGGAGAAGGGAAGAGTTCTCTGGATTCATCCGAGTGGGTTAGCCACTAATCATCCCTGTACTTCTGCAGAGCAGTAGTGATTTCTACAAAGTGGAGGAATACACAATCACCCAAGTAAGTTATATATATTGTCAATAATCCAGCAATATTATCTCTTCCTTTCTAGGGAAACACTCTTCCCATATGACCAGGGAAAGGCAACCGCTACCTGATCCCATCCCTGGGAATGGCTGTACGAGGTCTGAGAACTAGAGACACGCTCTAGTGGTTGGAAGCATCCGATAGGTGCCGGGACATATAAAATCTCGGCACTGCAAGGAAGATGGAGATCCACGGTACCCGACGTGGGTCGGGAAGCGAGAAGCAGACCAGCTATAGCAGTGAGCAGAAGAGCTCCTATTGGCGACGTCACGCGAGGTCCATAGGAGAAGAGTTCACCACGCGCAGACCTGCAGCAAGTGAGGCTGACAAGAGGGGGTCCAGGCACGGCGAACACCGGAGGACAGGTGGGACCCCAGCAGAAGGAGGAAGTGCCCCGCTGGAGAAGCAGAGAGCCACGGAGAACGCCGAAACCATCAGAGAACAGCAGTGAGCACAGAGAGGGGAAGTTGGACACCGGGGCGCTTCGAGGCATATACTGTACGCCGAGGTAAAGCAGAGACACTCCCAGGGCAAACCCGGGGAGGGAGCTGGGATGCTGAGTACATTTAGAAGCGAGACAAATGAAAAGGGGGTCAAAGACCCAGTACCTGAAAGAACTGAATTGTAACATTTGGACGTCCTGGCAGTAGAGTAAACCAGGCAGCTGGTTGCGACTCTGGGAGTCTCACCCAAAGTACAACGTGAATACCGCCTGGCAGGAGAGTATACCATGCAATGTAACTGTGAGTCAGGAGACCCGCACCCAAAGGGAAAGAGAAAATTAAGAAAGCCCTGGCAGGAGAGTATACCAGGTAATGTGACTGCGAGTCAGGAGACCTGCACCCAAAGAGAACTTTGGGAAAGCCCTGTCAGGAGAGGATACCAGTTTGGGACTTGCACCCAAATACAAATAAGAGGTGTCAGAAGAGGAAAGGCAACCTCGTAAAAGGGTATGAAAGTCAGGGGAAGGAACCATGCCCCCTTCATCTGAAAAGGTGCTTGAACAGTGAAAAAGCTAAGCGAGTCAAGGGGAGGAAAAGAACCCTTGAGTGTGTGTAGTCTAGGGGAAGTAAGACATACCCCCCTGTACTGAGTAATTGCAAATTATTAGGAAGGGAGTTGTGGCTGAGAGGTGTGAAACCCAGGAAAAGGGAATCGTGCCCCTGGGATGGAAAAGTGACAGAACTGTAGAGATCCAAGGGAGGAGAAGAAGCCTTATGTGGGTATAGTACAGGGAGTCAACCCCTGTAGTAAATAAATATGTATATTTCTGAAGTTGAAGAAAAGCAAGAAAAGGAAAGTCTTCTTGAATGTGTGGCATCAAGGGGAAGGGAATCATATCCCTGTACTGGAAACATAAGATTAATGGTGACATTTAGAAGAAGGCCTGGCAAGAGAATACCCCAGGTGAATTGATCCCAAGTCAGAAACTCTTAGTCAGACAATTAACAGAGTGAGAGTGTCAACTTTGTGTACATGTAAAATCCATGGGTAAAGTAAAGCATACCTGCTGGCTGCAAAGGGAAGAACCCTACCCCTTTTGCTCCTTTGCACATTTTTTTAAGTGTTGCTTGTAAGGGTCTGGATATGATTTCTGGCCATAGGACAGAGAACTCTTTATTTTTGGACATTCTGACATCTTTTAGTTTCGTTGAGGCAGGGAATCCCCTCATAGTGATTGGGTGAGAAGGGTCTTTCTCCAACTCTTCAATTACGTTAATAAAAGTCTATAACAGCCACCTGAATAACCCCTGTGTGTTGTACTGAGACTTACAGAGCGTGAGCAAGACCAGAAGGCATCAAGGCGCTAAGAGAGGAGAAGAGAGAACTGCAGACCCGAGGAATTAAAACAGAAAGGTTTTGAGATGTTTACAAAAGGTGGTGAAGTCAGGAATGTTGTGAATCTCAGTTGGGAGAGAATTCCACAGTGTAGGGGCAAGCAGGGCGAAGGACCTCCCTCCAGCTCGGGTCCACTGGAATCGAGGGATACTGAGCAGTGATTGATTGGCCGACAGGAGGACTCTGCTCGGTTTGCAAGGTGTGAGTCTGGATTGAAGGAACTTGGCCCCAATGTTGTGGGTGGTCCACGGGAACAAGGCAAAGGATTTTAAATTTGACTCAGCTCCTCACAAGGAGCCAGTGAAGGTGGCGAAGAAGGTCATGGGAGTAAGCCAGTCAGGGGGCTTTCAGGGCAAGGTGTACCGCTGAGTTTTGAAGAATCTGCAGATGTTGAAGCAAAGCTTCATGTTGACCAAGATAGATGCCATTACAGTAATTTATTGATCCCATAATGGAGGCTGTAACAATTTTAGATCTGGAGTCAGTCAGAAGAAATAGAAGAACCTTTTTAAGTACTTTGAGTTTGGCAAAGCCTGATTGACAGACCGTCGAGATTTGAGCTTCTCTGGAGCCAGTGGACATCATTTTGATTCCTAGGTTCTTAACTGCAGAAGAGGGATTGTGGCAGGGGCCAAAAGAGGTAGGTCAGTAGTCAGAAGTCCAGTACTGTGCTGCGTAGATGGAGCCTACCAATAGAATCAATTTTTTTTCTCCATTTAATTTAAGCCAGTTGTTGGCCATCTAAACACCAACTGTCGAGAGATAGTCCTTCAGCTTCTGTGGGGTGGTCAGTCGCATGGCCGTTAAGTCAAAAGAGAATCTATGAATCATCGGCATAGGAGAATAAATGTACCCCGTGACTGGGGATCCATTTGGCCCGGGCCAACATGTACATATTAAACAGGAGAGTGGAGAGTGCGGATCCATGAGGAACCCTGCAGTTAAAGATAGTAGGCGGCAGGTAAATGGGTGGAGGGAGACAGTTTGAACTCAATTTGAAAGAAAGGATGAGAACCACTTCAGGGGGGTAACTGAAATTCCAGCTTCATGTAGACGGTGGGGAAGCCTATGATGGTCAACGGTATCGACGGCCGCGTAGAGGTCAACGAGAATAAGGGCACCAGCCTCTCTGCGGTCCTGAAGTAAAGCGAGGTCATCGAGAAGAGCCACCAAAACAGATTCAGCACCCATTCCGGGACGAAACCCGGGCTGAAAGGGGTGGATAAGATAGTTGGTTTGAAGAAGTTTCATTATAACAGGGAGGAGGGATTTAGGACGATAGTTTTCCACGGCAGCATGGTCCAGGTGAGGTTTCTTCAGTATGGGAGAAATCGCACCATGGTTAATTGAGTCAGGAATGTGTACAGCAGGAAAGGAATATTGAAGAACTGCCGTGAGTAGAGGGACATGTTTATAAGAAGGAGTTTGAAGAATGCGGAATGGGATTGGGTCAATAGGGGAAGAAGATTTAAGCTTGAGT
Source organism: Ambystoma mexicanum (assembly GCF_040938575.1). NCBI lineage: Eukaryota > Metazoa > Chordata > Amphibia > Caudata > Ambystomatidae > Ambystoma > Ambystoma mexicanum. The sequence continues at coordinate 199,146,211 of NC_090927.1, read as the reverse complement.
AGGGCAGCAGAGACTATAGTATCCGTCACTGTCGTGAAACAAAAGGCATTGGGGGGTGCTCAGTTAAGGGAAGAGAGGTGTCGGGAGAGTAGTTATGTGAGTATATAATGCTGGCGTGGAATGCTGCCATCATTAGTAACAGTCCCAAAAGCCCAAGGCCCAGAATGGTCACGGACGGGTTGGCCTTAAGCGCGCCTCTTTGCTAGTCCGCTGCACGAGTCTCTGCGGCATTTATCCTGGAGGCAAAGAACATCAGGGCGTTAGTAGATCATCGTTAATGGTCAAAGAAAGAGGACTTGTGACAGCGAGTAGTAAGCAGAGTCAAGGAGAGCCTCGATATGAGGGCCAAGTTATCAAGAGGAAAACCGGGAATCCCAAAAAAGGAAAGCAACTGCCAACAGTCAGTAATCAGTTAATAAAAACAGTAAAAAAGAGTAAATCACTTTAACACTTTAAATGGATTAAATAATCAGAACAAGTGGATTTAAAATGGCAGTCCCAGCAGCCTCACCACTCAACTCCGTTTGTGAGTCTTACTCCTGATTAAATTATATATCCTGCTTTTACCAATGTGTTCTAAAATGCACAATTTTGCAATCATTTTTAGAAATGACCTTGTGATGATCAAAAACTCCTGTGGAAATTCTCTTTTAAATCCCATCACGTTGCTGGTCAGTTCTACTCATTCAGTGCACTTGCAAATGCACCGTTTGCTTTCTTCCTGTCCTGCAATCCCATCGTGTGCTACCTTTGCTACTACCACGATGCGTTCCCATCGTGTGTTACCTTTGCTACTACCCCGATGCGTTCCCACCGTGTGTTACCTTTGCTACTACCCCGATGCGTTCCCATCGTGTGTTACCTTTGCTACTACCCCGATGCGTTCCCATCGTGTGTTACTTTTGCTACTACCCCGATGCTTTCCCATCGTGTGTTACCTTTGCTACTACCCCGATGCGTTCCCACTGTGTGTTACCTTTGCTACTACCCCGATGCGTTCCCACCGTGTGTTACCTTTGCTACTACCCCGATGCGTTCCCACTGTGTGTTACCTTTGCTACTACCCCGATGCGTTCCCACCGTGTGTTACCTTTGCTACTACCCCGATGCGTTCCCATCGTGTGTTACCTTTGCTACTACCCCGATGCGTTCCCATCGTGTGTTACTTTTGCTACTACCCCGATGCTTTCCCATCGTGTGTTACCTTTGCTACTACCCCGATGCGTTCCCACTGTGTGTTACCTTTGCTACTACCCCGATGCGTTCCCACCGTGTGTTACCTTTGCTACTACCCCGATGCGTTCCCACTGTGTGTTACCTTTGCTACTACCCCGATGCGTTCCCATCGTGTGTTACCTTTGCTACTACCCCGATGCGTTCTCATCGTGTTACCTTTGCTACTACCCCGATGCGTTCCCATCGTGTTACCTTTGCTACTACCCCGATGCGTTCCCACTGTGTGTTACCTTTGCTACTACCCCGATGCGTTCCCATCGTGTGTTACCTTTGCTACTACCCCGATGCGTTCCCATCGTGTTACCTTTGCTACTACCCCGATGCGTTCCCACTGTGTGTTACCTTTGCTACTACCCCGATGCGTTTCCACCGTGTGTTACCTTTGCTACTACCCCGATGCGTTTTAACGTCCATTTTACAAAACGGTCCTTCTGGCAGGGTTGCGGTTGGCAGTGAGATGCCCACGAACCCACCTAAAACATTTTGTTTTCATCTTTCCACATATTTTCAAAGTTAGTGTACAGCCTACCAGATTTCATTATTATTTGTATTTCTTAAGCTCCTGTGTCCCAAAATAAAGAGGTCTGACACCTATTGTAGATTTTGCAAAGATATGAACTCTCTTACCTCGGTATCTGATACCGTGGTTAGGTCCCTTGATGTGCGACATGAATCTACAGCTGTGGGAGCTTATTTTGGGGCAGATGGTTGCCATCGTTTTTAAAGTAAAGCCTGTGTACATCACACAATCTCAAGCACTGGGAGCCATGTTATCTGAACCTGCTCTCAAACTTTACATTCCTTTCATCAGGGCCAAAACCGTCACCTGGGTCTGGTCCCCATTTAGATATATAAGCAGCTGGGGTCATTGGTTTGTTATAAGAATCCAGGATGGATGCTGTTGCTAGGCAAATTACTGGGGAACGTGGGTTGAAAAACTATAGGCCTGTGTCCCGAGCAAGCTCTTTGCTCCTGTCACACCCTTGCATCGCTCCCAGCATCACCCCTGCTGCCTTTTGCCAGAAATGTATCAGTAAAACCATGTTCAATTGCCTGCCCCCACTTACTCTACTTGGCCACATCTGCACCTCTGGCTCCGCTGCTTTTAGGTTTGCCCCCTTCGGCCCCCGCTTGCTGATGCATCGTCTTTTCAGCAGGCATTCCTTACAAATGCTGTTCTCACCAATCCTTCCTACCTTATTCCTTTTCAGCGGTCCCCACGAGTCCGCTGCCCTTCACCTCCTATTCCATCATGCTCTTCCACCTTCCTTGATTGAGTAAAACAGGCGGTAGGTCACCTCTGACTGGCACATATCCCTTCAGCATTATTTCATTATCTGCCACGCCCCCACCTTAGACCACAGCATGATACTCCACGACCCCCCGCCCCCTGCTCACCCCTCATATGCAGGGCATGCTGTGACACCTACATGCACTGTGTTCCTCACTGCCCTAAGCTTGTGCAGACTTCAAACAGAACAGCCCTCAAGCAATGTAATGTTTTGCGGGCAGCCTTTGTTTTGGGCTGCACCGAATATGTGCCCATTTGATGAGAAACGTTATAGGGCAGCAATGATGACAGCACAGGGTCTCTTCCTAGAACCTCTTTTGCCATTTCCACGATGGCCATCTTGTTTTGATTTTGTGTAAAAAACAAAAAAAACTGTCCATCCTGGCTGCTAAACACAACTTTTATCAAGAACGCATTGAAACAGCAAACTCCTCTCAAAAAGAACTCTTCACCATTCTTAAGCAATTTGAAGGGAAAGATAACCCTTTTCCTCCTATCACAAAAAGTGATCAATGGTGTTCTGATATTCAACAGAGCTTTAGTAAGAAACGTGATGTCCATCGGGATTAGATCACTCTCCTACGAACTGGTCATGCCACCTTGACCAACGTCCATTCCAAGGAACTTGAGTGCACTGAAACATTTAATTGCGCTATCCCTGTTTTTAACTTAAAAGAAATAACGGAGGCTGAACTCTCTAATATCGTCCACAATCTGAAGCCATCTTCCTGCCCGGATGATCTCTGTCCAGCATCTAAAATTAAAGAATCTTTTGACTGTCTAGTCCCTTTTGTCGCTAAATTAGTTAATTCCTCCCTTGTCACCTCTACAGTACCCGCATCTCTCAAAAATGTCTGGATTGCCCCTGTTATCAAGAAGGTCTCTCTTAATCCGGCTGCCATAGAGACCGTCCTATCACCAATGCTACTTTCTTGTTGAAGATTCTGGACAGGGTTGCTTACCTGCCTCTTCAGAAACATATTGAGGAACATCGGCTCTTGGGCTCTTTGCAATTTGGCTTTAGAGCGCCTCACGGCACTGAGACTGCTCTGTTGGACCTTAAGGGCAACGTGTCCCGTGTTGTTGACTCTGGTCAGTTTACTATGTTCTTGCTCCTCGACCTCTCTGCAGCGTTTGACTTTGTTGACCATTCTCTGCTATTGGAGATGTTGGCCACCATCTATAACTGTTCTAGAAGTGCCTTGGGATGGCTGGCCTGCTTTCTGGGACCCTTTTCTGCCTGTGTAGCCTCCAGTGGCTTTAAGTCACTTCCCAAACTCCTTACTTGCGGTGTTCTGCAGGGTGCTTGCCTTTCTCCCACCCTCTTTAACCTCTATATTCGTTGTTTCTTCAATCTTCTGGATAGAATCAGCGTGGGTTACACTAGCTGCGCCGATGATACCCAGATATTGATCGAGCTGACTGGCGCGTATGAGAGGGATCGGTCGAGGATGACTTCTATCTATACTCTGAGGAGTGGATGATTAACAACTCACTTGCCCTTAACGGGAACAGAACTACACTTATGATGGTGGGCCCTACCCAACGCCTTGGTCAACTAGATCCCAGGTATGCCGCCTTTAATATTTCCGATACCTCTATTAAAACCAGCCCCTGTGTCAAGACTCTTGGTGTCTATTTTGATGCCTCTCTTAGCATGAATAAGCGTGTTAGCCAGGTGAAGAGATCTTGTGACTACACTACTCTGCTTATTAGGCAAATCAAGCTTTTCCTCTCTACAACTTATGCTGCTAACCTCGCTGTTGCTCTGGTGAACTCTAAACTGTACTATGGAAATAGTCTATTGACAGGCACTTCTGCGTCCAACCTGGCCTCGTTAAAAGTGGCTCAGAATAATGCTGTTTAAGCTGTTTGTGGTCTGGCGAGAAGGAATCATGTCACTGAGGCTCGTAGATCCCTGCATTGGCTTCCAGTTAAACATTGTGTCACCTAAAATATGCTTCTCCTTACTTACTAGTGTCTCAGTGACAGAGCACCTCCTTATCTGAAGAAAAGGATTAGGCGACCCTGTATCTCCCGTCCTCTCTGATCTAACAACTCTAATAGGCTCAAGCAGTCACGCTATAGTATGGCTCGATTTGGCAGCACCTACTATGATTCTATTGTACCTCGCATGTGGAATATGCTGCCCACTGATCTTCGTCTTTACCCTGAACTTTCCTCATTTAAGAGATCTCTAAAAACGTATCTCTTTAATTCCAACGACTAAGCTCCTTACTTCTTCCCGTCTCCTTTTGGTTTTCTAGACTTGCTGTTTCTCCTCTTACATGCTGCGCACTGAAGCCCACAGGCGAGTTGCACCCAGTAAAAGATATTTAACATTAACATATGCCTTTCTGATCTCTGTAGCTCTGGCGTTTTTAGGTTGGTAATCCTTAGTAGCAACGTGAGCCTTCCCCTTTCCTGGCATGGCTCAGTTTGATCAATATTTTCTGTCCTTTTTCACTTGAGTTCAGTTCCCTTTTACATTCCCACCCTTCTTCCCAGGGTGTTTGTCTACAGTTCTTAACACCGTCTCTTTTAGTGTATTCCCTATGCTCTGGATCACTTTATTACAGTTCAACTTTACAGGCTTTATCTTTAGGAACCTGTCACTTTCTCTGGTTTGAGTTTCGCCTGGTATCCATTCCTTGATACCTTCTCTCTCAGGCTTATTCGTTATTCTTGAGGATACATTCATACAGTTCCATTTTACTGGTGTTATTTTCAGTAGCTCATCAATTTCACTTAGACAAGTTTATCCTTGCACATAAAGATGCCCAGGTGGCCTCCCGGTACTCCCTGTCTCCCTGTTAGCTCTGTGTTTGCAGGGGAACACTTTCGGGCTCCCTGCTTGCTGGGGTTCTCTTCCTCTACTTTGTGGCTCATGTTCCTCCTTGGCATTAGTATCTGTCCCTTAGTTCTCTTCCTTTACTCGACCCATCAGACTACAGGTTGCAGGATCTCTTGTGAACTCTGTTCCTTGGTTTCAGCACTGTTCGAAGGCAAACTGCCCACTATGAACTCTTGTGGTCACGCCACCAGGGCGATAAGGTTTTCCTTCTCCTTCAGTGTTTTCTCCTCCGAAACACTGAGCTTCTTGTGTTTCCCTATGCTGCCCAGGACACCTTCAAAGGACGCGGGCCCGCGGCTCTCCTTGGCTCAACCACCTCCCGGCATCACCTCGTCAGGGGACTTCACCTGCTTACGCTTTTTGCTCTCTGGTCGTGCTTCGCCTTTGCTCGGTGTACGCTTTCTCACCAGCCTTCTCGTCTCAGGTAAATGTACGTCTTTTCTTAAAGAGACAGAGCCTCCTTTTTGTAGACAGAGGGCTGTTTTAGTTAAGTTTTCAGTGCAGTGCCTGGAGCTTACAATGTTCTTTACATCTGCCAATCTCATATATGCCTTCATGGTGGATGGTCTAGGGAGTTTCTCACGGGAACTAGAGTCCTTGTCCCCTAATGGGGAGTCTCTCCCAGTAATGTCCTACTTGCTCAGACCCCTAGGGAGGTTCTTGCTGAGCTGGCTCACCTCCCTAGTCTCAAAGAGAGAAGGAACGAATAACCTCGATTCATCACACGGCCTGTCCTTCATTATTGCCTAAATATTGCAGCCGATCATCTGACATAGGTGCCTTTCTAAAGTGGTATGGTTTAACAAATTTCCTTGAATCGGTGTGAAAGCGCCACACCAAACCTATACTGTTTTTTAAAAATGGCTCAAAATTAGGTATTTTACAGCTCGATTATTGGGAGAATTGTATAACAAAGCATTATTTACAGTTCATTCTGTGGGGGAACACTTGAAATAGTCGAATACTTTAAAAGACTGGTCATCAACAGTAAAGAACAAAAGAGCATTTCTCTGCAGCAAAGCATGCATGTGCTCATCAAGAAATGGTATGCCCAACTGAAACTCTGAATGCGCTGTATGCACATCTATATTTCTGCCCCATCACCCTCTTTCCTGGACCGACCACCGGGCTGTTAAAATCAAGCTCCCACCTGCTTGACTGCCTACCCAGTTAACAAGAAAGAAAGAGCCCCCAGAGCAGTTAATAATAAATAATAATTAGGCTTTTATATAGCGCTACAAACCCTCAGGTATCCGAGCGCTGCTTATTATTACCCACGGTGTGTGGTGCTCATTTATCGACCTCGGAAGGATGAAAGGCTGAGTTTGGCCCCGCCGGGATTCGAACCTGCGTTAACAGGCTCTGCACGGGTGTCAAAGCGAGCGCTCTACTCGCTGTGCCACTTGACCGGCTAGGTTCTGTGTATGGTTAACCACTAACTAACGTGAATCAGTATTTAGTGATTTTTATTTCATAATCCTCATCATTTTTTGAAGTGCCCAACATAATGCAAAGTTAATACACAAATGGGACATAGCCATATATTTAAACATGTGCAAAGAACATTGTGGCAAGGTGGGAATAGCCATAGGGATTAGCATGGGCAGGGAGTGAGTGGGCTCATAACCAAACTACACCTATACACCGTGTGTACCTGTTCATACATATGTCATTCCTGTATGTCCCTCGTCCTATGCCTTTCCTCCCAATTCGTACTTGAATCTGGATTTGAATGCGATAGTTTGGGCTTTATAGGCGTCAATAGCCCAAACTACAAAAAAACAAGTAATCCTCGGTTCATCCTAGTTCTACTAACCCTCAAGGGTGACAAATAGAAACCAGAAAGCTTGTGGCGAGTGCATTTCGACACAGCTATGGAATTCAACTAGTTGTACAAGGCAATGCAAAACAAATCATGTGAGCTAAAAAACAATATTTTCAGGAGTGCATATGCCAGTCTAATAATCCACAGAAAGAACTCTACTCAATGATCGAAGAATGTTGCATGCCATCATCAATTCAGAATTCAGTGGCCTCGACTCAGTTGGGTCCTTTGCTCGCTGCACCCTAGGGATTGAATCAGTAACTCTCTGAGACCCAACAAGGCTGAAACGTGTCTGGGGATGATTGTGTTTCCGTGCAGAGGTGACCTGGGCTTTTAATCAGGCTTGTCTGCTCTCATTGATGGCAGTACCAAGACTGACTTAGATATGGCTCGTCCCTTTTGCAATCGTGCAGACAGGCTAAAAACAATGGGGTTGAAAGTTGCCCAGAGCATGACAGCGGTTGTGAACCAAGCAGTCTTTATACATTTTTTGGTTAGTCTTTGCAATGCCCTGCCAGTCTAGAGCAAGTATGGATTCTCTTGCCTGTTTCTACATTGCCCCAGAAAATGATGATGATGCCATTCCCAAAGCCTTACAAGATATGAAGCAGTAAAACACATTATATTAGTGCCATATATAACCTCCGCCAAGAGATTTCTGAACGCAGTCTCATCAAAGCAAATCCCCGTTGCCCAAGTCAAATACATTATCAATCTAGCATGATAATGTTTTTTGCTATGGCAACACATGAATTAAACATTTTCAACTGGCTATTGTCATTTTCTGGGAGCAATGTAGATGTACCTACATTTCTCTCAGAAAAAAAGAGATGTCAGATAAACAATGAGTTGGTCGCTTTGTCCGAGTAAGCACATTACACAGCTGGTGTCTGCATTGCCACTGGAACTGCCCAGTGTGTGTAGGGCTGCCCATGCTACTTCAAAATACCACCTGACTGTCCCATTGTCGCCCACATTGCCCCACAACAGCCACATCCATTTACCTCCAGAATTGCCCCATGTCACTCACATTGCCTATGGGCCTCCCCTATTTCCCATACAGCTGTCTATGCCACTTCAAACCCCCCCTTGAAATGCTGCATGGCACCCAGATTGATACCAGAACTGCCACATTCCACATCCTATTTCCCCAGCGTTGGAAATTCCTTCCAAGTCCGCCAAATAACCTGTCTCATTATATAAACTCTATATTGAATCAGAAAGTCTGATCAAGCTAGAGCTGTAGCCAGCAATCAGTGCTTCAATATGTAAAGCAGCAGGAATCTGGTGGCCAATGTGTCCACCAAATGATCTTGCTCTTCTGGTTAACCCACAATAATATAAACCTTATACCTCACTGTTCTTTCATAAAGCAATTATGTACACACAGAAAGTCATGTAAACATTAAAATGATTCACATTAGATATAATGTTCAGCTATGACCTTTTTATTTTTTCCCTTCTGATTCTGCAGTGAAAGACCGTCGACCAAGATTGGGGATTTTGGTGCACAATGGCGTTTGCTGCTCCGAAGATCACGGATGGCGGCGCTAAAATGCAAACTAAAATGAGTACCTGGACACCCCTTAATCATCAACTAATGAACGACAAGGTATGGTAGATGTACACGTTACATGAGGCTGAAGGGCAATGTGGCCAAGCTCAGTTGATATCTGGGTGTGGTGCAAAGATATTATGTGCATTGATGATAACGCAACATTCCCAAATCATTAAAAGCTATCGTCCTAATCTCAATAATGAAACTGGCTGAAGATTTAGCTTCTTTTGCAAAGTGGCAAAGTGTTTTATCTGCAAATATTTTAAGTATGATCCCAAAAAAGGGTGGAAACAAACCTATGGTATCATTTCTTTGCACCCTATAATTTTCTAATTTTTATGATTGGGTATTTATATAAAACGCGCTTAATACCCAGAGGTTTCTAAGCGCTGACCTGGGGATTGAACATGTGTTGCTCCGTGTCATCTTGCTTCCAAGGCGCGCACGTCCCTGAGCTATCCTCCCACCCTCTGTTCACACTGTGTTGTGGACCGACTCTGAACAAACTTTTTGTGTGACACAAATTTTACAAAAGGACGTAGGGTTATGCCCAAGTCTATCTATCTATCTATATTGGTTTTTGTATAGCGCTAAATCGCCCGAGGGCCTCAGAGCGCTCACAGGAACAAACCGAACACAAAGACATAGAGAGCAGACGGACGGAAAGAATAGGAAACCAAAGCACAGAATGAGACGATTACTCAGTGCCATTGTCAAACAACCAAGTCTTGAGCTGCTTTTTGAAAGTGTTAATGGATCCACAGTTTATTTATAGACAGAGGCAGTGAATTCCAGGTCTTGGGGGCCCAGAAGCTAAAATTGATACTGCCAACTCTTTTGAGGAGTTGGCGGGGTTGAAGGAGATTCTCATTGTTGTTGGATCGCAGGTTCCTCCTAAGAGGTGCTTTCTGTATTTTATCCGAAAGACATTTAGGTGCCATACCAGATAGGCATTTAAAAACGATTACAGCACTTTTAAATTAGATTCTTTGGCCGACTGGAAACCAGTGGAGATTTCTCCTCTCGACCGAGATCTTCGAATGTTTGCTTAGGCCATTTACCGCTCTGACGGCTCCATTTTGGATGGTCTGCAACTTTCTTATGTTCGATTTAGAAGTGCCGATCAGCAGACTGTTACAATAATCGAGTTTAGAGTTAACAATAGCACCAGCTATTATGGCCAAGTTGGGCTTGGTTAGATAAGGGCGAATTTGCCAAAGATTGGAGAGGAAGGCACAAGTAGATTTGAGATAGGAGGCGTGCCTTTTGAAAGAAAGGTCAGAATCCATAAAAACGCTAAGCGTTTTTACTTGGTCAGAGACCATAATATTGCTGTTTTTAATTTGAAAACTTCGATATTTGTCTTCTAGATTTTTGAATCTCTGGGGAGGGCCAATTATCATTAGCTTAGTTTTGGCTTCGCTGAGAGCTAATGAATTTGATGCTATCCAGGCTTTTATGGCTGAGAAAACCTCTCTTACTCTGTGTGAATCTTGTTCGTAGTCTCCTGATAAAGTGAACAGCAACTGGGGACCTTGGGATTGAACAAGTATATTTCTATATTCCATATTAGTATGTTTTAAAGAAAGCATGCTTCTAACAAATGTCAACGTCTCAGTCTTCTATGTCCATATGCCTACCTGTTTCAGCTGGATATGTGAAAGACGCCTTTCATCAGGAATAAACAACAGAAATTCGGTCCTTGTCCTACGGTAGCAGGAACACAACAAGATAGAGGGGGAGGCAGTTGTGAAACCGGTGGTATTGATGGGTGCAGATTGAAGTACCAGAGTCCTGAATGCTGTTCTTGGTCTATAGGTTTGTCAGTGACATTTGGGAAGATTCTAGCAGAGAGCCCATTACCTGATAAAGCACAATGCTTCTGGTCTGGGTTAGCTACCAATGCTGAAAGGGAGAGGCAAAACTAAAGAGGTGAGCTTCGTTGAGCATGTGGTAACTGATCAGGGATTGTGTGTGTAGTGTAAGGTGTCAGGAAAAAGAAGGGTGAAGATAAATGATGGGTATATTCAGTGTGGAAAATAGTGCATCAGATGCCATCGAGGAGCTAGCTAATTGGCACCATCTGGGGAAAAGATTCAGGCAGGCTATTTGATGTTTTGTGGTAAGATTCATTTGATTACGATTCAATTGTGCAGGGTTTGACCCAGATGAGTCATTTCTCCTATTACCCCACTTCATTGACTTCTGCGTGGGTTCTTGTTCATATCATGTAGGGGTGGCCTTCCCTTGGATCAAAGTTGCAGTGAGTAGGTGTACGTTGGTTGAGCTTTCAGTGCTGATTTCATGATGACGTTAGTTGAGTAAACCAGTTTTTAGCTATTTTCTGAAGATCCAGCAGTCTTCAGTCATGTTGACCCCTTTCATTCATTCTGCTGCCCTTTGGTTGTGTTTCTCTGTGTTTATCAGGAGTGCTGGGCAACATTGGATATTGTCTTCGGACCAATTTCCTCATGGGTGTGCCATTTTGAAGTCCTGGCACATGTCATCCCTTTCAACAGGTCTGGAGCCACAAGCTCTTTGTAAACCCAGCCTGGTAGTTGAGGGCTTTAAAGTGTTGTCCCATATGAGCCCATTTTCTTTGATGTATTTCTTTTCTGATTTTCAAGACAGATTATAGCCGTCTTGAAAATCAGAATCTAATCAGGCTTAGGTTCTTTAGGATGAAAAGCAAAAGGCCTGCATGAAAGGCAAAAGGTTTTGTATGTCTCTTGAATGTCTGAAGAAGAAGCTACTTGGCGTCACAAGCCTTAGATAGATGTACAACAGACTGGTGGGTAATACATGATTCATGAAATTGTCCCCAATTTGCCTTTGCTACCCCTACTGACACTTACATAGAGTCTTTGGGATTGTACTTTATTACCACATTTGATGAATCCTGTAGAGTCATCACTGAACCCCAGCCTAAGCTCTCCTCCCATGTGGCTGGGGGAAGGCAGCCACTGCCTGATCCTAACCCTGGGGGTGGTATTATGGGGATGGATCACATGGGAGGTGATGGCTGTCAGGGGCTAGTGGGGACTCCTTTGGGAGAGATACAGTATTCATCTTCTTGTGAGGATGAGAGTCCTATAATTCCCAAATACCTAATGGCATGTTGTCACTGCACAAGTCCCTCCTATGAAGCTACCCAAAGAACATGCTATGAAAAACCATCTAGACAAAATAGGGTTTGTACCTTGAAAGGTCATGAATTAAACATGGCATCCTCTAATTGTCATGATTCTGTCTTGGGTAGAGGTCCTAACCCCAAACCTTTTACATAACATCCCCTAACTCTGACAACTCTCAGTTCACAAAGCAATTAAAACGAACTAAATGTCAAAGGGCCAAAGGACCAAAACCACTATGGACTTCGGGATCCATAATGCCTGTGGTACTGAGACGATGAAGACGGGCTACGAGTAGGTGCTATTGAACATAAGGTGCAGTTTAGTTGTTGTAGAGCAAATTACCTGAGCGGGACATTTAAACCGAAGAATTAGCTGCAGCTGAGAGGAGACGTGGAAGGTGTAGTGGAGGTAGAAGCAGTCCGGGGTTCTAGGAGTGCTGCAAAAGGAAAAGCGCCAGCTGAAGTCAACATGAGAAGAGAAGGCGTGCAGTATTGCAGAGTGTGCACAGCAGGAATCAGCGTTGTGGATGGCAACGGGAGGATAAGTGCAGCCGTATAGGGGATGTTCTCCCAACCCAAGATGAGTTACCTCAGTGTGCGGGAGGACGCAGAGGTCCACGGAGCTGGAAGAGCTCTGGAGAAGAGCCTTGCAAACTGCTGAAGTTATGAGGGAGCTGTCAACAGAGTGGGCAGAATGCAGAAGGTCCGCCACAGCAGCAGAGAGTGAAGCAGAGACACCAAAGGAGACCAGTGAGTTGCCCTGAAGTTAAAGGTGACCCTGGGGCACTCTGAGCAGGACATTTGGCAATAACCCATAATTTTGAATACCAAACAAATAAAGTAAGAGGACAACAAGGACACAATTCCCCTTTTATGGGATATCAACTTGGGGAAACCTGTAATCCTCATTGCTGACAGCCAAGAGGCTGTAAAGAAGCAGTACAAAGGCGACAAGGGCACAATTCCCCCTTTATGGGATACCAAATTGGGGAAACCTGTAAACCTGCATTGTCAAGAGCCAAGGGGTTATGAAGGAGTAAACAGGCAACTAAGGGCAATTCTCCTTTCTTGAGTTGTCAGTTTGGGGAATCCTGTAACCCACATTGTCAAGAGTCTAAAAAGGTAATAATAATGTGTTTTTTATATAACGCTTTAATCTAAAGCGCTTTACATAGGACATATTTATATACATTACTATTATGTATTAAGAGGCAGCCATTGTTCGGCCGTCCTCAAATGAGATACTGGTGTGGAGAACCTTGGAACAGATATTTCCACCAAGACCAACTGTAGTTGTAGGAGTTTTTCTCCCTGGCAGGCGAGTACACCAGGAAAGGGAGCAGTAGTAGTTAACCCTGGCATGTGAGTATACCAGGAAAGAAGATAGATGTTTTGAAGAAGTGTGGTGTGGTGGAAAGAACTTGTTAACTCTAAGATCATTTTGACAAACTGTTGCATCACCAAAGGTAGTTGCAGTGCTATCATGACAAAAGTATTCCATTGGAATAATAAGTGTGATATGCTAATAATTGCTTTGCATCCTGAGGAAAACATTTGCCTTGGTTTATGAACTTGTGTTTGGTGAGATAGACATGTGCCTTACCAGGAAGGATACTGTGGAGAAAAACACTTGATTTGATTTTTGAGCGAGGGTTTGTGAAAGAGCCATCTACTTTACCAAGTGGAAGAACACAGTGGTGGGAAAAGACATTTTGTGTTGAACTGAACAGATCTTTGTTGAATCAGAACGTTTTCTAGGGTATTCCTGAATTGATCCAGGGATGGGAGTCCAACCCTGTTCACAAGGAGTACTTTCTAAAATCTATAAGTTTTAACTTTTAGTTTGCTAGGTAGGGACATCCTTGTTAGGATAGGGACAGATAGGCGTTTATCTCACCCCTTTTTTACTTTAATAAATGGCAGACATTGAGAAAACTATACCTTTGTGTCCGTCTCTCATTTCTGACCCCTCACACCCCCCTGCAGTCCGTGAGAGTGAACAAAGTGGCTTTGCAAGCATTTTTAACATACAGTGTAAACTGGCTTCCTGAGCTCCTTTTACCATTAGTTATTTTTGCTTTTGCATAGAGATGAAGTTTTATGGCAGTTCCAGCTCTGGCCCATTACTATTTCTTATTTTCCATTCACTGGTTTTAGGGATTAATGAAAACTTCTTGAAGCCCCCTTTGTCAATACTAAGGTACTGATAGTTTGTTTCTATGTGTCAGATGACCCCCCAAGGAACAACAAAAGATTGTTGATGTGAACAACTGTTCATTGTAGAGACCCTGCTTCACAAATATCTACTCGTGTTCCAGGAGCAAGCAGATAAAATTGGCTAAGTGGGGTCTGGTTGCCTTAACCTGCTCTTTGACAGTACATGTGCAATTATATACAAAAACACAGCAAGAATATCATCATGAATGCAAGATGCATCTTCTGAAGCTCACTGAGCCTCCATTATAAGCCACAGAGAGATGCCTGTGCCTGTGTCACTGCCTTGCTCTACTCCTCTGTCCCTCCTCTACATGCTGGAGCCTCCCTGGCTAGTGTGGTAGTGTGGTATGGGGTCCCGCCATGTTGCGGGAAGAGCAACTGTGTGCAGCTGTGGGACTTTTTCAACCCTTCTTCACTAGCCCAGAATTCCTTGTCTTAACTTCATACCTTCTGGACTAACCTAGGTCTCCTCATCCCCTCTCCCATCCAAGCATTGATGTTTGACTCCTGCACTGTTTTGGCATTGCAGAGGCAAAAACACAATGCAGGAACTTCAGGTATGTGGGACTCCCCTACAACCCTCACTTGCCGCTCTTCTCAACACGCGACTATGACTCCTCCAGCTTTTGATTGTTTATGTACCTTGGTCGACTCCTGTTGCATGCCCAAACCTCCATCACACCCCTGATAAACCCGATTCCGACTTTGAAGCCTGGTGCTTCACACTGCTCGAATTACATTACTTATGCTGGCCTGACCGCTGATGCAACCGCCCAATACACAGAAGCGTGGCTTTCCAGTACCTGCACCCTTGCCTTTGTGTCACTCATTTGAACTTGCACATACCTGTTAATATTTATCTGAAGTAGCCCCTAGTTCCATGAGGCGCAGCTTTACCAGACGCACCTCCGGAACCGTTTTATTGTCGTAATCTGTACACAAGGTCTTGCTCTGAAAGATTCTCTTACTGTAAATAATCACTATGCAACTTACCTGTAACCACCTATCATTTTCTGTGCGGCCTTGTGCTGCCTATGTAACTTACCTGTAACTACCTATCATGACCTGTGCAGCCTTGTGCTGCCTATGTAATTAACCTGTAACTACATATCATGACCTGTGCAGCCTTGTGCTACCTATGTAATTAACCTGTAACCACTGATCATGTCCTGCGCGGCCTTGTGCTGCCTATTTATTTATTTATTGTTTATTTATAGAGCGCTTATACACAGGTGTACTGCTTCAAAGTGCTTCAAGGCGGGAAAGGAACAAGGGAATACAGTAATCATTCTTAGGCCTTGAGATTCTGAGTGATCTGAGAACTAGAATATTAGGCCTGGTGACTTTTCTCCTAGTTCAAGTTTCAAGTGAAATGTTATAGTTGCGACCAAGCTCGGGAGCGGGGGACGAGATATGGTAAGGAGGGAGTGGGTAGGGGGGAACAGGACTGATATCAAATGGCCCTAGTACATTTAGGTGAGCATACAGAAGGAGGTGCGGGAAGGGGGAATGGGGGAACACAATGAGTCAGGTCCAGCAGGGCACTGGGTTAAGTGCAGAGAAGTTGCCCCGCTCACATAGCACAGGCTGAACGTGCATAATGCTGAACAAAGGGTAGTGGCCCGGAGGCAAGTGCAAAAAGACTGGCGGGGGAGCCTTGGACCTATAGGCTCTGGAGGTGAACCAGTCAACTAGTCAGCAAAACTGAGCAGAGTTAAGGGGGCGCAGGAGGGTGGAGAGAAAAGATAGGAGATTAACAAGGGAGAGGGTGAGAAAAGGATGAAGAGAAAAGTAAGGTCTTTAGGAGTTTATTTAACTTAAGGTGCTCCGGCTCAAGGCACAGAGAGGTAGGTAGGCTTTTCCAGAGGGAGGTACCTGCAGAGGATAAAGGTCTACCCCCAAATCTCTGTTTGTGAAAAGGGCTCACACGCAGAGAGTTGGAGGAGGACGAGCGGAGGTCTCTAGACAAGACGTTTTTAGGAAGAGAGCGTTGTACATGGAGCGAACCCCAGCCCCAGAAAGCATTGTGAATTATGCAGAGGATGAGTTGTAGAGGACAGAGAGTATAACTAGGGAGATTGAGAAAGAGGCTGTTACAATAGTCCAGCCTAGAGAGTACCGGGGCTCTTGAGGTGATGCGTCTATGGGGGAAGGTGAGGAAGGGTAGAATGCCTCTGAGGAGGTGCAGTTGGTAGTTGGAATTTTTGGAGATGTCTGAGATGTGAGCAGAGAACGAGAGAGTGGAGTCGAAGATGGCCCAAGATTGTTTGCCTCATTGGTGGATGCAGGGCTAAGGGAGGCAGGCCAGTGAGAGAGTGGGAAAGCGGGAGCAGGGGTCCCAATGATTACAATCTCTTACTGGCCTTCAGGCAGAGATCGTTAGCAGCACACCAAGACTGAATTGCTGATAGACAATCCATGATGAGTGAGGAGGAGGAGGAGGCCCGAGGGTAGCCTGAAAGAGAGCTGCGTGTCATCCGCATAACACTGAAAGTTGGAGGTAAAGGTGGAGATCATGTGGGCCCAGGGGGCCATGTAGATATTGAAGAACCAGGGGGAAAGGTTAGAACCTTGGGGGTACCACAAGTAGAGAGAGTGGTAGAGGAGAGAAAAGGCCCACGTTCCATCTGGGAGGGCCGGTCAGAGAGAAAGGAGGCGAGCCACGTCAGGGCCTGATCTGTGAAGCCCGTGGAATCAGGGAGACGGGTGATCAGGATGGTGTGGTTTACCGTATCGAAGGCAGAAGAGAGGTCAAGAAGAATGAGGACAGAGGTGGAGTTAGAGTCAAGATTTGAGAGCAGGTCTTCACATTTGTTTCTGTGCCTCTGGATGCTCTAAAGCCAAACTGCTGGTCATGGAGACAACCAAAAGATTCAGTATGGGGGGTAAGTTGATTGATGGCCAGCTTCTCCAGGAGTTTTCCCACGAAAGGGGTGATGGAGATTGGGTGATAGTTTGCCAGAATGGACCTGTCGACGGAAGGTTTTTTGAGCAGAGGATGCATGAGAGAGTGTTTGAGAGGAGAGGGGAAAACTCCAGTGGCGAAAGAGAGGTTGCAAAAGTCAGCCAAAGCTGGAGCGAGGGTGTCAATATTGTCCTTGATGGTTTTAGAGGGGCAGGGGTTCACCTGTTTGGAAGAGGCTTTCATAGACCGGATTTGTCTGGCAACCTCATCAGGTGTGACAGGGAAGAGGGAGGACAGAAGAGGGGTTGGTAGGGTGCTGGCTGAGGGAGGACCAAGAGATGTTGGTGCAAGTGGAGGGAGAGAGGGCAGGATGTCCTGTGTTTTGGTGGTGAAATGTGCGGCCAGGGTAGAGCAAAGGGCCTGTGTAGGTGTAGTAGAGGCTGCTGCTGCGGTAGGATTGGCCAGTTCATTGCAGACTTTGAAAAGTTCAGCCGTGTTGTTAGATGCCACGGTGATGCAGGCTTGAATGTAGACTCTTTTCTTGGAGCAAATGCAGAGTCTATATTGCCTATGAAGTAGGCGGCAGGCCAGTTTGTCTGAAGATCTCCATTTCCGTTCTGTTTCTCTGCACTTGTGTTTAAGGACAGCCAGATCTGAGTCGTACCAAGAGTTGCACTTTTTGGGAGGCTTCAGTCGGACCCTCATGACAGCGGCAAGGATGTCAAGAGTGTTGGAGATGGAATGTTGAAAGATGGAGAGGGCTGTATCAGGGTGGGAGTCAGCCGCAGGAGTAGGAGGGGGAGAGTAGGTGGAGGCAAAGGCAGCCACTGACACTCTTATCATGGGTCGGATAACCTTGAAAGCAGGTGGTGGTGTAGGGTGTACTATTGCTAAAGGAGAAGAGAGCTTCAAGTGAGAAGAAAGAATCGAATGATCAGTCCATGAGAGTCAGGTGGTGAGAGGAGCGTGGCCATCAGTGTGTGTTGGATCAGAGGGTAGAATGGAAAGAGAAAGAGTCACATAGGTGTCAGAACGGTCCTGAAGAGTCGGGAGAGTCAAGGTGGATGTTGAAATCCCCCAACAGGAGAAGTTGGGAAGAGGAGGAGAGGAGAGATGAGGCCAGGTTAGCCCATTCCGAAAAGAAGAGGGTCGCCTGGCCAGGCAGCCAATAGAAGTTGGCCAGGGTAAGAGAGGAAACACATGAGAGAGAGAGAGCCTACAAACCAGCATTCAAAGGAGGAGTAGGCCTGAGTGGGAATAATGGAAACGGGGATCCACTCAGGAAAGATCAAGGCTACTCCACCTCCTGGCCTGTTGGGCCTGGACACGGAGAGCATCTTGTAGCCCTCAGGGCGGAGTGTGTCAAAACTCATGACAGAGCTGTCCTTAAACCAGGTCTCAGTAAGAGCAAGAACACCAAGTTCAAGGAGATGACAGATGTCAGAAGAGTGCTTGACAGCAGAGAAAGAGTTTAGCTTGGCAAAATGGAGCAGGTTGCCCCTTTTGAAGGACTTGTGTGGGGGGATACATGGGACAGAGGTCCCCCCACAAGCAACAAGAGTGCCTGAGATATAGCTGTGTGGCATAAATTACCTTTCCCTCCCCCCTCCCTCTCCATCCCGAAACCCTCTCCCACCCCTCCCCACCCCACACAACCTGAGGCGTCCAACTTCGTGCCCCCATCATGTTGGGCACATCTGTCGAACAGCATGGGATGTAACCCCTACATTGGGTCACATATTGTTCTACCCTCCCACAACAACTCGGTTGACGGGGGTCACCTCCCCCGACTCCAGGTAGAACCATCAATCTACTTCCCCCAACTCCCTGATCCCTCCTCCCACTCACTGTAGACTTTTATCTGAGGGCCCCCCTTCCAGACCCAGACACATTATCAGAGTTGAGCACAACAACAGACCACCATATTGATAGTCACCGGGGGGTTCCCCCACTAGTTTTCCAGCTCCAAAGAGGGCCCCTCTCCCAGTGAGCCCCATGAAATCCCCCAAGTACTTGGGGGACTGGGGGGCCGACACAGGGAAGTCAACCCACACTCTCAGGTGTCTTCATTTCGAGATGGCGAGGGGTGTTCAACTTCTGAAACTTCCGAACTCCTATAGCCCTGCGTTTTCCCTGCGGTGATTCCGGGACTTTGGGGGGGTCTGATTAGGGTCCGGACCATGCCCTCTGAGTTCCGAGGTGGAATCTTCCCTACGGCCCACCAGATCCTCTCTGACAAGTTGTATCTCCTCTGCCACCAGGTTATACCGTTCACCATCCCATTCAAACACCAAAGCAAAGGGGTATATCTCACCCCCTTCACTTGAAGCCATCTGCTGAGGGCCCCACACTTCTTCCGCCTCAGCAATGTGTGGGCTGACAAGTCCTGAAAGATGGCCACTCTGGTTCCCCATAGGTCACCTCCTTCTAGTGCTTCGCCTTATCAAGCCTTGCCTTATCCCAGTAGTAGTGCATACTCACCAGGACTGAGCGCGGCCCCCGCGATCCACCTCTGGCTCGGTGCACCTGGTCTATGATAACCCTCTCTCCTTCCCTGGATTCGAGGACAATCGTTATTATTTCTTGAATCTTCTGTTCAAGGCCCATTGGAGTCTCACCCTCTGGCTCTTGGAGCCCAAAAAACCAGAGGTTGTTGCGTCGCTCCCGGTTCTCGATGTCGTCCACATTAAGGTGCAACTCCTCCTCACGCCTCTCCATTTCCAAGAAGCGCGCCTCCATTTGTGTCTTCAATAGGCCAGTGGAGGCCTGGTTGGCCTCCACCCCATCCATTCTGTCCTCCAGGGTGACCACCTTGGCCGAAAGGACTGCCAGCTTTGCCCCCATGTCTGTCCTCATCCCTCTGATCTCCACCAGGATGGTCTGTATGTCTGTCTTTATAGAACACAGCTCCGCTGGGGGTGGTGCTGGTCCCGAGTCTCTGGTGGTCCCTGCCATTGTTTCTGTGCCTTGGTAATGGAAACGTGCCAAGGTGTCCTGCCAGCTCATAGGTGTCCTTAACTGCGGCCCCTTGTGCTCACCAGAGGACGATCGGGGTGCCCCCAGCTTCACTCCTTCCCTGGGTCACTTCACACACAAGAGTCTCCCCCACAGGGCTCAAGCGAACCAATGTAGTCTTGGCCAGTGGGCACCTAGGCCCTCTTGATGTAGGCACCGGATTCCCAGGAGAGAGTCTTCGAGTTGGCTGACTCCCTTCTCCCCTGAGCCTCGGCCCTGTCCCTCAAAAAGAGCCCCTCTCTGTCCCGTCTCTGCTTCTGGGTTGGGCCTTATATGCCCACTTGTACCAATGCCACACGGGATACAGCACCAAAGTTCAGCCCCTCTCTCCCCCACTGCGTGGACCCTTCAATTCCTTGTTTCTTCCCAAAGCCTGCCGGGGTGGGTGACCATTCGCCCCCCCCCACATGCCTCGAGGTGGTCTTGCATACCTCCTTTCATCATTTCTGTGTCTTCGCCTTGGGGGCAGGCAGTGTGTCGCACCGGCGTTGATCCCTACTCCTACTGAAAGCCTCCGGCTTCCCCAGCAACATTCACCTTAGTTGAGGCCTCCTCCTCCCTCACCTTCCACACAGTCACAGGGCCCAGATCAGGAGAGTCCCTGCGGGCCCAACACTTCAAGCCCCCACCACAGGGTTGGTTTGTGAAAGATCTTTGCCCCGGGCTTCAGAAAGGTTATGCACCCCACTGGATAGCAGAAAATGGCTGGCCGGTACTCTCCTGGGGCTCTTCCTTCCTCTTACAGGGAAGTGGTCGGCTCATGGGGTTGTAAACAGGCCTGTGCAGCTTGTCTGGCCTCTTGTAGTTTGGTGGGCGCGTCCTTAACTTGTTGGCAGTCTGGCGAGGGTCAATTTATTAATGTTCAGGGATGCGACATTTGGTGTCCGACTTTTAACTGAGCCGGTAGGAAATGCCTTCAGTAGCGTAAACGCTCTTTTCAGAATCCTCTGCTACGCTCGAATCTCAACGCAGTGGGCTGTCTTCTCCTCGTGTCCACAATGTCTCCTCTGGCCCCTGTGCCTCCCCACAGTCACAGCCCCCCTAGCGAGGCAGGCCGTGAAAGAGAGGGCCCAGATCCAGTCTGTCCACCGTCCTCTGGCGGGCGGGCACCTTCTCCATGCAGTTCTGATTGCGCGGGGCGCCCCTGCTGTATATGGAGCCGGGGGCCCTCCGGGTCTCCCTCTGGTCCGACCCTCCTGCTATGCAGGGCAACGCTGCTGAACTCCACAAGCCGCCACCCGCAGCACCGCCCGATCCGACCTGCCGGGAGGGGGGCAGGTCACAGACGCAGCCGTGCCCCCCAGGTGGGGTGAAGACCACTTCTGTCCCTGCACGGGAGTTGCGGCACTCGCCGGCCCAGGTCCGCCTCCGGTTCTGGCGTCAGTCTGCTCGGCCCGGCTCCTCCTCCCCAAGGGGATCTGCGCACCGCCTTGAACAGCCAGCAGGCCCGTCACCTCCAGAGTTCCTCACGGCAAGTAAGATCAAGGCGCAGGCTCAACCACGTTCCTGAGGCTTTGGGCTTTCAGGGGGGGTCCTTCTTTCAGGGATGTAGGTGCAGCATATCACTATATCTCCTCCATGGTTCCAGAGCAGGGGTCAGAGCTCTTCACTCAGGCAGCCATTTTGCCTGCACCCCCTGGTGGCCTCAGGGTTCTGTTTTTTAAGGCGAGGACTGGAGACTACAATCAAGAGCTCGGTTGTCTTGCATTTTAGGGCAAGTGAGTTGTCTGCCATGCAAACCTGGACTGCATTATAGATTTTGTTTATGGCAACTGAGTCCTGTTCATAATTCCCGCTCAGCTCAAGGACGACCTGGGTGTCATCAGCATAATTTGTATACTGTACACCTAGGGTGTCCAGTAAGTCGAGCATAGGCCTAATGTAGACGTTGAACAGGGTTGGTGAAATACATGAGCCCTGGAGCACACCACATGTTTGAAGAACAGGGGAGGAGCCAGCTTCGCCCACTGCTACTCAAGCAGACCGTGGCCCAAGGAATGAAGAGATCCATTGTGTCGCTTGCTCTGAGCAATGTACCAAATCCCTGAGCCTTGCCAATAGGAGAGAGTGGGCCACTAGATCGAAAGCTGCAGAGAGATCTAGGAGCATCAGCAGGGCGGGAGGACCCCTATCCACTATGCTGGCCAAGGTGGATTTGAGATCCAGTGTAGCAGATTCCATCCCATACTGAGCTCTGAAGCCAGATTGACGTGACCCGAGATGTGATGATCTTCAATGTGTCTCTGTAGCTGCAAGTATGCCAATTTGTCCATGATCTTAAGAATAAAAGGAACATTTGTGATTGGTCGATAATTATTCCTGTTGCAGGTAGTTCAATTGGCTTTCCATTGAGGGGTGTTCTCGGTCTAGGCGCAGTTGTTGGGCCACACAGATCACACAACCGATACACCCAACTGGTTTCTCGTTCACCTGCATGTTGCCACATTTTCAGCTTCACAATGGGATTTGGTTCTTGCCAATACTTGTTTCCTCTTGAAACACACAACTCTGTAATATAGTTCAAATGGCTCTGTCCAATGCTTATTCTGTCAAGGCTCACAGTTTCTCTTGAAACACACACACTTCTGTGATATAGTTCATATGGCTTTAGCCAATACTTGTTTCTCTCAAAGTTCACAGTTTTTCTTGAAACACCCACGGCTGTAATATTCATAAGTTTCTACATAAAACTGCATTCTTTCAGATACGTATTCAAACTGCTTACTTTTATTCGAACCGATAGTCATGAAGTGCTGGTTTTTACGTGAAATGTACTTTCATTCTGATCGGTATTCAAAAAGTTCTTGGTTATGCATGAAAAGTCATTTTTCATCTTTACTTTGCTTCAGCTTTCCATCAACCTCCAATATGCGCCGGCATCCCTTTCCCAATTCACAGGACACACCGGTCTCTCCTGGCACCTTTGGTTTCTCTCGCGTTTAACCGTAGCACCCACTATGGTGAAGTCTGCTTTGGTTTTGCTTCCTTCGGCTCTGCCTGGCTTCCGTGGACGCCACTTCTCCCAGCGCCTGGATCAGAGCTCCAGTAAGCTTTGTCCATCTTGCCCGCACCTGCGAACACCCCAGAGCTTCTCCACTGCTTTCGGTGTCCTCGCAGCCTGCTGCTTTCTCGCTGCGGCTCTCGTTGGGGAGCCTCTTCGCTCCAACACACCAGCACTTGCTCTTGCCTCTGCACAGCTTCCAAGGGAGACTTGGTCTAGTTGCGTCCACAGCCATAGCCAACACTGTTCTCTCTCTTCTTCCTGTATTGCGGGTATTTAAATGTCCCGCCAAGATGATTGGTTCTGTGACTGCTAGACCGCACATTGTTAGTTCTATAGTCTTTTGTCTCTTGTTGTTTCTTCCTCGTCCCAGTACTAGAGTGGTGTGTGTGTATATAAATGAATGGCAATGGGAATATAGGGATCTGATCTACAATAACCCATATTCTATAAGGTCTGAGGGATTGATGGGACATTCTGAAAGGAAAAAGGGGGATACCATGTCTCATCTAATGCTACCGTATCTTCTCCCTCCAAGTCTCCTCCACCCAGGTGATCCTCCCTCACATATCCACTCCCAGGGTCAGGATCCGATAGCGACGGCCTTTCCCTGGCCACCTGTGGGCAGAGAGACATATTAGGGGAAGAAGTGAGGACCCCCTAAAATTCCTCACTATGGGAAGGTTGATAGGGGTAGAGGGAGGCAAGGAAGGAGGTGGATGAGTGGTGGGTTGACCCATGATGTCCTCCCTGTATCCCAGTGGGGGAATCCCTCCCCATGATATCCTCCTGCTTAGTACCACCCGCAGGGTGACTTATTGAGTAGCTGCCTCACCTCCCTGGTCTTAATAGAAGCATCTCCCTCTCGTGGAGAAAGGACGACATCATAGGATTTGTTACATTATACATGTAAGATTTGTATCACTACTAACATTCACTGTGTGTCTGTCTGTGTAATTATTGATCAGGCAGTTTCATGTGTTTCAATAAATGTACTCTGACAGACTCAAAGTAAATACATGATTAAGTAATGTGCTACAGTCTAACATTATTTATTTTTTATTTGAAAGTAGGATAATCCATTTGAGCCAAATCACACATTCTATAAAACCACCTAGTAGCCATCGCTGGACGTTCACTTCAGTTCAGAGCCACGCCAGCAAGCATTGCGGGTATGCAAATTAACCTAAATGCAAGCTTTTTGCTCCAGGAAACTGTCTTTGTCTTAAAGGGCAGTGCTAATTTATACATAGTTTTATCAACTCAAGACAGACGTAGATGAGAGGGTTGTCTATTGCATTTTGTTCTGGGATTCAGGTGTCTGCATCCCATGTAACGAAGTCAGACATCTTACCCCATCATCAGGCCTGGAGGTTGCTGTAGCCCAGGAAATACTGCCAAACTGGCCTACTTAACCAGAGCTGTGAGCCACCTCCAAAACTCAAAGTTCACAGTATCTCTCAGTACCATAGCTCTCCTGCTGGGAAGTGAAAACGGTCAGCAAAGAAAAGTCTTTCACAAAACGAAAAGTCTGTATTCCCCCATGCAGTGAATTCTCCAATTTCCCCATGATAATTTAGGAGGTGTTGCTCTACCTGCTGCTCGATGGGCCTCCCTGAGGGCAGACCTGATGGGATCTCGTAGGCCCATTTCTCTTCAAGAGGGTGGTAGGTCCCGGGCTCTGCCAATCGGGCCATCGCCCAAACATGGAACCATTTGCTACGAGTACCAGCATACCCAAGTAACATCTACTGGTAATAACAATGTGGCAAGAAAAGCTAAACAAGTGCCAAGTTATAATATCCTAACTTCATAGGAACCCTTAAAAGAGGCAGAAACCCTCTCAAGGTGCCATTAGTGATTTTACACACTCTTCCGATGTGACAATCAGTGAATCTTACATAGGACCAACAAATGCCAGCAGGTAGATTCGAGAAAATGCCTACCTAAAACAGAGAAGGTCAAAAGCAAAGGTGGGAGCGGGCGAGGTATCCACCACGGTGCAATGCAGAATTTTGCAAAGTCGCCACCCCTAACGAGGAATTCCAAGACGGCGATAGAGAAGACACCTTAAAAGCTTCCTGTATTAATGCCAAAGCTAATAGATTCCACAAAGCTCTTAACTCAAACCTCAGTCTGCCTTCTAACCATCTATTTAAGAGCCCCACAGAGTATAACCAATCCCAGGGAGGAAAACAGGGAGACCCAGGGAATAACCAGTCATGGTATGTATTATAAACTACAGCAGAGGCCCATGGCTATAAAAGGTGTTGGACAAATTATGGGAAATAGGTGCACTCTAATTTTGAGCAATTCAAAGAATCCAAGAAATTATATATTCAGTAGTTAAATACATTTTTATGGAATAGGAGAAAGAATGGTTTTCTAGCAATAAATCATATAATTGAAATAATTAATGGCAAACAACAGGGTCCCTGGCATTGTTCTCCTGCACTCTAGTCGAGAACAAAGTCTCTTAAACTACCAATCTTTTGTAATGATTCTTGCTTTTCATACAGTAAAATCCTTAATCTTTTTTGAAAAATGTATTATGTATTAGCAGAAGTAACCCTTCTGTAGACAGACATGATAACACTGATACTGTAGGTTGTTGTTCCGGTTTGCTTATCGCTTGGTGTGCTTTGCATCCTGAAGTAAACTGCATTGAGAATGGGCGTGTGTGGCTGGCTGACATATCCCGGAGCAGACGTTGGGGGAGAGGAGGTGAGTGTTGGTGTGCTGCTCAATACTGGGACCTTCTATGCTCTTTCCCCACCTGTCGCCTCACCCTGTCATGGTGTAGTTTTTTGGGGTGCATTGGGGTGCAAATATCTTGGAAAACGTGCATCGTAGTGCCTGGACCTTCGAGTTTTGTTCCTCATGGCTGGACTGGACTTTCTACGACCACCTTGATGTTTTGCCGATTTCAGGCAACCGTCTCATGTGTGAAGGTGCTGAAATCTGGGAAAAGGGGTGGGGTGTACAAATGTCATGTAGGTAGTAATGTCTGCAGGGCCCTAACAGGTCACCATGCAAAATCTGGTGCACATTGGTGAAACACTGTGGAATTGTATAAGGAACAAGGCTTCTCCACAAACAAATATTGACTTGTGCTGCAATCTAGGGAACGGGGTGGGGTTCCCAAATGTCATGTAGCCAGTAATATGCAGATTGGTGAAACGGTGTGGAATTGTATGAGGAACAACACTTTGCAAAGCCACAAACCTGCGCTGAAAATCTGGATAACGGGCTGGGGTGTCCATAGTCATGTAGCCAATGATGTCTGCAGGGTCCTAACGGATAACTATGCAAATTTTGGTGCAGATGGGTAAAACGGTGTGGAATTGTATAAGGAACAACACTTTGCCACAAACAAAGGTTGACTTGTGCTGAAATCCGGGGAACGGGGTAAGGTGTCCAAATGTTATGTAGCCAGTAATGCCCAGAGGGTCCTAACAGGTAATTATGCAAAATGTGGTGCAAATTGGTGAAACAGTGTGGAATTATATAAGGAACAATGCTTCGCCACACCTCCTGCCACAAACAAAGAAAGAAATGTTGACTTTTATATGTATAGATTTATTAATTTTCATTCATACATAAATAAATGCATTTTTCAATATTTTACATGAAAATGTAATTCCACGAATTTACAGTTTTCAAAGATTTTTATCAGACATTTGTAATTTTTCTCAATCAATTTTCATCCATTCTTCTAGTATTCGGGAGCAATATGTTCTTCCCAACGCTTTCAAATAACCAAAATATTCTTCTTCAGGGGAATATCCACTATACTTTTCTAGAAACAATAATATAACATCTTTACCACTAAAATCATGACTACGTAGCAAAACAAACTATTGTTATCATCATCTGTCCACTGATCTGAATCCACGTGTAAATGCGTTCTCAATTATTTAAATTATATGGCTTAAATTCCTACATCTCTGTCAACAAATTATAGTATTCAAACATCAATATCCTACTAAAAAGCATTGTCACAGAGATCTCAATAAAGAATCGGAGTGTTTACTCACCTTGGCTCTTTAATGAGAGGTTACATTTCCTTCAAACTGTCCCTTTTGCACCTTACAGCAATTTGTTCGTTTTTACTCCCAGTGAAAATATTAATTGAATTCTATTAATCTATTATACTCTCCAGCACATTTCCTGTTGACAAACTATTATAAACTGTTTATTTCACTTTGTATTCTAATTTTGCCACTGTTGCCCCGATGCTAATGGATTCTCAGCTGATCAAAATCCACTGTTACGGTAAACCATCATCAAATAGAGGTAAAAAGAACACAAATCCCTGTCTGATGTGTTGATTTGACGCCATTCTAACTAAACCATTCTCAACAGGAGTAGTGTTCTTAGATT
Source organism: Ambystoma mexicanum (assembly GCF_040938575.1). Taxonomy (NCBI): domain Eukaryota; kingdom Metazoa; phylum Chordata; class Amphibia; order Caudata; family Ambystomatidae; genus Ambystoma; species Ambystoma mexicanum. Next base: position 199,118,793 of record NC_090927.1, on the reverse strand, counting down.
AAATTATTATGCCATCTTGGAATGGTGGCAACTGAACTCTGTTGGCATGGCATTTCATTTATCACAATATAAACTGTTTAAAAGGTTATTCTTATTTATCACAGATACTTTAGTATAATATTAATACAAGTGATCTAATCGTTATCCTTGTTACGTTTCATTTATGTTACAGTTAATTCTCATTTGTACAAATGATAAAAATAACAAATTAAACTAGGTGGCAGAAAGCTGGACTCTACCAGATGCTACCTTTCCAACAATCTGCCATTTGCCGCCAGTAAAATGGAGAACCACCTCCATATCGGCAGAAAACTGAAGACCTTCATGTACAAGAGTAAGCCCTTTGGCCTTGGCTGATGTGCTGCCCTCCTTTTAAACTTCCAATCCTCCTACTGGCGCCACTGCATTTTGTTTGCCTTTTGTTCAGTGTCTCTGTGGTCATCCTGCTTTGTTTTAAACCTAAGATGCGGTAAGCTCTTCTCCCTTCCCTTTTCATTTAACCAATCTGAATGTCCCCAAATGACTAGAAAGTCTGTATTCCCCATTCGTCTCCCCTTCTCCAGGGCAGGAAGGGGGTGCTACAAAATGATATTGCCCGTGGTTGGTGCCAATAAAAACGAAGTGAATAAATACTTATGGTGTGCCTCAACAGGGATACTTGTGGTGTGGTCTTCGGGGTAGTCTCATCTTGGAAAGGTCTCACTCTCCCATACTAGCAGAAGTAGGGGAATGGGAAATTAACCATGGCACATCCTAGTGTTCACGATGTGGTCAGGAAAGCACCGGTGAAAGAGTGGCCAACTACTCTTCCTAGAAAGAGAGCAAGTTTGGTCAAAGTCCAATTTGGTTAGTCCGTCCTTAACTTTGGTTCTTCTCCTCTCCTAGGCTCTAATTCTTCTGGTTAAAATATCAATTTCTGTTACACTTTCTACAAACTCAGTCTCTCCTTCCCACAGTTCGCTCCTTTTCTAACCATTTCTCATCATTGCATTCATTCTTCCCCTGTGGGATGCATACATCTCCCACTCAGACACTACCTTCTCTGTCTCCTTCACCCCTTTCAGCACAGATATCTCCCCTCTCCAGATATCTCTCATTATCACCTCTTTCACCCCCGTGGGTGCAACCTTCACCACTGTCTGGATCTCTCCTCCTATGACCTTCTTCATCCCATTGGGCAGGACTGTCTCCACTTTGAAGATCCTTTTCTCTAATATCACCTTCACCACCCCTTTGGACACACCCTTGCACACTCTTCAGATCTCTCCCACTATCACCTGTTTCATTTCTTTGGGCAAGTCTGTTGCCACTTCCCCATACTCCCGTCCCTCACCTTCTTCAACCCTTGGGGCACAACTTTCTCTGAGGTCACTTTTGCTATCTTTGGCCACTTCTCCTTCGCTCCTTAACAACAGCTTCAGTTCTCATGGCTCCCATTTGGGTTTAATGGTCTCCTGGGTCCCTCCTCCAGCTCCCAGGCTCTAGAGTGGCCCAGCCTTCTAGACATCCCTTCCAGCCTCCTGGACTCTACTTCCACTCTAGGTCCTCCTGCTCTCACCACCAATGATTTACAAGACAGCTTGTTTTTTCTGTCTTCTAGTCTATGGCTCCAACTCCTATCATTTCCAATCTCAAACTGAGCCCTTGAGCTTTCGAAGGACATTGCCCCCCCGCCCTTTCAAATCCCCTCTTTGTTTCAAAGGAAACTCTGGTGTGTTAGCTGTGATGGGGATTGGTTGTCGGGCTCCACCTCTTCTTGGATGGCTTGCAGCCATTATGAAGGACTGAGGATTGGCTCATGCCTCATTTTGAGTGGTTCTTTCTCTGCCTGCCACACCCTATCCATGCCTTCCCGTCTCTTTCTGGGGTAAAGGAACTTAGATATGTCTCTTGAGGCAACTGGTGTGTTGATTGACTGGCAGTCCCCATCCCTGAGGGGGCGTCCAGTTTGGGTGCTCGAATGGGGTCCGGCTAATCCTTCCTCATACCACCCCTGGTCCCATCATTTGCTATCTTTGGGATGACCCCAGCCCACCTGGTAACTCTACTGAAGGACCCCAGAGCATGGTATGGGGACTCTGTCAGAGACAGGCTATAAACACACTGCAAAACCAATAAATGAATGCATTGAAAAACCTCTATGAGTAGGCAATACAGCCACTGACAGCAAATGTTTCTGAAATAACCTGTGCAGGGCAAATGTACTGTGGAGAATCTGGGTGTAAGGTAGAAGGATGACAGCCTGTATGGGCTCAATATAGCCCATATGCTGTCATATTCTATATTTCTCTGATGCACAGATTCCTTAGGATACTCACCTCTGGGGCTAGCCTGCTGCGGATGTGTGCCAGGATGGGGGTGTTCTAAGTTCATCATGGCTATTTTTACACTGAGCCAGTACAAATACATGTTGTTCTTGGTACTGCAAATGTACAACACTTGCACAGTCATGAGGATCCATATGTGTAGCACTGTTTATGCAACCTTTGCCTCTCCAGATGTTTGGGACTACAACTACCATGAGCTCTCACCTGGATAGTCAGTGGTGCGGGATCATAGGAGTCATAGTCCAAAATAGCTGGATAACTGCAGGTTGCATACCCCTGACCTATGTAAATATGTACTGTGATGAATCCTGAGATGTCATCACTTCTCCCTGAGGGGGGAGCCCCTTCCCATGAGTCCAGGGTGGTGAGGCTGCTACCCTATTGTCCCCTGGGGGTGTTACTCAGCAGGAGGATCTCATGGGAAGAGACCGCCCCTCTGGGGACAAAGGAGAGCATCACGGGGACAAAAGCGGTATGACAACCCTCCTCACACACCCTATACACCTTCCTATCTGTTAGACCCAAGGGATATATCATAAGTGGTGGCTTGACATATCGTGAAGCAATATAGTCTTTCTGACAATATACCCCTCAAGAGCACAAAAGGACAGATTGAGGTGAGTATTGCCCGAAAAACGAGTTACACCCTGGTACACAGCTGGCTGCAAAAGAAAGCAAAGGATTTAGTATAAGGTCAATGAACAGAATCAAAAACTTAAACAGAGATATGACAAAGTACTCACTATAAGGTTGTTAGCTTTGTCTAGTGTTTCCAGCAAGGATGTGATGGGTAACCCTGGGAAACAGACCAGACTATTTCACAGGCAATAGATCTAATCACACAAACATAAACACTGACGTGCACTCTGCTTGCCGATAAGAAAGTTGAGAAGCGGAGAAGTGTCCCACGTAGAATAGCAGTAGCAGAAGAAGAACAAAGTTCCAGGATATTAGTAGGCCCCTATTCCCGCCGGCACGAGGACACCTATGATGGAGGATCCCTGACACTGCCGGAATGAGGACGCCTAGATCAAAGTACTTTATCCTTGCGCCGATGCGTCAATGTCCTCACAGTGTCCATAAAAAATCCCAATGCCAAAGCGTATAGTTTCAAGCACCACTGAAGTGAAGAGGAGGATGAGTCTGAAAAAGGAATCCGGGAGGGAATTCCGAGGCAGTCCAGTAAACGGTCCGAAGTCAGCAGCAGCCAAAAGCAGGAGTACAAAGAAGTGTAGCAGTCCAGTAAGCGTTCCGAGTCAATACCATAAACAAACGTCGAGCCAAATCACGAGACAGGACAGGAAATCCAAAATACAGGCCAAGGAGTCAAGATACCAGGAAACAAGAGTTCAAATGTAGCGTAGCTTACAGAAACAAATTCAGAAGCAGCACCGTGCAGGATGGGCAGAGCTTATATCATGAACAGCTGATAGCACGCACAACGCATCGCCGTAATCCAGGGGGTATATGTCTGTGCATTGGTAGCCAGCGTTTCCATGACAACCCATAGCGTTCTCTGAAGGAACGAAAACGCGTAGACGAAGCCATAGCATGAGGCTTTTGTAAGCGCCGCTTAACTCCAATAGATCGGGACAAGAAAGCAGAGTTACTGGAGGCATGGGGCTGTTTACTTCCGTATGCGGAATGTCCAACATGTGGGATAAGAGATCTGAAACCACGTTGGGACCTTTGGGGCAGAACACTGACACTATCCCATAAAATCCAACTCCATATCCCATACTTCCATGTATGTCTGTAAGCCCGAAAACGTAATAACTACTAAGGCAAGGAAGAGCAAGGACTACCTAAGGGAGACCTACTTAACAAGTACTGGAATGAGGAGGAGGTGCGGAACAAGGAAGAGCAATGCTGAGAACTTTAATGACCAGTCCAGTCTTCTATGTCTGCTTACCATAAAAAGGAAGGAAGGACTTTCTATGTTGTCAAACAAGCTATCAAGCCAGCCCTTTAGCAACAGCAGGTGTGGAAGCTGTGAGGCACGGGAGCAGGAATATGGTGGAGACCGAAGAGCAGAAGAAGCCGGCGAGATGCAGAAGGCCTCTCTCCAGGACCAGACATCAGTCGGTCCTTTGACCGTGAGGCCAGGCAGAAGTAAAATCTCTGTAAGAAGCCATACTTACATTGCCAGCAGTCACGGGTCACAGAAGCAAACGCGAGAAGTTGACAACCGCAGAGGAGTAACAGACTGTCAACTCCAGTCCCTAGAAGAGCTATCGCTGTGCGAAGGAGTCCCTAAAGGTTATGGGGGCGACGGTCAGGCCGACTGGGACGTAGAGAGAATAGCGGGTCCTGATCCATATGCTGCAAGGGTTGTGAGGCCTATGAAGAGGCCAAGAAGGGTCGAGACCCAACGAGAAGTTGTGAAAGTTACATGCATGTACCCGGGAGGGGGAAAACAGGGTCTGGTACCCTGAAGAGAGAACTGTGAAGATTGGAGGGAATCTCCCTCTGGCTGGTCGAGTAAAGCCACTGACCACAAGGGAAGGGCCGACGACCCAGGAACAAGAGAACAACACAAGTCATCTTCCTTGTGACAGTACTTGAGAGAAATAGTCTCCACATACCCAAATACAAAGAAGAGGAATACGGCTCTGCGACCCGCACCTACAAAAGAAGATCCCTACAAGTCATCTTTGTGGAAGTACCTGGCAGAGGAGAGTGAATCGGGTGTGCCAGATCAGAGCAGCAGAGAAATATGGTTCTGGGACCCGCACCCACAAGAGAAGAGGAGTACAAATCATCTTCCTCGTGGCAGTATTTGGCAGGAGAGTGAACCAAGTCTGGAGACAGGGAAACCTGGGTCTGGGACCCTCAAAGTGAAAGGTTGAAAGTGTTGAACTGTAAAACCAAAGGGAAAGAGAGGCCAGGGGAAGGGAGTCATTCCCCTTGGTGATGTTGAATTGTGTAACCAAGTGAAAAGAGGCCAGGGGAAGGGAGTCTTTCCCCCTGGTTGTAGCGAACTCTGAAGTCAAGATACTAGGAGAAAGGTGTCATTCCCCTGGTAACCAAGGCCAGGGGAAGGGAGTCATTCTCCTGGTAACCAGACCTTAAAAGACTTTCTGATACAAAGAGTTAAAAGATAAGCAGTGTGCCTGACAGAGAGAAGTGCTGGAACTTTGTCTTTTGTGTTGGAGGATAATCTTGACCCGTTGAAGGGAGTCATTCCCCTAAGAAGAAACCAAAACCTTATCCCCAGTCCAGAAGAAGGGAGTCATTCTTCTGGATCAAGAAGGTCTACTTTACCTCTAGTTTAGTTTTAAGTGTAAGGGACAGAAGTAGGGTTTTTGACACAGGACGGTGGAATATTGTTTTACACAGACATTCGTACAGAACACTTAGTGTTTTAGTTGAGGCAGGATATTATTGTGACTAATAAAGGTTGATGCCAATCATCTTGCCACCTGTGTGTCAGTCTCCACCCTTATAGTTGTGAGAAACCAGAGGGTGTCTCACAGAGTAGTCCCTTGGGATCTGTCGTCTAGGTGGCTGGGGCACGGCCATCGCTATTGAATTTAGACCCCGGGGGGTGGACCAGTACGGGAGGATCACCATGATGGGGGTCTCTGGGGAGTGGGTGTGGGGCACCCAATGGAGAGACGCGATATCCCCTTCCCTATTTTCCTATTACCCCTTGTTATCCCGCATGGGGAACCTTCCCACACCAGCCCCCTTTCCTACACGAACACCACTACATGGACAGAGCTCTCTGGGGGAAGACAGACTCACACCCAGCCATTTCATTTGATATGTCCCAACATCAGAGTCAGGCAGAGTCAGGCATTTCCCAGTAATGATTCTCACCTGAATCTTGTTACACTTCCCACCTGGGATAAGAGGCGGAGCATGAGAGCACTCTGTGAGTGAGGAAAAAGACACGAAGGAGCAGGACTTCCAAGGTGGCGGCTGAATTGCAAAGGAGTGGTGGCAGATCAAGGGGCCGTGAGGAGGGAGAAGCCCATGACCCCGTTCCCCAGTGATCGATCGACTCTTGATGATTGGTGAGCAGCCCAAGCAAAACCGAGAGGGAAGGCTAGATAAGGATACACAATGGATGCGCGATACCCGGGGCCCTGCTGCATGTCTGACCGAGGCAGAGAGGAGCTGCAGCCACTGGAGTATCGTCCTTGGCTCGAGGAACAAAGCCGCTGATAAAGAAACTTAATGTAATCAGTGAGTTGGAGGCAACTGTGCGATACCGGTCTCCATTTGAAGTGAAGGTTGCAAGCGGCAATAGTGTTGCAAGATGAACTGTTTGATGAATCTTCTAATTGAGAGATGGGAGTGAAGGCCAAGCGGCGAAAGGGAGTTGTCCTTTAAATTGAAAGAAAGCAAAGATAAGCTACGGCAGAGTGGTCCGGCACCCTTGTGTGTCCAATCGAAAGGTGTCTAGCAAAAGCTTCTCTGGGAGAAATAAAAGTGAAACCCTGAGTTAAAAGATATCGAAGTGGTCCTGCAAGGGTCGTAGAAAAATCCTTTGCACAGTCGAAAGTCTTTGAACTTACAATTTCATATAAAAGCTGAAAGAGTGAATGTAGGCTTGCACCCGGTCGAGGGGAGCCTACACCTGTGATGCTGAAAGAATGAACATGGGCTTGCGCCCGATTGAGGAGAGCCTACACCTGTGAGAAAGACGAGGTCCGAACCGGACTGAGGGAGACCCAGGCTGGATGAGCCACCCGAGACTTTGTATCGTGAACTAAACCGAAAGAACCAGAACTTTAATTTTATCCTTTGTTGTGTAATCACCAAGGCACTTCCCAACCAAGAGACTTTTGATGATGAAAAGAGACTCTGTTTTGGAAGACCATGGTGTGCTTTAAAGACTGCCTCCTTGTGCCCAAGAAGTCAGAGTGTGATCCAGACTCTATTTGTTTTCCGCCTTGTCCCGTCCTGAAACGTGGGAAGGGGAAACTATAGTTCAGCAGTCCTGAACTACCAAGTAACTTGGGCCTTTTATTTTGCTACATCCTGTTTCTTTATACACTTCAACATCCCACAGCCTTTTTGTTCTTTAGAGTAAGGTTTGGCAATGGGTTTGTTAGTATATGCCATCTTTGATTTGACACGACTAGGACAGAGTTTTCTTTTATTTGATGGTCGTAGCTTTCTCCCATGGTTACAAGTTAGGTTTAGATAGGCGTTTTTGCAGTCCATGAAAAGTTCAATAAACACTCTTGAACTATACTTTATTGTGTCTGTCATACTTTTGATACCATGCCTTCCTTACATAGTACCGTGAACTAATACCAATAATCCCTTCTTTCACTGTTGTAAACAAAATACTAGAGTGTTGTGGGCATATGTTGCTCCCACTCTGCATTGATTCTGAAATCCTTTAAAGTACAGATTCTGGTGTACACACCACATGAATACAGGATATGGAACACGCTAGCACACTTGTGATCAGTATCATGGGCCATGTTGGGTAGAAAAAATTAGGCCCTGCAGGATAGTCATTTCACCAATCGCTCTACAATTCCGGAAGTCCTTTTCTAGTCGCTGTATGCTAACCTATCGCTCTTGTTTTTTTCTTACACATTTTGTTAACCTCTGTTGTTGTATTTCTCCTTCTTTTCACATAGGTATTTGAAGAAAGAGCAATACTTCTTGGAAAATGGGTAACTATTTGCTAAATGTGTATATTTTGATTCAGCCTTCATTGATAACCTGTGGTATGCTGTCGTGCTTGGTATCTGTGACCCAGAAGCCTGTGTTCTAAACAGAGGCAGGAACGTTTTATGCCCTTGACACTATTCAAAGTGCTTTCACTTTGACTGATAACATTGCAGAGGTAAAATAAGTTTCCTTCTGCTCTCATTTTATGTCCGTCAACTGTTGCAGTGATATTCTGTGTCTAAAGATCCGCAGCAGATCTAGCTTGAGCTATATTTAAAGCAACTATCTGTTAAGGGCTTTTTGTATTTTTCATCTATACCACTATCTTTTCCATCCATAATGCCTGCAAATATTGTGATCTTCTACACTATTTAACTGTAGCAGGTTCTCTGGTGTGATCAGCACTCCTTTGTCCACTCTACATCTAGGTAAACCGCAGTTACCTAAAGACACCTTGCATCTGAGGCCCTATTAAATCCTACACAGTCTTCGTTATTAATGACAAGAAATGTATTCATGCAAAACTGGAACTTCTGTAACCAGAGAGTAGTAGTTTTATTCATGGAAGAGAAAACCAGGCTATTACTATAATCTATTTTTGGCACGTTGTTACATGCAGTAAACGTTATTCATTATGGCTAGTCCAAATTCTTAAACACGAATAACAACATCCCAAAATAAACCATCTTCTGGACCTCCTCGAATCACCCCGAAGTGGCCTGTACTCTGAAAACGATGATGTTGGTTGTTGACTCTGTAACCAGTAAATTGACAGGTTAATAGGCACCTTTCACCATCCTCCACACACATTTTATTGGTGGTGTAGTTGAGGAGCCTGGCCTAAAAATAGAAAGGGGACTTTTTCTGTTTCTACTGCGAACTGTGAAGGCATCAATAAGTAAGACAAAGATAACAGACTTCAAGTTCAAACAAAAGATATTTATTAACTTAAATGTCAGGATGGTTGAAGGCCTAACCTGACCTATACTAAGATGGGATTTTCCTACCTGAACACAACTAAGGAAAGTCTGAGTCAAAGAGTTCAACTTAAAAGTCTGTCTGTGTCCAAAACCTATCCTTGCCCTCACAACTACAGCCAATAAATGTGTAGGGATGTCAAAGTTAAAAGAAACAGTGTTCAACTCAAATTTCTGCTATTTCTAGCTCACAGCTTTCTTTCAGCTCCCCTTCCCCAAACATAAGAAAGTTCTCTGAAAAAGTCTCAAAGTTTACCTTTCTCCGGTTCAAGGTGATATAGTTCAGAACTAATCCTTGGGGTTCCCTTGCCCAGGTTTCAAGTAACACAATCCAAAACAAAAGGGTCTTGAGACTCTGTTCCGATTACAAATGTGGTCCTTCAGGTCTCAGGGTTCCCTTCCCCAAGACGCCAATTTCGTCACATACACTTGCTTCAGTCTTTCAAAAAATCTTAACAAAGCTCCAGGTCAACCTGACCCTCGTTCTGGCTCACCTCGCCTGTTCACTTGCAGGTTTCTTTTTCACACGGTGTCCTTATCTTTCACCATTCAAGGCTCTCTGGTCTAGGCGCAGTTGTCAGACAGCACAGTCCACCCAGAGGCGTTGCTAGGGGGGGGGGGCTTATGGGGCTATAGGCCCGGGTCTTTTGGTTGTAGCCCCTGATAGAATCTCAGGGGCTACAACCAAAAGGCTAGCTAGCCCCGAGTCCCGGCAGTCCCGATATTAGCGTAGCCCCAGATCTTTTCCAGACCTAGCAACACCCCTGGTCCACCCATCACAGGTCGGCAACCAGGATCCTTGGGCTCCTCAGCCCACACAGGTTCCTTGGCACTTCATCCTGTGCACCAAGTCACCTTCAATTAATTGCTGTTATTGGCCTCTTGGCTTAATATGTAATCTTGTGCTCTTCTGGTTTCTCCTGCATAGCCCAGTGGCTCTGCCAACACGTGTCACAGACCTCTTGCCAAACTGTGGCCTTGCTGCATTGCATTTATTCATCAAAGTTCAGCCTTTAATGTACTTGACTACAAGGTTTGAGTTAAATCATTGTGCAACATCTAATCAATATGGTTCACTTTTAGTTCGATGTCCTATGTATACTTATGTTGCTCAATTATATTTTGTATTCAATATGTACTTGTTTGCTTCAATGTTAAGCTTCCATTTAGTTCGGTATTCAATATGCATTTGTTTGCCTCAATGTTAACTTTTCATTTGATTCAGTATTCAATATGCGTTTGTTTAGTTCAATGTTTAATTTCCACTTGGTCCGGTATTCAATAAGTATTGGTTTTCTTACTTTCATGGACCATTGTTCCCTTAACGTCCTACGGGAGTGCCCCGGCACTTGAGTGCCTTCCTGACACTCGCCAGCCATCTGTTCCTCGTCCGGGTTCTTCACGCACCTTCTTCTCTGCTTTTGAATCTGGGAAATCCACTGTTGTGAGCTCTGCTTGCTCGACATGGGTTTCCTTCTTCGCACCAGCGCCTACGATGCTTCTTGATGGACGTGGACAGTGTCCTCTGCGCTTTGGGCTCCGCAGCAGCTCCTGATGTTCACGCTGGGCTATGGGGGCTCCCAGGCTTGTGGGAAAGACGCAGCCTCCTTAGATCAGGTCCCACAAGTCTCCTAGGATAATGGCTGGCGTCCTGGTCCTTTCTCCAGTCCCACCATGGCTACCTCCTCACAAGGGTCTCCTGTTGTTCTCCCAGGCACAGGTCTCCCTGTACTTCCCCTGTCACATTCTTACTTTCTGAGCTTCTCCCTTTTTCTACATCTGCAGCCCCTTGACAGGATGCAGGTGTGCATGCTTCATTAGCCCTGCCTGTGCTTAATTAAAGGGATATGCCTGACCCTCAGAGCTCCTTGCAGGCATCTTCCTCGTCCCAATACCAGAGTGGTGAAAAGGTGTAATCTTCATCACTCTCAGTTGTCTTGTCTTCGTCCCAGGGGGGAGCTGGCTTACAATAGCCCATAAAGGTTGGGGGAGGGTTAGGCTGGCCGTCAAGAGGAAAAGGGGGATACCATGACTCACCTATTTTACCCTTCATCCTTTTCCTTTTCTTCATCCTTCTAGTACTTCTGGACGGTTGATCTCTCCTGTCCTTTTCTTGGTCAATGGGACATGGGGAACATGGGGAACAACATCCCATAACTGCCTCTGGGATAGGGCCTCTTTCCTGGAAGGAAAATGTGGAATATCGCGTCTCGCCTGAGAGCATCTCATTCCCAATCCCCACGGACCCTCCAACCGGGTGATCCTCACTCTCTTCTCCACCCCCAAGTCAGGATCCAAAAGCGGTGGCCTTTCCCTGGCCACCTGTGCAGAGTATCCAAGGGGAGTAGATGTGAGCACGCCCTCAGGTGTCACACAGAACCCTTTTATTTATTTTTAATTTTTCAGGCACAAGCACGTCTTTTTTCATTTCTGAAATGGGCAGGCCTGGTAAACTGGAAATAGAATAAATGCTTTTCGATCTTCTAGTATTGACGGACACTTGGAAAGTAAATAGAAACCTTTTTATTAATTTCACGGGCAGAAGAATGGGAGTCTTTCAAATGTATATGACAGTAGGGTTGCTTTTAGTGCCATCTGAGTATGGCAGCTTGCCCTTCCCCGCAAGGCCTTGCCTGAAGAAATGTTTGAGCCGAATCTCCGAAAATGTTAGATATTCTAAGGGATTTTAAACCACCCAAAATTCAGTGATTCATATTTTAGACAAATTAGTAAGAGCATGTCTGCTAGCTACTTACAAAACTGCGACTGTTTAATATACACAGAATATTCACGGAGCAATGAATAACCTGATGGAAGTAAACGAAAGGTTAATTTGAGTGTTTTTTGATGGCTCGTGGATTATATTTTTGTGGTGGTCTTCTGAGGAGGTATTTAAGTTTCTTGTGGCTGGGAGGATTGATCTCTGTGGATGAGTTGAAGAAACAACGCCTTCGAAAGCGGTTCAGCGTCTTCCACAGACGGCTGCTTTTTACACTGCAGCAGAAACTATAGTTTTTCATATATTGCGGGGCCTCTGCCAAAATATCCTTTTGTGCGATAAAGGACACTTCTATAATCCCACCCCCACAATTCAGGACAAAGACCAGGCAGTGGGCTAGTCAAAAATCAAACTCTATTTGAGAATAATGCAACTTCAACTTACTTGGTCTCCAGCTTTACATCCTGGATATCAACACTAAGCTTTAGGAAAACCAAGCCAATATTCAACAAAATTAAACCAAATTACCTGCCTAGATGGAACTCGCTATTATAAGTCCACAAAGGCATCCACTCTCATTTCAAACACTGCTCTGTTTATAAATATATGATATTCTAAAAGATACTAGGCATTGTAAACATTTCTACTGTTCATTGGCTCCTCTGCACTACAAAACTTAACTTGTGACTTGTTAACATGAAGCAAATATATGCATTCACTTATTTTAATGATTTCAAACTCCCCTGTACCCTTCCCCTTCAGAATACACATTTGTCTCTGGTAACAAGACAAGAATGGTACCAGAGAAAATTTAATTCAATTAACATTCAAAATATATATATGCACCAACTTCCGTGTGCAGGTGTTGGATAGTGAATTTATCAGCTATGTAGAGGCCACTTGACATATAGACAATGGGCCTCATTACGAGTCCAGCGGTAACCGAGCCGGAAAAACTGCAGGTTACCGCCGGACTCGTATTACCATTCCGCCTCTGTGATTCCCGGAATTACCGGGCCATTACGACCCCGGTGACCCAGGAATTCCGGAGGCGGAATTGTGTAAGTCCCCATTCCCATGGAGCCCATAGGACTCCATGGGGATGGGGACCATGGAAACACTGGTTCGGTCTATGACAGAGCCGGTGTTTCCATGTCCGCCTGCAGGCAGGTGGTGTTAAACCCGCCATGTCAGACCTGGCGGGAGTGACAAGTTCCGCCTGCAGGACTCTTAATCAGCCGGTCCGGAAAGAACGGTGGCAGCGGTTTAACCACCACCGTTCTTTCCGGACCGGCAGGGTCGTAATGAGGCCCAATGACAGGCTAGTATGGGACTGAGGGGGTAATTACGAGGTAGGCTGTAATGGAAAAACTATACCGGTAAGGGATTACCGGCACCGCATACCGCTCCGGGCTATTACGTGTCAACAACCCGGTATCAGCGCCACCGCTGATACCGTGCACCCCCGTACCGGCTTGTGCGCGGGCATGCGGCCCTTCGGTCCGGCAATACCGGGATGGCGCTAACAGGAGAACATCACAAGTCATGCGGACATGCAAATACCAGCATCATCTAGGCGGTAATAAGGGATACTGGGAAAGGATGGCATTGCGAACCACCCACAAACAACAATGTGCAGTGTTCCCAACTGCCACAGGTGCACACAGTCAGCACAGGTGGAGGCAATGGAGTCTGGCCCAGCACAAAAGGAGCACACCCACACACCAGACCCCATTCCACACCAAAATTATTCCACTTGCAGTAACAATATTGGGGCTGGAGGACATGCTTGCATTGCTACATCAGAAACAACAACAGGCACCACCGAGGAGACGCAGGAGGAGAAGGAGAGTGAGACAGGCCCAGCAAGCCCCACCAGTGCAGCCAGTGGTACCACACAGGCAGCCCCCAATCCCTCGCATCAGAGCCAGTCCATTCAACCTAACCCATGAGCAGATCCACACCCTGTACCGTCTGGACCAGGACACCATCACCACCATTGTGGACATGATACACAACAACATTGTCAGCCTGATTGAAATACGCAGCGCCATCCCACCTCTACTGAAGGTAGTGTCTGTGCTCCACTTCCTGGCCACAAGCACCTGCCAGCACACAGTAGGGCACATGCATGGCATATCACACTCCTTATTTTCTCGTATGGTTACGGACTGCCCTGGAGATCTTTGACACGAAAGTTGGCTTCCATGCACTGGCAGGTATGCCAAATTGTATTGATGCACTTGACTGCACCCATGTTGAATTGGTGGTCCCGCATGCCACGGAGGTGGTGTGCCGCAATCGTAAGCTATATCACTCCATCAATGTACAGATGGTATGTGACTCCAGCAAGATCATCACACATTGTTGTGCCCGATTTCCCGGATCAACTCATGACTCAATGGTCCTGCGGAACTCCACGCTACATGTAGCGACATGTAGGACGACATGCCTAGCTGCTTGGTAAGTCGCATGACAGGCACATGGCAGTGTAATGGGGGAGAGATGCACACACCACCCTGGCGTCATTGTTGTGGTGACAGCACAATGTCCACATCTCAAAACACTGTGACCCAAGCATCCCAAACTGAACATGACAACCAATCCCCATAGCAATGATGGAAGCTGCACACCAATTACAATATGCTTTCAACCAGCCCACATCCCACAACACGTCCACCACCCATCATCAGACCTCACCCTCCGTAACACAATCCAGCAACATGCTATGAGTATGCACAATGTAATTGTCCACAGCAATTCACAACACAGGACAAGCATCCATGAGAGTGCACAAATCAATCCCACCAAGGGAATACACTGCTTGTCACAGGGCCACCACCACAGTAGCGCTGCATGTCACCATGGGAATAATAAGCGCTGAATGATAAATAATGCTGAGACTTCTGCCAACGCTGCCAGTAATAATATCATACTAATCACTACACATCACATAATGATACCAAACACAGCGGTATGCATCCACATTGCATGAACAACAGCAAGGGAGTGGACACCCTGTTTCATCTGGAAGACGCAACCCACACCATAAGACCATGGCACAGCACACATTGTGGCAAGTTAAAATGTGTGCATACAACCAGGGACATGTGCATGTGAACAACAAATATCTGCAGGCATGTGTGAAAAGTACCGGTGTCTATCAGGAATTCACTTACACATACCTTATTTTGCACCCATGCAGGTGATAGTGGCTATCCCTTGAAGACGTGGCTCCTCACTCCTGTCCGGAACCCGCAGAACAGGCATGAAGAGGACTACAATCGTTCCCATACCGTACCCGTGTGGTGATCGAGCAGACCTTAGGCCTGTTGAAGGCACGTTTTTGCTGTTTTAGCCGGACGGGTGGGGCCCTCCTGTACAGGCATGAGAAGGTGGCCAAGATCATCATGGCATGTGTCATGCTGCACAACATGTGCATCCGACGGAACGTGCCTCTGCCCACTGACATTGGACAGCAACCACCAGGTGAGGATGAAGAAGATGGGTTTGTAAATCATCCCAGTGGCGATGCACAGGAGGGACGTGCTGTGCGCCCGTCTGTGATAAGCCAATATTTCTAAGACACATGGGTGCAGAGGGTGCCATGAATGTGGGACTGAGGGCACTGGATGTGGGGGTACATGGACACTATGCACTGTAAACCAATAAATGACACATACACAATAAGGAATGTCCAGTCAAGTATTTTTTCTGGTACACAACGGGTGTATTTAACAGGAAAAAGTAAAAAGTGATCATACCCTCCACCTCACACACACACCCCCCCTCCTACTCCCCCCACAACTCCCCCACACATACCCGCCCCCTCCCCCCACACACCCCCTCGCCCTCCCCCCACAACTCTCCCACACATGGCGTGCAATGTTATGCCACTCGGGTCTGCATAGGTGTGCACATGCATGCTGAGCCTGCAACTAATGTCCTGTGTCTGACTCCGGGGGGTGGCATGTTGGGGCGGTGCATGGTGCGCAGGGGGTTCATCTGTGTGGAACTTGACGAAGACCCGTGGGCGCGTGCTCTACTGTCAGGGCAGGACGCAGAGCCTCCATGGCATCCGTAATCCTGGCAAGGACCTGCCTCACTGTCGACAGCTCCTCACAGATCTTCTGGGTACTCGACTCTATGGCCCCTTTCATGGGTGCAGTGTTGTCTCGGGCCTCCCTCCTCGTCACATCACCATCAGTGACATATTGTTCTCCTAGGCCGGTCAGCTCCTGCTGGCGCGCCTCCATCTGTGACATCCTGAACGCGCCGTCCCGGACCCCGTGGAGGTGGATGTCAGGTGTGGCAAGGGGCCCAATTCTGGTGGGTCCTGTGTGGGGCTCCAAGCCTCTGCTTCAGCCTCTCCTCCCGACTGGACATGCAAGGTGCCATCGGGTGAGCTTATGGGTGTGTACTGGTGTGCTTGGGTGGGGCTGGGTGTGCCAAGGAATTCCATGGAGCAGTTGTCCTCCTCAGGGACACAGACCTCGCCTTGGGAAAGTACGTCATTGCCACTCTGTGGCGCAGTGGCCCCTGTTCCCTGCCATCCAGTGGTGCCTTTGTCCTCAGTTGCTGATGTGCCTTGCCAGTGCCCTTGAAGGTGGAAGGCCTGTTAGTGTCTTCCCTGGACCTGGCCCTCTTCATAGGAGTGGTGGGATGTGCTGCAGAGTCCTCTGCATCACTGTCGGTATCACGGCCTGTGGGGGGCCATAAGAGGGACGGCATCAGTGATGGTTGTACATGCATCATGCATACAATGGTATTAGTGCAGTTGTACATATTTGATGACTTGCTGTCCTACTGTTGTGGCATACAGGTTATCTGCCATTTGGTGGGGTTGCTCAGGCATACGTTAGGTTCACACATGTGTGAGGTGGTGTCTGCTGTGTGACATGCCTTTGTGTTGTGGACTGCGTGCAGTGTTACACATGTTGTTTCCCTGTTTGGGGTGTGTGTCTCAGGTATGGCAGTGATGGGGACAGCATCTAGGCAGGGATGTGTCCATGTGTGTGTAATGGGCCATGCATTGTCTCATGGCACGGTCACATTGGTGGACTATCATTATACTTTGCATTACATTGTTTTCTTAGGACACTCACCTCCATCTGCCGATGACGAGGCTCCATGTTCCATTTCTCCCACACCTTCTATGGACTCCATACCGATTGTGCTGGCGCAGGTTTCTTCCCAGCGGCTGCTGAGTTTGATCGGTGAGTTAGAGCCACCGCCAGTAGCCAGGCCCTGGCTCTGGTTGGCAGACAACGTTTTCTGACGTCCTTTACTGTGCGGGGGGTGGTGCCAACCGCACTGACTTTCTGGGCCACTAGCTCCCATATCTTTTTCTTTTTGAGCTGTGCTGCTCTTTTCAGATCAGAGGCAAAGACCACCTCTGCATTCTCAGCCAGAGTGTCAGCGAGCATGTTAAATTCATCCTCGGAGAACCGCTCCTTCCGCTGCCGGGATGCCCCTTTCTTTATAGCTTTTGGCATGGTGGTGTAGAAGATGATCTGAGTGTTGGTTTGAGGCTCCAGGTCCTGTGTATCAAGCATGGTAATGGATTGTGTTTTTCAAGATGGCCACAGTGCCATTTCCCGTTCCGGCGCGATGACGTTACTTCCGTTTCCGGTATTAGCGGGCCCGCTATTAGCGGGCCCGTTAATGCCGGGCCCGTTATTTAGTGGTGGACGGAGGCGAAAGGGCTGTCAGCGCTTTCCATGATGCCGCTAAGGGAGGTTTTTGGGACTTTTGCCGCAAGCCGGTACTGTCGATACCGGCATGCCGCTACGCGCATGCACGCATACTCTTAATCGGCCGCTGTTAGCGGCGTCATTGCTACCCGGACCTGGTATTGCCTCCATGCTGGTAAAAACTGATTTTTAGAGCGAATCTCGTAATGACCCCCTATGTGTTCAGCCATGTACATGCAAAAGGCGACTTGTTTCCATTGGCTTATGTAAATTTGAATTCCCAGGTAATGTTCTCAGGAATCCATATGTTCTGTTCTGAACCCACATGTATACTAAATTCTCTGAATCTGTGGGTGCAGCTCCCCATAGGCATGTATAGGGGGCTTTCATTAAACATGGATTTGTTCTTTTCCTTTGTTAGTGTGAGTGTGAGTGGCATTCCTTGAGTATGAATGTGTTCCTTTCCATCTAGATGTGTGCACAGTTTTAAAGGGGCCTACATGTAATGTTTTCAGTCTCTTTATATTTCTGGGCTGGGGATGTACTAGAAGATTTCACTTCGCACACTTCCTAAGGAATAGAATTAATTATTTCAGCATGCATCCCGTCTTGTTGCTGAGTTCTCAGTAAACTTGCATGCTTTGGCTTTTGGCTTTGAAAAATACTGTTTTCTCTGGTTTCTGATAGTTCGGTATTCAAAATTGCCTTAGACTTTACTTTCACTCACATGCAAGTGTTTTCTACTCTGCAAATGCCTGTATCAAGCACGCGAGCGGTCTCGTAGCGCTCCGGGTCGCTATCAGCTGGTGAATTCGACGGGTATGCTGTGCATGTCCGATTCCCTCGCTGCTCACAGGTACTCTGCTTGAGTGGCTCCTCGCAACCTGGCAATCTGCTGCTTTTGGTTCGCCGCCACCCGTGCCACTTGTAGAAGGTGCTTCCTTTGCTCCGGAGGCTCTATGGTTCTCGCTGGCCACCAGGGAAAGCCTTGTGGGTAAGAAAGCTTTCCACGCTTTCTCTTCCCGCTGCGTAGCATCTGCAAAACAGGTCTTCAGAGTGTAAGCTTCCCTCTTTCCCACTTCCGGCTATGCGACCTCTGCAAGTAAGGCTTCTGGAGGCAAAGACCCTCTCAGGACCGGCTACACTTCTCTGCTCAACAGTGGTCCTGATGTCTTCTCCCTCCCCCAGGTTCTGCTTCTGCTGCTCACACTGCTCTCGCTGCTTACTAATGGCCTGCTCCTAAGGGGGCCTTTTAAGCCTTCCAATCTTCCTCAGATATGGGTCATTTCCACTAGCAAGCTAACCAGGTCTACAGTTTTATTCCTCTTTAACCCTATTCTTCATCCCAGTATTTCAGGAATTATGAGACTAATGAAAAAGTGAGTTTCTCTAACTTGTTCTATTTTGCAATAAGCCATTAGAAGGTTGGGGTCTAGGGGACAGTTAAACAAGGGGGTTTCCCATTCCTCCTGACATGCCCCCGCCCAATGTGATCCTTCCATAGAACACAACCCCTAGGGTCAGGATCAGAAAGCGTCTGCCTTTCCATGGCCACATGAGAAGGGTCCCAGGACAGGTTTTCTGGGGGAATGATTACTGGTTCATCACAGAGTGGGGGACTCATTCCTCTCTCGGTTGAGGGGTTTGGCATTGTTTCCTGGGCTCCCTCGTCCTTCACGTGGTCATTCCTTCCCTCTTGGCCAGCTCCGCTCGGCCTTGCCCTACTCTACGCAGCCCTGTGCCTCGTGTCACGCTTCTCATTCTCTCTGGCTTCCCTCGTGGTTTCTCTCTGGGCCCATCCCTGGACCGCACTTGGGGTCCTTCGTGCCACAGCCGAAGGCTGCTCGCCCGCCGGCTCTGCCTCCAAATGACGTTGTTATGTCAGAGGCCCATTGAAGGGGGAAAGTCCTTTTTTATTCTTATTACCAGATACAAAAGAGGTGTGTTAAGCTGTCAATCCCATTGAGAGGTCAGCATTGACTTGAGGCAACTGTTCAAATGCATTTTCTACATTATTTGGAGTTCCACAGCTGGCAATCCGATCCATTTCTGGTATTCCCATACATGCATACAATGTCTCAGTTATAGGGAGTCCCTGTTCCTTGGTGGGGAGTCACTCCCAGTGACGTTCCACTTTCCCAAACCCATTGGGAGGGTTTTGCTTTGAGGGCTCACCTCCCTAGCCTCAAAGAGGGTGGTTCCCCCACGGAAGAAGGGACGAAACCTCCAGATTCGTCACACCACCCATTGACTGCCCATGACCATGCTAATCCCTATGGCCATTCCCACCCAGTTCCTGATGCTCTGTGCCCTTGTGGGAACTCTTTGAGCTTATTACCATCAAACTTTACATCCAAGTTCCTGCCAGTGTTTTTGCAAAGCAGTCTTCTGAGAGTTAAAGACTTAATTGGAGTTGTAAACACACTACCGATGGAATAAACATTTCTTAACCAGGAATGCCTTCAGCCACTCGATTTATAAGCACTGTGTGTGTCCTTCACTGAAGTCCTGTTAAAAACCAGCATTGGCAACGCCAATAGTTTTGGCTTGTGTAGAAGTATTGGACATTTGCCAGGCACTGCTATTAGATTCCCAGGTACCCATGCCATTTTGCACCTGCTGCAATCAATAGCCAGTTAATACCACTACAGCAATGCCTTACAAGTGTCTTTCGCATGCCTTCACAAAAGTCCAAACTGTTGGAATTGCCAATGCTTGTTTTCAATTTGTCTGCTTGTCTTATCTGCAAGCTCTGCTCAGAGAAAGTCATTGGCATTCCATATTGTAAAATCTAGCTTTATCCAGCTATGAATTAAAAAAAAGAAAGACTGGCGCGATTCTATGAGTTCGTTGTCTCTATTTCCTATTCTTTATATATTATTCCATGCTTTTTTTCAGACTTTCCCTTTAACAATGGGGAAAATGCCTGTCTTAGGATATTTACATGTGCATATTATTTTTTCAAACCTTTCCTTATTTAAATTTTCAGTGCACAAACAAATCATGTCTTAATAGCATCAGTTACAGATTCCGATATATGCTTAACAAAGAAACACACCAATCGCCACTGTTCTGTGATCCCCCATACCAGGTACTAGATATTGCACCCTCCACCTAACATTGCCCACCCCTTATTCACATTCCCTGCCTATCAACGCTATGTAATTCCATATAATTTAGTTCCGAATTCAGGGAGGTTTCAGATCTTTGGAAGAAGTGAGCTTGTTTACCATCTGACCCCAATCAACTTGCACCCCTTCTTCGGAGTCAGGGTTCCAAGTTTTTTTAAGATCTCCAACTCCGCTATGCCCCTCCTGCGAATAGTTTCCATCCATAACTTACGCAAAAGTGGTAAAAAGATTGGCCAATCCTTTTACCACTTTCGCGTAAATTACGAAGTGTCCCTTTGAAATCCCATACATACTGCTCCATTTTTCAAAGGACATCAATTTTCCATCCTGAGATACTGGGAAGAATTGCACGACATTAGGGAACCTAAGTGTGGCTAGACCCACCCCTCTCATGGCTGATCAAATTTCTGTGTCCGTCCATGCCCCTATGGTAAATCCCTACAACATAACCCCTTCACATGTAATTGAGCCAATAGCTTCTTCTAAACCACCCTCACTACTTGAAACCCACTATTGGCACCTTTCCCCACTATCACACTCCAGAGCAGATCAATTCCTTGTCAGTACTTCGGGATGCCTCCTACTAATCCAGTGAACATTCCCCCCCTTATGTCATTCCAGACGAGTACCGCTTGTAATTGAGCAGTGTGACGAATCTGGCGAAGTCGTCACTAGACCCCCAGTGTGGGTCTTTCCCATGTGGCCAGGGAAGGGCAGAGGTTACTTGACTCCAACACTGAGGTGGCTATCTGCAGGAAGACCACATGGGGGGACCAACCTCAGTGGGGTGAGGATGGCTCACTAGAAAAAGACCTTTCATACCCCTCCCCCATTTTGAGGGATAATAGTCACCAGCCATTGCCTTCTCACCTATGTATGGCATATTGTTATATGGAACTTCCTGTTAAAAACCATAGACAAACAGTTCCAATGGCCTTACTTGGACGAGGAAAAGGGCCTGAGTAATGTAGATCACACCCACCAAGAACCACACAGTGCAGGCTAGTTGTTCCAAATAACTGACCAATGCCAGGAGCTTGAAAACAACCAACAAGCCGGAAAGATGGAGAGGCACCATACCCAATGCCAATGAGGGACGCTGGGCAGACCTGAGAGCAGGCAAGATCCTTGTAGTGTCAGAAGAGGAGGCTCCGAGACCAGAGGTCCGCTGCATGGAAGTAAGGAGAAAGAGATGCTCTACAGGGGGAGCCGCTGTAGTGCGAGAACTGGGAAGCCTATGTGACGCTGGCCAGAAGATGAAGCTTACCGCTGGGTAACGTGCAGAATGCAGAGAATGCCGAAGCAGCCAGGAGAGACCGGTGAGCCAACACAGGGAGATTGGGGCACCAGGACTCTTCGAGGCCTACACCGCACACCATTTGAAAGTAATTCGAAAGCCTGGCCGAACTCAAGTAGGGAAGCTGGCGGAACGTTGCAAGCACATGAAGTTGTGAATGAAAGGCGGGAAAAGGCCCAATACTCGAATGGAATGGAAAGGAATATGAACATATGAGAGTTTTAAAACATTGACAAACTCTTGGCAGGAGAGTATACCAGGCCATTTGAATGTGAGTCTGGGACCAGCACCCAAAATACAAGTAGTCAATTCTTAACCAAGTCCTAGCAGGAGAGTAAACCAGGCCTCTTTTGTTTGAGTCAAGAGACTCAGCCCTGAACTGTGTTGAATACAAACGAGGATTGAAAAGACTAACCAAGGAAGGAAGTTCTTGTATTGTGAACTTGAGACAGAGAGAGAGAGAAACCCTTGCTACCAATAGTGTAGGGTAATCTCTCCACAAGGCAGACCATTTCCAATTATTGGTGAACTGCATCTAAAAGTAGTTGAAAGACCAAGAAGACAAATATACTTTCTTGGCATTTTTGGGTTATACTTGTAGACCACTATGCTGAAAGCAAGCAAGAGGAGAGAGTAAAAAAAACTTGCAAATGTGCGAAACCCCGGGGAAGAGAAACAAGTCCCTTGAAAGGAAGAGATTGTAAGGAGAAGAAAGGTAATCTCGTCATACGAAATCCTTACCACATATAAAAGTGGTGGAAAGGCAGAGAAGAGGCAAACACCCTCTTGGTGCTTATGAGACTGTGAACTGTGAAAGAACTGGGGGCAAGGGAACCCCCTTCGAATGATGCAGAAATATTTGGTTGTTTATTTCTTTGACATTCTTTTGGAACTTTGAGTTTAACCAGTGAACTATAGCTGCAAGTGGCAGCTACAGAATATTAAGCCCTTTTGCAGTTTATGATAGGTTTAGTGTGTGAGGTTCAGCGTAAGGTTTTGGACATAGGATGGAACACTTTTACTTTTGACATCTTGACAGAGACCTGTATTGAATCTTATGAACCCCTCACTAAACCCTTGCCTAAAGCTTCCTCCCAGGTGACCAGGGAAGGCAGATGCTTTCTGATCCTGACCTTGGGGGTGGTGTTCTGTGGGAGGAGAAAGGTCCCAGGGGAATAAGAGGACCCAGTGGGGTGAGACGCTGTATTTGTCTTCCTTTAGGGAAGACATCTCCTCAATACCAAAGTATGTGATGGCTTGCTGTCATAACAATTGTTCCACAAGTTGAACATCTGAATGTGGGTAAAAACAATCAGAAATCTTTAGGCATTGAGAGAAATAAAAACCCTTCTCAGACCGTAGAGACTTATAGAGCTAGAAGCTCTCCTAACCCCCAAAGGTACAAAGAAAGGAAGTCTGTGAATAACAACAAATCAAACTTTAAAGAACTTTATTCCTCTATATAATCCAATATTGTGATTGATCCTTATGATATTCCTTTAAAGAATATTATGGGGAATAGAAATTAGTTTGAAACCGAAAATCAAGCTAGAAAAACTTACTTTGTCATTGGGGACTTCAATTCCCATAATTTCCTTAGTACTGGGACGAAGAAGAGGGTTAAAGAGGAACACAACTGTAGAAGTGGTCAGCTTGTTAGTGGGAATGACCCACACCTGAAGGAGATTGGAAGGCTTAAAAGACCCCCTCAGGTGCAGGCCATTAGTGAGCAGGGTGAGCAGGAAGAGAAGTATGAGCAGCTGAAGCAGAACCTGGAGGAGGAAGAAGACGTCGGGACCATTGTCGAGCAGAAGCCTTAATTGCAAAGGTCGCACGCAGGAAAGCATGGAAGAGCAAAGCTTACCCTTTGAAGACCTGTATTACAGAGGCTGTGCAGCGGGAAGCAAAAGCGGGGCAACTTTTATTCCCAACAAGGCTGTCTCCAGTGGTCGGCGAGCACCAGAGAGCCTCTGAAGTGAAGGAAACTCCTTTTTCAAGTGATGCTGGTGTCGGCGAGTGAACAGCAGCAGATGGCCGGGTCACCACTGAAGCAGAGCATATGTGAGCAGCGAGGGAGTGGATGCTCACGTCTTACCCGGTGAGTCCACCAGCTGATAGGGACCCCGGAACGCTCCGAGACCGCCCAAATGCTCGATGCAGGCGTTTGCAGAGTAGAAAACACTTGCGTGTGAGTGAAAGTTCAAGCAAAGGCAATTTTGAACGGTGAACTATTAGAAACGAGAGAAAACTGTTTCAAAGCCAAATGACTGTGTCCTGGGTTTATTGTGAACCCAGCAGCAAGATGGGGCAATACTTTTAAAACCTAAAGCAGTCAACCATTATCAAAGCCAAATTATGGATAAATCATGGCAATTTAAAACCCACAGATATTGCCAAGGGCAGGAGGGGACAAATGGAAGGTCCAAAGGTTGTTGAGCTTATTGCCCTTATTTGAAGAAGCATCTAATTAAAGCTGGTATAAACCTACATTACCAAAGCCAAGGAAGAAGCAGAATAGACCTATATCTGTGCCAGTGTTTGGTTGTTAACAAAGTGGGGAAACCAGAGTGGCAAAGAGGCTGCCCTTCTGGAAAAGGCTATTCAGAAGGAGAGGAGCATAACTTGCAGAGGTTTTGGAAAATGCAAAAGAGCACCAATGTGAATCTTGCTTTCCCTGAAGCATTGATAACAGTCTGATGTAACATAATGAACACCGCAAAGCTGTTGTAAGCTGATCTTAACCACAGAGGCACTTGTTGTTGGTGAATTACTGTTCGGGCAGGGGAGTATACCCGATAAGCGAACCTTTAAAGTAGTAGGCTTGGCATGGGAGTAAACCATGTAAAAGTTGATGAAGTGCTGTGAAGTGGTGTTAACAAGTTATTCTGACACTTACATTGCTGAAGAAAGAACTGTATAAAACTACTGCTGAAGTGTTTATATATCTTCAGAAATAATAAGTTGTGGCAAAACACCTCGATAAAGACAATTTATGTTGCTACTAACGAAATGGGGAAGGGGAATTCACACAGATCATAAGGAGAAAATGTGGTCCTATTGTGAATTTAACTGTAATAATGTTGTTTCTTTTGAACTGCCACACATTTTCTTATTGAGTTATTGTATGTATGTGAGGGACAGATCCTTTGTTAGAGTGTTTCCTTTAGGTTATTTTAGGCAGGAAAATCCTAATCAGGATAGGGATAGTGAGGCGTATCCAACCTTTTACTTTAATAAACTGGCATCTTTTGCAAACCCTTCACAAAATTGTCTGCCTCACATTTCTGACCCCTCGCAGACCATAGTTCGTTTTGTTGAGGCATGGAAACCCTCCTAGAAATGGGGAAAGATAGTCTTTTCTCCAACCCATTTCTTTTAATAAAGGTTTATAGCAATCAACAGTATACCTCTGTGTCTGACTCTTACTCACGATACCTCATAGCAGCCATGAAATACCATTAATAATCCGGTAAATTAAGGCCCCCCTCCAAGTATGGTCATCTCAATGTAGCCAGAGATATTCTCTGCCTACACGTATTCCATAACAGCTCTCCAATGTTTTCATCAAGCATTTTTAAGAAACGTGTTTTATAAAATGTGGGATATTAGTAAAAATAAAAATATATAACAATCGCAGGAGAATAACCATCTTGCATAGTGCCACCATTCCGATCAATGACGGATGTAACGTTTTCCAAAATTGGATTGCGTCCCCGATTTTCGACAATGCCCTGCCTGTATTGTATTCAAAAGTTGCTTCAATGTCATGAAAAATGTACCTAGTAGCAGGGAGGTCCCATCCCAAAGTATCACGCTGAGTCTTAACAAAAAGTCCAAGGGTGTTTATTACAAAACAAATGGTCAGAATGGCTGGTGATTTCAAGTTCATTGGGCTTTCTGGGTCCTTTGGGTTGGGCGCTAGGGCTGGCCCTTTCCTCTCTCAGTTTCCCTGGGCCTGGCTCCTGCCTCCCAACCCAAGACGTCCCTACCGGGATGTTAGTAACTTAATAATCAGTAACCCCCTTCTGTCTTTCACTTCTTCAGCCTTCAGGTGTTCACCCTCAGATGTTGTCTGTCTGACTCCCTAGAGGACTTCTAGCTTGCCCTCTCCTATTCCCGCTTAGTAGTCTCAGGAAATGGGGAATGGTGCCTTCTCTCGCCCAGTATCACTCTCACTTCTCTCAGACTCTCTCGCTCCTGACCCTTTGCTATAATGGTCCTTTACGCTGTTCTCCTCCTACCACGTCACTGTCCCTTCAAACTCTCACTCCGCCTTCCTACTCCACCCTTAGATCTTACTTCCTTTCTCACTCCTATTCCTATTACCACTTGTATCTATACCTCGATCCCTCCTTCTCCATCCTCCCTCTCCCTCTACTCGCCGCCTCCTGTTGTGCCTCCCACTATATCTCTCCTATTCTCCTTACTCTGCTTCTACCACCACCTCTCTACTACCGCTGTCCTCCTTAAGGGATATGTTGCCCTGCTCACCCCTCTATTGCTGCCTAGCACTCTAACAGTTCTGTCCTTCCGTTACTACTCCCACCGCCTTCCATCTTCACTCCCAACTACTACTACTAGCTCTGCCACTATCTCTGCTCCACTCCACTACTCCTACTCTTCTCTCTCTCACACGCAAATACTTCACAGACCCCCCTCTCACCAATAGTTTCTGCACTGCTTTCTGCTTTCGCTTTCTCTGGTCTCTTGGATGTCCTTCTCCACCGCCTGTCCTCACCCAACTAACCCACACTTGCACACACCTCCTTAAATACCCCCATCCCCTCCCAGGACTGGCTACTCACCATGTCCACTTACTTACCTGGCTCAAGGGGGTGTGACTCTTGGAGTGCTTAAGGAGGCTCCAAAAAGGGCTTGTAAGCCCCATCTCCTTTTCTGGCAGCATCTCTGGCAAGGAAAAGGAATGAGTTTCTGAGGAACTGGAGTCTCTGTTTTATAAGGCCTTCCAGTGGGCCTTTCAATCTTAATGTCTCTGGTAAGCTGGTGGGAGCCTCATCTCATTAATAAGGCATCCTTTTCTGAATGGCATGTAGATCCCTCCACCACCATTCCCTGACATGGCCTGCAGGCCTTGTCACACTAGGTAATGTGCATATTATTAACAACAATACATTCTTGCTCAGACACTGGTTTACGTTTTGAATGAGTTACAAGAATATCTAGCTCTTATATTGTAAAGGGATTTTTTATTAAACATTCAATCTCTTAGTTTCTGATACCCATCTTAATCAACATAAATAAAGCATATCTCGGGTTTATTCACCTTCTTTCAATGAATACCGTACAAAGGTTTGCAATGCAATTGTGTCTTACTCTAACACATTTTTCTCTTAGTAATTGGAATACTTGAAACATGTGGTGCTGCACAAAATGTGCTTTCGTGTAATGTTGCCAAACTTTACAGGTAGATTTTAGAGTATTGGTTTCAACCAAAGTTCGAAAGTCGGCCTCTCTTGGTGTGCCTTTTAATATGTCTTTGGTTAACAGTGCTCCCTTGTAATTCTCAGTAGGAACCCTCAAAAAACATAATTGGGTCTTCTATTACCTCATCAGACTCTTGATGCTATTCCAGGGTCCTGTGTTTGTTAGTTATCTTTATTTGAAAACACTTCCCTACATTAACTGGGTCCTGACTGGGTCTTATTACCTCATCTGACACTTGATGTCAGTCCAGTGTCCTGTCTCCTGTTATCGTAATTGATAAGGGTTGTCCTCTATACTAATAGCAACCTTGTCCTCCCTCGATCTTTCTAGATCCTCGTCATATGTTCCATCTTGGCCTAATTGATCCGTGGGATTAGAGAAAGGGATTTTCACAATCTAGGGTTTTCCTGACTGTGCAACAGCAAGATTGAAAAATAATCCTTTGAGCTTTTTATTGCTAAATTTAAAAAAGATGGCTTTATTTGCCTACTCGGCTTTCCTCCATTAATAGAATAATAATAATCTAACCAATATTCTCAATAAGCAAGCTCTTTCTAAACGCTTTAAAAAGGTGTATATGTATGTGAATAGAATGCATAGCTTTTGAGACCTTCGTGTTGGTACCTCAGTAATGACCTATATATGGTAGTAAATGCATAAGCTTAGTACATTACTATCTATATAAACCCTATTGTTCTAAACTGGCTGTGTTTTTTAACTCCTGCCTGTGCCAGATCATCGTAAATTATTTGGGTGCTTGGTCCCGACTGGAATTTCGAGACCAAGGCCTCCTGATTTCATTGTGACTTTAATCTGTTCCAGATAAAACAAGAACATTAGAAAATCTGTATCTTTACCTTGCACAATAGGCCTCCCTTAATCTGTAGCAGCCCAGAGTTACCTAGAAATAAAGGTGTTACAATGTCAGGCATCAGCGCAGGCTCTGCATTGAAAGACACATTCCTGGTGATGGCAGAGTTTAAACACAACCTACTGCTTAATTTGGGGTGGTTGCTTTTCAGCTTTCTAATGAGTTGATTTATAAACTACTGGAAATGGCACTTCTCTGAACTACAAGTTCAATTTGGAGAATGTTAATGAAAGGGGCCCTTAGGGGTCTCTCGCGATATGGAAACAAGGCAATAACCATACACGAAAGGATGCGCCAGACACAAGGTTAAAATTCCCAATGCTAGGGTTTATTGCAAGCAAAATAGTCCCAATTGGCCAACTGTGGTCTCACGCCCCGCGACGTGTATTCTCTAGACCTCGAGGGACGCAAGAGAGCGAATTACGTACATCAGTTACATATATACAAAATGCATATCATACAATCAGCTATGACCTGTTTAACACCCCCCTTTTATTGAGTTTCTTTGAAATCGGGATGATGATGGACATTTCCGACGAGTATGACAATTATGACACTTTCGATGTCTATTCTAGTAACAATGTGCAATTTAGAAAAGTGCGGAGGCATCTTCTAGTTGTTGACCAGAACACGGTGCTTCTGTTCTTGGAAGCAAGCTGCACACGGGGGATGAGTCACATTCCAAGCTTTGCTATCTATGAGGTGCTATTCGTGTCCTGGGAGCCGACACGCTCTAAAGGGTTTCGTGAAGGGGGGCCGTAAGAAGAACATAATTCAAGCCTTTAGCTGCTTTATTCTAACATATTCTACCACAGTACGAGACTGGCTGGCAGCTGTGAAATGATTAAATGCCCTGCAGCTCTCCCTCAAGGCTACAGAGAGGGAGCGTGGGCATTCCTTTCTAGGCTGCTCATGAGGAGTTTCAACGAACTCCTCAGTCCCGCGGCCTTGCCCTTTCATATTCAGACAATAATGTTAACAGTTGAGCAGAGTAAGCAGAATTCGCAAGAATTGCAAGCTGCAAAGCAGTTTAGACAGAAAGCAATGAGCAATGGTTAACAAGCAAAATGGCGATTCTTGCTACTTTTAAAATGGCTGCTTGTTGGTCAAGCATAGCAGTCTGTATTTCTATAATTCTGTGCATGAGACGGTTGGCCTTCGGCCATCAAGATACGTCTATCATCCAAATCAAAGGTATTCACTTTTCCAGATTGACAAACCCTCCTTTTGGCCGTATGCCAAACGTCTTATTCATTCATTGCATCCTCCTCTGATGAGGATAAGTTTGGGGTATCTATGTCTGAACCTTTCATGCTATCATAAGCATCATCTTCATCATTAATGTCTATAGCCATGAATTGTTTTACTGTTTTTGTTTCATCAGTGTCTCTGTTATTTCGGCCATGCGTTTGTTTTTCTCTCGACACCATGTGCATACATCCCTTAGTACATCCCTCAGTTATCTCGGTGCAAACTATTGGTAGGCATTGTATGCAACAGCAACATGTTATGAATATACCAAGTACCACCACTAGTATCGAAATTAGCTTCCATCCCCAGGACCGCAATAGTCCCCAAAACCAGGATCCTATCCCCCAACCCCCTTCTCCGGTGGCAAGTGAGGAACTTAGGATATGTAATTTCTTGATTGCTTTAAAAATATTAGGGGAGTAGTCATCCACATATACATAGCACGCAGTTTTTACGAGTTTACAAACTCCCCCACGATCAACTAATATTATGTCAAGAGCCATTCTGTTTTGTAGTGCCATTAGTCTTATTCCTTTCTCTTCTAACGTCATATTGAATAAAATATCCGTTGTTGAACCTATTGTATTTTGTAATATTCTAGACAGTTTTCTTATATTATAGGAATTTTCTATTTGGGCCAAGAATGGTATAAACGATTTGGCTACATCCATTGCTATCATTCCATCTTCACTACTCCTTCGGGTTCTACCTTTTAATTGCCTCGCTACTTCTGCAGTTTCTAAGAGGAACACTCCTGGGAATAGTAGACCCAAGTAACACGTACCTCCCCAGTTTCTAGGTAACCATGGATATGCTCTTTCCCCACATATAAAGTAAACAGAGTCCCCTACGTACACTGGTTCTATTTTGTGCTTTAAAACCACTGTATTCATGCAGCTACCAAACATTCCTACTTTATAGGAACCTTTTTTCTTTAAACATAGGGGAGCAGTTCTTGGGCTGTAATCTACTGTATAGGCAGGGGGCACGGCATCTTTATTCCATTCATCTTTCATTCGAAATGTCATTACTGATGTTTTTTCTGCTGGCGGGGTCGGTCTATTCTGCCTATTTAGTCTATTTAGTCTTGTTAACTTTCGTGTATTTTTCCTCGTGGGATCTGGTGAAAATACGCAAGTTTTATGAAATATGGAACAACCCACAGGTCTCATGATCACTTCCGCAAATTCATTCATATTCGTCTCATCTAGCTGACCCGTATTACTCTTGTTCCATTTCCCAAAGAACATTGCACTCAACGATACTTCACATGCATAACTCATTGGTAACGGTTGTACATACCAGCCTATCCCTTTCCCACCATGCTGTGGTAAATGGGCACAAACCCAGCAATCTTTCTTTTTTAAAACCATGGGTCATATTCATTATCAATGTATTGTTGCCATATCCTTCTCTATGTCTCTCTTCCATTGGGGACAAAGTACCAGTGATTACATGAACCGGGCTTTCAGTAGTTACTTTTGGCAAGAGTGTTTCTAATGGGTGTGCGGACTCTATAAACCATAGCGTAATAGCTATTATTGTTGGTACTACCATACTTAGAGAACAAAGGACCAATGTCCAAGTCAGTACCTTATTTCTTTTACCATGCTTTTCCCCTAAATTTACAGTCTCTAAAACTATCATTTTTTCAGCAGCGGTGCAGGAGGAGGCTGAAACCGGTCTTGATTTGTTCCTCATCGTCCTTCTTCTTGCTGGCAAAGTTCGTCGCAAATGTCTCTCGTTCTTGATGCTAAAAAGTTCAACGGAAATGTCACAGTTCAATTCCGCCAGCCCTTCACAGCCTCGATCACTTATCCACTCCGAGCAAGATTAGTTGTTCTTCCTTCCACTGCTCAGACTATTTCTGAACAGTTCTTTATTGACAGAGTACTATGTGCATCCAGCTTGTCCCGCTCTGGCTTAGGACACATGTACTCTGTCTGCCTCAGTACTTATGTGCGTCCAGCTTGTCCTGCTCTGGCTCCTGACAAATGTACTCTATTATTAGCGCACCGAGGAGCTGTGAGTCTTGAATTGTCTGACTTGCACAACTCTCACACTTCCCTCCTCTACACCCCTGGCTCCTACTCTGTCCGTGAGTGTAACCAAAGGCAAAAGAAAAGCACCAAAGATCTGTGGATCACTTTGCCTGTCGAGGCCGCAAATTATACCGTTTCACTCCTGGTATTGTGTGATCCGTAAATAGTGCCGATGCACTTCCAGTATCAGGCTCAGTGTCAGCCTGCGGCGCAATAATGGGTAGCGATGAGCGCCGTGGCAATGATGTAGTTTCTTTCTTTGGCTCTGGTGCGTTTGCAGAAGCTGGTGGGCACCAAAGGGGTACACGCGTTGTTTCTGCTGGTGTTTGCAATGCAGAGTTTGTGTCGCTCGGCAGTGATGTTGTTTCTGCTGGGCAACGTTGGGGCACTTTTCGCCCTTTCCCCTTTCTGGCCGTTTCTCCAGGCTCTGGTTTCTGTTTCACTTCTTGCTCAGGCTTTGTTTCGAGTTTCACTTCTCGCTCAGGCTGGTGCTGTGTCATTCGATTGGCAACAGTTTCTTTCGTTTCCGAGACCGTTTCCTTTCTCTGGTCGTCGGAAGTTGTCAGCAGTCCTGGGAATCTTTTGGCATGTGTCGCATGGATCCATGCATTGCGACCGTCCACTCGAATGGCCGTCTGTGTCGCCAAAAGTACTTGGTAGGGGCCGCGCCACCTGGGTGCTAATGACGTCTTCCATTGAAAGTTTTTAACCAGGAGCCAGCTTCCAGGCTCCACCGCGTGCCCCGGTCCGGTGTATCGCACTGGTAACGCCTCCTGCACCTGCTGATGAACCAAACGCAACTTCTGCATTAAAAGGCCACAGTACGTGCTTAACACAGGATGCTTGACCTCACATAATCTTTTGGGCTGCGGTGTGCACCATACATTTTCCGGTCTCCCCATGATAATTTCATAGGGAGAGAGCCCAGTTTTAGCCTGCACAGACGTGCGCATGCATAAAAGTGCTAGAGGTAATGCATCTACCCAACTCAACTTGCTTCCGGCACATATTTTTGCCATCTTGGCTTTTAGGATGCCGTTATGTCTCTCAACAAGTCCGGCGGAACTCGGATGCCTGGAGCTGTGGAATCGCTTGTCAATCTGCAGACCTGCACAGATCTGTAGTACTACTGCGCCCACAAAGTGTGGGCCGTTATCTGACCACAGGACACGGGGCAGCCCGAACCGGGAGAAATACTCCTTCAACATTACCTTTGCCGTTGACATGGCAGTACAGTCTTTTAAAGGATATGCCTCCACCCACTTGCTAAATGCACAAATCACCACTAACACATATTTGTAGTTCTGGCACCTTTCCATTTCTATGAAATCAAAATGGATCACCTCGAATGGCATAGAGGGTGGGCCAAAACTACCTACTGAAGTCACGGTTCCCTTCCCTACATTGTGTTGTAAACACGTAATGCAATTCTGTACTAACCTTTCTGCATTTTTCTTTATGTGTGCATTCTTCCATACTGTGGATAAATGCAGGACCATCTTCCTCGCACAGATATGAGTAGGGCTATGCGCCATCATGACCATTGCAGTCACGTAGCAATTTGGCAACATCCAGTTTTTTGTTTCTTTGTCCACCCAACAACCCTCCAAGTCTAATTCAGCAGAGCACTCAGCCCACCCTTGGATTTCATCGGCCGTGGCTTCGGCCTGCATTTCTTTGACAGTGGCAATCCCATCTTCTATCATACAGGGTACTTCCTCAGTCTGTACTGTCATCATTTTATTACTCAAATCAGTGGCTGTTTGTTTCGCAATCCTGTCTGCAAATGCGTTTCCCTCTCCCACTTTACATGTTACTTTTTTATGCGCCTCGCATTTCACTATTGCTAGGCGTTTTGGAAACGTGAGTGCAGACAACAATCGTATAATCAAAGGCCCATGCTGAATCCTGGCCCCATGTGATGTCAAGAAACCCCTCTCAGCCCAGAGTCGACCAAAGTTATGAACCACCCCGAATGCATACTGACTGTCAGTATATATATTTACATTCAAATTTTCAGAGAGTTCACAGGCTCGGGTCAGTGCTATTATTTCTGCGGCTTGTGCCGAATTGTAGGGTATTCTTCTGCTTTCTACAACACTCTCTAGGGTAGTAATTGCATATGCGGCAGTTGATGTGCCATCAGGTAATTTAAAACAAGAGCCGTCACAAAACAACTCCCCATCCGGCTCTTTCTGTGGGGTGTCGCTCAAATCAACTCTTCCCTTTGTCTCTTCTTCAGTGACCATTAAACAATCATGGGGTGGTGATTCGTTGTCACCAATTTCTGCTATGGGCAATGGCATTAATTCTGCAGGATTCAAGGCGCTACACCTCATAATTTGGATGTGGGGTGCAAACAAGATGAGCTCATATCTTGTTAGTCTAGCAGAGGTGAGGTGTTGCGTCTGTGTTCTATTTAATAGAACGTTTATGGCATGTGGCACCATCAGAATTAAAGTATGCCCCAATACCATTCCTTCCGTTTGTTTCACTGATGCAGCAGCCACTGCAACAGATCGCAAACATCGTGGTAGTGCGCGCGCTACAGGGTCCAGCGCGGAAGAATAATAGCCGCACGGCCTATTTCTTCCACCTTGTTCCTGTGTCAAAACCGCCAATGCACATCCTTCACTCTCGCTCACAAATAGTCTAAATATTTTCTTGTAGTTCGGTGTGCCTAAAACTGGCGCGGAACATAATGCAACTTTCAATTGTTCAAACGCTTTCTGACATTCCTCATCCCACTGTAAAGGCATCACTGCATCCTTTTTAGTTAAGCTTACCATTGGCTTCACAATCAACGCAAAGTTACTGATCCACTGCCGACAATAAGAGGCCATGCCTATTACAGCTCTGACTCCTTTTTGAGTTTTTGGAATAGGCATACTAGAAATACTTTCTTGCGTTCTGGTGTTAATCTTCTCCCTTCTTTCGAAAGTAGGTAACCCAAATAAGACACCTCCTTTTGATTATACTGGAATTTCTTCAAACTTGCCTTGTGACCATGGGTCGCTAGGTGTGTCAATAGTAATATAGTACTTTCTTTGCAGATCTCTTTTGTGTCAGCAGCTAGTAACAAGTCATCTATGTACTGCAAGAGTGCGCAACCTGTTGGTAGTTCTAGCATACCTAGCTGTTCCTTTAGTTCCCTGCTGTAAATGCTCGGGCTTTCTGTGTATCCTTGTGGAATGCGTGTGAATGTGAATGAGCGACCTCCTAGAGTGAACGCGTACAGATATCTACTGCTTTTATCCACTGGAATGCTAAAGAACGCGTTCTTCAAATCAACTACACTAAAGTATTCTGCAGTGGCCGGTATCATTGTCAGTATTGTTGTGACATCTGGGACCAAAGGGAATTATGGGTCTACCACTTTGACCAATGCGCGCAGATCAATTATGAAACGATGTGGTACTTCATTGCCTCCTTTCTTGTAAACAGGAAGAATCGGGCTGTTGCACATGCTACCTGCAATTTCTTCAATCACCCCCAATCTCACCAGGTCAGTAACAATACTCTTTAATCCCTTCTCACCTTCAACAGAAATTTTATACTGGGGAATTCGTGGTAATGTAACACATTCTTTCAAAGTTATTTTTGCTGGCTCTATTTTCAAGCATCCTACATCGTAATCATGCATTGCCCACAGACAGGTTGGTACTCTACTTAGCTCTTCTGGTAATGCTTCTGTCATAAATTCCATCACCGGTGCATCGTGAGGCCAAATCGTGAGGAACACTCCATCTGCCGTACAATGTATAACTGCCCCCAATTTTCTCAACAAATTTAATCCTAGCAAGTTCTCTGCACAATTTTCTATCAGAAGAAATGGACACTGTTCCGTAAATGGTCCTATTGTAATTGGGACAGCTTCGGACACAGGGTTAATTACTGGTGTACCTGCGAACCCTACAGAAACATTCTTTTGCCCTGACAGTGGGATCTCCGGAACCAAGTGGTGGTCTATCGAACACTTTTGTGCCCCTGTATCTACAAGGAAACAGTGCTCCTTATTCCCGACTCTTATTTCTACGTAGGGTCCTCTCTGATTCACGGGAATAGACACTGCCGTGGGCTGTCCTATTGCAAAAATAACACATCGTCCGATGTGTAGTCACCGCTGCTGCTATAATACGTGTTTGGCTGTGTATCAAAAATATTCCCATTTCCCCCTCGGTGTCCTCCACTCTGATCATTTCTCTGTTGGCCCTGCCCGCCCTGATTTTGGTTCGGAACACTTTGGTTCAATGCCTTGTTCTGTTGAGCTTGGTTTTGATTACCTCCATTGGTATATCCCTGCTGCTGCATGCTATTTCTGCTTGGGCCATTTGACCCCTGATGTCCTCTATGAGGCCTTCTCTGGCCAAACCCACCTCTATTCTGTAGGTGCGGGCATTGCGCTCGCCAGTGTCCTTCCTCTTTACAGTACGCACATTGATTTAATCCCAATGACACCCAGTGCATATTATTCAAATTTCCCCTGCCTTGTGCATTTCCTCTACCTCTATTGTATCCAATTACCTGCTGCAGTAACACCCCTACCATCGTTCGCATCGCTTCTTTTCTCATCTCCAATGGGTACCCATTACACATCTCACTTACTTCCTCCACTGACGTTCTTTTGTTCGACATCCATCGCATTGTTTCCCCCACCCATGCCTGCAATCTTTGTTTATCACCTATTTGTCCCGGTGCCGGCAAATGCTTTGCACCACCTGGAAAAACTGTCGGCCACGATTTTTGCATATACAACCTCGATGCCCCCTTCCTACCTTTCTTAATACACTCATGACTATATTCAGGTGTAGCAAACATTTCAGCATATCTATCTTCCATTTCATTTTTCAGTTCAATGAGTTTGTACACATGTTCTCTTAATTGTTCATCTATTTGCTCACTGCGTGCTAACTTATTCAAATCTAACAATCGTTGTGGCGGTAAATTCCCAAGTAACTTTTTCCATTCTCCCACCAAAAATTCCCCCATGTATTCCAACACTACCTGTCTCTCGTTGCTTCTTTGGTACCCATATAATGAGGCCAATGCTGCCGTCCCATCATTTCCTTCTATGTACTTTTCTGCCTCTTGCTGTAATTCAACCTTTCTTTCTTTGCTGATCGCGCTGCGAATTACCCGTCCAAATCCTGTTCCTTCAGCCGCGCCTCTCGCCTCCCCGGTCTCAATTTCGACTTCGGGAGGGGCGGATGGTGCTGAATCTGTCTCTGGAGCGGGAGTTGCGGATGGGACAAGTGACACAGGTGGCATCTGTGAAGGGCCTTGCTGGGTGCTGGGAAATTGCGCGTGTGCGGTCTGCGCTTATGGGAGGGCTCGAGCTGTGGGTGGGGCGTGGGTTGATGCTTGCGTGAGGGGAAGTGCTTTGCGGGAGGGGGTATGAGAGCTACTGGTTGGGCCTGTGCAGTCACTACTGGCGTGTTTGGTTTCGATCCTGGTTTTGGGCCTCGACCCGTATGGGTTAACAAATGTTCCATTAATTTGTCTGCTATGTGTAGTTCCCGCTGCGGGTATATTCCTTCTATTTTCATTTGCTCACGTCTCCCTTCCCGTCTTAGACTTGCCGTCCACTCCTCCTCCTCCTTTTCTTCTGCTACCTCAAGCTTCGATTTGTGCCTACGTGCATGCTTCTCTCTACTCCTAAGTCGGAGCATTGCTTCCCTCCTCCAATCTTTGATAGTCTCAAAAGCTGCGGGTCGCGCTTTTTCCCTTATCAACACCCTTTCTAGGTTATCTATCCTCGCAATCTCAAGGCTACCATTAATCGGCCACTGATGGTCCTGTTGCTTTCTAGTTTGCCTATGCCAAATTTCACAAAATATTATCGCACCCACACCATATTTTGCATACAGGTCATAAGCCGGCGTTCCCCCAGGCGGTGCACTTTGGCCATTTTCCAAGGACTGTCTACCGCAGCGGAAAAGCCCCGCTAAAGTGGACAGTACTCCAGGCATGTTTTTAACCTTCCCCTTGGTTAACCAACCTTACTCTGGATGTTTGAATTTGCAAAATCAACACTCTACCAATAATCAGGGTTTTGTTTGAATCAGGGAATGACTCACCTGATAAAACAAGTCGCCTGTTTCCTGACGCAACCCCTCCCAACGTCGTGTCTGCGCTTCTCTGGCTTCTGCCTCATTTCGGGACCCTCGCCTCCTTTGCCCTCTGGCCCGGTACGTCGATCAGGGATCAGATGTGTGCAGATCTGCGAAGGAATCTCTCCTCACTTCTACAGGGCACCCCGTACACCTCTTGATCCCGGCTCGATCGTCCCGTCCTCGCCGTTCTTCCGCCTTTACTCCGTTACAACGTCTACGAAGGGGCAAGTGGGGGAGGGTCCCTATTCGGGCGCCATCTTGAAAGGGGTCCCTCGCGATATGGAAACAAGGCAATAACCATACACGAAAGGATGCGCCAGACACGAGGTTAAAATTCCCAATGCTAGGGTTTATTGCAAGCAAAATAGTCCCAATTGGCCAACTGTGTTCTCACGCCCCGCGACGTGTATTCTCTAGACCTCGAGGGACGCAAGAGAGCGAATTACGTACATCAGTTACATATATACAAAATGCATATCATACAATCAGCTATGACATGTTAAACCCCCCCCTTTTATTGAGTTTCTTTGAACTCGGGATGATGATGGACATTTCCGACGAGTATGACAATTATGACATTTTCGATGTCTATTTTAGTAACAATGTGCAATTTAGAAAGTGCGGAGGCATCTTCTAGTTGTTGACCAGAACACGGTGCTTCTGTTCTTGGAAGCAAGCTGCACACAGGGGATGAGTCACATTCCAAGCTTTGCTATCTATGAGGTGCTATTTGTGTCCTGGGAGCCGACACGCTCTAAAGGGTTTCGTGAAGGGGGTCCGTAAGAAGAACATAATTCAAGCCTTTAGCTGCTTTATTCTAACATATTCTACCACAGTACGAGACTGGCTGGCAGCTGTGAAATGATTAAGTGCCCTGCAGCTCTCCCTCAAGGCTACAGAGAGGGAGCGTGGGCATTCCTTTCTGGGCTGCTCATGAGGAGTTTCAACAAACTCCTCATTCCCGCGGCCCTGCCCTTTCATATTCAGACAACAATGTTAACAGTTGAGCAGAGTAAGCAGAATTCACAAGAATTGCAAGCTGCAAAGCAGTTTAGACAGAAAGCAATGAGCAATGGTTAACAAGCAAAATGGCGATTCTTGCTACGTTTAAAATGGCTGCTTGTTGGTCAAGCATAGCAGTCTGTATTTCTACAATTCTGTGCATAAGACGTTTGGCCTTCGGGCATCAAGATACTTCTATCATCCAAATGAAAGGTATTCACTTTTCCAGATTGACATTAACAGAGTAGGCCCTTTCAAATGTGGTGGGGGCTTTTTTTAATGTGCTGCAGGCATGTCTTGCCAATATAAGCCAGACTAGTTGCTTTCGTACACCAGCTTGAAACGAGAAGGGAGGCGTCCTGCCACTTGTTTTTAGATCTCTTTACCTATACATTTTGGTAAA
The DNA here is from genome assembly GCF_040938575.1 of Ambystoma mexicanum. Taxonomy (NCBI): domain Eukaryota; kingdom Metazoa; phylum Chordata; class Amphibia; order Caudata; family Ambystomatidae; genus Ambystoma; species Ambystoma mexicanum. The sequence goes on along the minus strand of NC_090927.1, from coordinate 199,079,885 downwards.
GGGTGATTATTTAGCATGCAAAAATAGGATTTGGCACCAGCTTTATTACTTAGCTAGCTGTCAAAGGATATTCTAAAAAGATGAGCAAAAGAGGCCCTTGGATTGCCACATTTTTTAATTTTCTTTTTAAGAAAAAAAGGGATTACTTAGTGCTAGTAGCTGCACAACATCTTCTATGCAATTAATTTTACAAGAAGATGTATAGGTGTTTTTTAAGGTACATCGTTCGTCAAAATACATTCATTTTCTCATTTTTAGAAGTGCATTTGAGAAAGGAACAGAAAACAAACATGTTTATGGCAAACAACTTGAAAAATACAAAAAAATTAATAAACAAATGAAAGAACCTAGAACCATCATTCACAAAGTTTTTTGTCTTAAGTAAATAATAAGTGCAAGACAACTGGTGTCTGTAAGTTCTTAGGAAAACAGGGACCTAGTCTTTGGTCTACGTCTGGAGACAAATCAACTTATGGACGGGATTGGAGGAAATAAAGCCTTCAAACTTATTTAGTCCCGTGACGTTTCGGCTTAGAGCCTTCTTCTTGGGCCTTGACTTGGTCACCCCTGTGTGTGGTAAACGAGAAAAAGTATTAAATAGAAAATACATAAAAATGCGGGGCAGACTTGCTATTAGGTGCATCTCTATAAAGGGATGAGTCTAGTGCTAGTGTGGCCTGCATGCATTAAAATAATTAAAGACCAAGTGGGGGTACAACATTTACAGTTGTCCTGTGGCTTGCTGTAGCTCACTCACTGACCTGGACAAGTGTGCTTGGTTTAGACTGGCTCCACGTGGTTGGAGGCACAGTGTACAATTGGGCTGTGAGACCGCCGTTCTCAGCGGGATTGATAGTAGAATATGGGCGGATCCACTGTCACAGCTTCTTTGGTTAAGAATGTGCTTGAGGAGGCAAAAGAGAGAAAAGAAAAAGAAGACAACAATGTGTGTCTCATTGATATTCTAATGTGGGCTGATAGAACATATGCCATATAAGGGAGCCCCAATTACCTTGGCGCACGTCCAAGTGCATTCAAATGGGTGGTTCTGCGCTGGTAGTAGCAGGGGGGGGAAAACCCTTGTGCCTGCAACTTAGATAATGAAGTAGGGAGGCGCGGTTGTGTTCACAGTCCTAGGGCCCTTGGATCTGCGTCGGAACCGTCTATGGGGGACTGCTTAGTGCCCCTAAAACAAGTAGAAAAGAAATCGTAATCAATTAGTGTGAAAGCAATTAAGGACTCGTGGGAATGGATATGCGCGGGCTAACCAGTCCATATGAAGGAGACTGGTATTACGGTGGAGGACTAGTGGACAGGAGGGCAGAATGTAAAGTACTGCTGTTCCTGTTCACAGTCCGTCTATCATTGTATTGTGTCTTTACCTGGGGCGCTTGATTTTGGCTCGAGGTCGTTATGTGTCGCTCCGCAGCTACTGTTGTTCGCGTAGCTTCAGTGGAGGGACTGAGCTGTGCGTATAATTTAGGAAGTGCGCGTGCGCGTGAGACCAGTGTCTAAGAGCCGCGCATGCGCATTTAGAATTCTGTCTCTAAGTTGTCATGGCACCCGCTTGTGTACGTGCGGGAGCCTAGCACTCGCAATCATGAAGATTTTTGCTGTGGTGGCGAGGTGCATGCTCGAAGTAAAGTTTGGAGGGGAGTCTGTGTATGGGGTCCTCTCGGGTTATTAGTAAGTTCACATGTCAACACAAACTAGCTATGCAGACATTTATCTAGAAATCACCCTCTTCAGCAAAATAGCGCACATATTGTCATACTTATAAAATGAAATAAAGGTACATTGCTTCTTTAAGGCTATCACAGGCATTGTAAACAGTCGGTTTTACAGCAGACATAGTTGTGAATATACATGCAAAGTTCAAAACTATCACAGGTAATTATGATCTTAAACCTGGTCGGGCCATATTTTCAGATAGAAGGCCAAGTGAACAAAAACAATTATATAATCACAAACAACTTGTTCGTTTTGGATTCATGGATTACAGCCCCTATTTGGCAACTTAGTGATGTATGTTAGGAACCAGGTAGCCTAGAGAAGGGGGGGGGGGGGGGGGAAAGAAAGGAAGGGGGGGGGGGAGGGGGGAAAGGGGGAAGTATCCCTACTGCCCATGGATGGTTGGTGTGGCCTCATTAAGGCCCTTTGTAATAGTTTTAAGTTTGAAAATCCACCAGAGTTCTTTATGAATAAGAGCATTAAAGGTATTGGTGGTATTAACTACTGTGTCAGCCACCCACCAGCGGATGTCATCTGCGCTGTGTTGAAATTCCATATAATGTGAGACTAGTGGTGCTGTATGGACCCGACATCGGATCCTTGAGCGATGTTCGCCAATTCTCTTGTTGACCTGTCTCTGAGTTTGGCCAACATATCTGAGACCACAGGGGCATTCGATGATATATACCACATTGCTGGTCTTGCAATTAGAGAAGTGTTTGATTTTCCACTCTTTTTCTTCTACCTGGAATGATGTTGTTTTTCTCGTGAATCTACATACATTGCATGTGCCACATGGGTAGTGTCCCAGTATTTCTCTCATATTCCAAAGTTTGGTCCTTTGGGATTTCTTATTTAGCCTCGCATGGGTTAACAAATCTTTCAAATTTTTGCCTCTTTTGAGGGCCATTCTTGGAATCGGTTCATTTGGAAGACTTAGTTGTACCAGTGGCCAGAATTTCTTAATGATGGTTTTAAGTTTGGTCGTGTTGGGCCCAAAGGTAGTGACACAAGTCAGTAGTTGTTCACTTTCTGTATTGCGCGTTTTCGGGGTGAGTAAAATCTCCCGAGGAGTGTACTGGGCGCGCTTGGTGGTGTTCCGAATAAGTTTCTTCGGATAGCCTCTATTGTGAAGTTTGAGTTGCAGTATACTGGCATGTTAACAGTTGAGCAGAGTAAGCAGAATTCACAAGAATTTAAAGCTGCAAAGCAGTTTAGACAGAAAGCAATGAGCAATGGTTAACAAGCAAAATGGCGATTCTTGCTACGTTTAAAATGGCTGCTTGTTGGTCAAGCATAGCAGTCTGTATTTCTACAATTCTGTGCATAAGACGTTTGGCCTTCGGGCATCAAGATACTTCTATCATCCAAATGAAAGGTATTCACTTTTCCAGATTGACATTAACAGAGTAGGCCCTTTCAAATGTGGTGGGGGCTTTTTTTAATGTGCTGCAGGCATGTCTTGCCAATATAAGCCAGACTAGTTGCTTTCGTACACCAGCTTGTCAGTCCCATTTGTGGATGACACATTCAGGCACCTTCTGTTATTAGCTTTGTTTAATAGTTGTTCGTAGCACACACTATTGTACATGTGTTTATGAAAGGTGCTTCCCAAGCTCATTGAAAAGCATACAGTTCATATCAGACATGCTAAAGACATGTGAAGTGGCAGCTATTGGGACATTTTCCTTGCTGGTTCAACTGCTCTGTCTGTAAAATAAGGCAGTGCAGGGAGGCAAGGCATTTAATGCTGCCTCTGTCTGCTCAATGCTTTCCTTTAATTGTGAGAATTGATTTGATTTGGCAATAGATGCCTCTAGGATCTCTGTAAAAAGACAACTACTTTAAATGGTTGGAAGATCAAACGTTTCTAAGTCTGTTTTTCGTTATTAATTTAATTGTATGCACCTTATTCATGAAGGAAACATGTCTTGGTGGCCTGCTGAACACAACATGCTTATTTATACATCTGAACAGGCGGTAGACAAATGCAAATACAACTGTTTGGAGATAGAGAATGCACATGAGGTTCCCGATCTGCTCAATGCAGGCCCCACTGACAGAGGTCCCGGGAGCTTCGGAGCAAGCACAGTCAGCAGTCTGAATGGAGAAGCAACAATGTAGGCTCATAGGAGAACGGTAGACCACCCTGGATGATATGATGCTAGATCTATTATTTGAGAGGGCCCCCCTAGAAAAACTCTGGAGCCCTGAGGTGGATGAAATGTGGAAGTCGTTCCGGAATGACTTCTAGAAAATGAGACTCTCCTCTTTCAGCCAGGCCCCCCTTGCATCAGTATCTTGTTAACAAACCAAGGTAAAAAGCTAATGGCAGACCCATATCTACCAAGAGCAGATATTCACCACGATACCAGAAGGGTTCTGAGCAGAGGGGTTCTCTACAGTCACTGCTTCCCTACATGGGAGGCAAACGTGTACACGCCAAAGGGGAAGAAAGAGTGTGGATCCAGGATTTCCTGCCGATACAAGAGAAATATAGATCTGATTCATGGAAAGTACGGTGACCTACAATACTTGCCATCAACTGTTGTAATATCGGTCAAAGCGCATTATGCACCATTTGCCCTGATGCACGAGCTATTGCGAGATTGGGGGGCCTCTGCTGTATTATTTCTTTTTTCCCCATAGCCGACACGCGCAAGGAGAAATAAATGGCACCTCTCCGCTCTCTCCACAGTGTGGCGTTAGACATAAACTGTGCTGCCCATGCACAACGTTTTGCCTAAGCCGAGTGCATGCTGACGTATGGGGATATGGTAAAGCTCCACCGGGGTTCTGACTGCTCCTCTCTCACAGTTTTGGATTAGTCACTACAACATGGCCCTCTGAATGAGGAGTAGTAATGAGGGTTGGGTTTGAGTATCGCCTCCGCCAATGTCTTTTTGGACTCAGCCTTGTATATTTAAAATTATGTTTGTTACAGTGATGCAGAATAAAAATAAGCAGATAAGTGTTATACGCAATACAGTATGCAACTAATCTTGCGACTTAAATGGCCGAGCGGAAAAGATGTAAGAGGGTAACAATTCCTTCTTCATGTCAATCCCCAAGTTGTGAACCCCCGCCATCGAACGTGATGTTATTACATTTTTTCATTTAATTTTGGAGTAGCAAATTTAATCCACTATATTAGCCTCTGAGGGCCTTGTATTTTTTATATATTTTATTTTGTTGGTTTTGTAAAGTCAGTGCTTGATTTGCAACCAGTAGAAACGGAAACAAATGTGTTCTACACATCTTAACATTCTAATTGTGTCATAGGCTGTAGAGTACACTGGAGATCTGTGTAATGTGTGCACAGTTTGGTACTGATGTTTTCCTCTCTATTGAAACAGGCACTTTCAAAAGATGTGAGGAATTCGGCCATCCCCACCGCCCCTTCAGCACTATCTGAAATGCCGTCAGGCCTAGTATGATAGTCGCTTGTTTTGTCCCTCCCCTCCCTTTCTGCACCCCTCTCCCTCACCTTTTGTTTTTCTCTGGCTCTTCCAGAAATGTCGTCAGGCCTAGTACGGTAGTCTCCTGTCTGTTTCCATTTCCTTCCCACTCTCCCCCTCCCTTCCTTATCTATGTTTTCTGCCATCATTCTTAACACTATGTTCCAGGAGTCCCGGGCTCAGGAGGCTGCAGCACCAGGGCCATCATGCCTTACTATGGAGAGCCATAAACATGGTTTTCCCCCTCCCCCTATCAAGGGTAAGATTTGTGCTTTGGAGGGAGTTGTTTCCCAGTCACCTGCAATTGAAAAGAAGTGCGAGAATTCAAGTACCAGAATTCTTAGAGACATCAATGTGAATTAACCTGAAACACCTGAAAAGGAAATGTAACTAGACACACCTAAGAAACACAGCCTCCAGGATGATTGATAGAGTCAAGAAAACTTTTGGAGGAGAAGACAATTTGTTGCTACAGCAGGAAAACTTGACTGGGAACCAGAGTGCGCGCCTTGCCATCATTCTTAACACTATGTTCCAGGAGTCCCGGGCTCAAGAGGCTGCAGCACCAGGGCCATCATGCCTTACTATGGTGAGCAATAAACATGGTTTTCCCCCTCCCCGTATCAAGGGTAAGATTTGTGCTTTGGAGGGAGTTGTTTCCCAGTCACCTGCAATTGAAAAAGAAGTGCGAGAATACATGTACCAGAATCCTTAGAGACATCAATGTGAATTAACCTGAAACACCTGAAAAGGAAATGTAACTAGACACGCCTGAAAAGGAAAGGAAACACAGCCTCCAGGATGATTGATGGAGTCAAGAAAACGTTTAGAGGAGAAGACAATGTGTTGCTACAGCAGGAAAACTTGACTGGGAACCAGAGTGCGCGCCTTGCCATCATTCTTAACACTATGTTCTAGGAGTCCCGGGCTCAAGAGGCTGCAGCACCAGGGCCATCATGCCTTACTATGGAGAGCCATAAACATGGTTTTCCCCCCTCCCCCTATCAAGGGTAAGATTTGTGCTTTGGAGGGAGTTGTTTCCCAGTCACCTGCAATTGAAAAAAGTGCGAGAATACAAGTACCTGAATCCTTAGAGACATCAATGTGAATAAACCTGAAACACCTGAAAAGGAAATGTAACTGGAAACGCCTGAAAAGGAAAATAAACACAGCCTCCAGGATGATTGATGGAGTCAAGAAAACGTTTGGAGGAGAAGACAATTTGTTGCTACAGCAGGAAAACTTGACTGGGAACCAGAGTGCGCGCCTTGCCATCATTCTTAACTGCAATATAGGAGAGCTGGATTCAATACCAGATTGTCTTTATGTTTTCCCATCTCCCTTGGCCTCAACTCCTTCCTCCCCCTTGGGCCTTCTCCTCACCTTAATATTGTAAAAGGTGGATTCTCCGTCCTGCTCTTCGTGCCAGGGGCGCGTAGAAGTGGGGGGGCGAGCAGTGACCAAGTTACTTGCCCCCCTGTGGGAATCCAGGCCTGCTGCGACTCCGTAGGTTTGCTGCTTTACAGTCTTTATATGCAGTTCTTATGTTCCTCTTAGTTCGAATAATAATGTCTTGCTTCTTTCCTTTTAGGTATGGAAAGGTATTTTGGTGTTGTCATGCAGTTTGAAGATGAGCATGGGCCGATAGGCGATGCTGTCCGGTGAGTAATGCGCGATGCGCGGCGCTGTTTCGCCTTTTATATTGTTAACCTGTGTCTTTTCTCTCCTTGAAGGTTGCGATGTTCCTCGCCGAGCGCCGTATGTTCCAGCAATGATACTGACCAGGAGATGACTACACAGGTAAGAATTGTATGGGTTTCTTCATTCGGGAGGAAACGTGAATAAACGCTTACTAATGCTGTCTTTCTTTCTCCTCTTTCCAGGTTATAGTATTCCAGGATGCATGCGGTGCCGGATGATGGAGTTCGTACCTTCAGGTGAGTGGAACTGAAGTCAGCGATGGATTGAAGACAGGATACTGTTCAGGTAAGTTTCGTAGTATTCTTTCTCTCTCTGCAGGTCCTTGGTTTCAGGTAAGCTGGCATCAAAGAACTGGACACAGTGAGCATTAACCTGCCCACAGCAGAATAACTCAAAGCATGTTCTGCTGTTTGGGTGCGGTTTAAAAGTCTCAGGTAAAGTAGTCCAGGTAAAATAGTCCCAGGCCTGCCACCCCCAAAGTACTCCAGGTAAAGTAGTCCCAGGCCTGACACACCCAAAAGACTAGACTGCATAGCTCAGTTCCTTGTAACTGAGCTATGTGTGTGCCTCCATGTTGGCTGAACCCCCCCAAGTTAAATAGTTCCAAGTAAATAGTCCCATTCTAATGTTGGTCTTCATGATGGTTATGAGCCTGGCGCCAAAGGTGCCAGGACTGACTCCAAGAGAGTCTTGGATGAGGTTTTAAGGCCTTTGACCTGGCCCTAACTGGAAGGCTGACTTGCCAGTGAGGGCCAGGGCAAGGGTCATGACATGTGGGTTGTATTTCATCTTGTTGTTAGACTGTCTGCTGTAATAATAATAATAAAGTAGATATTTATATACAACCTTGACTGGACACTCCTTTTATCATTGAGTAATAATTGTATTTTCGCTGTGTTGCAAATTGCCAACGATCCACGACCTTTAGAGGAGATAAGCCTGCTGTTCCATCCACATTATATCCACATTAGATGTGCTATTATTATGGCTAACTTTGTACTTTCTTTAACTGCTCAAGCTCCCCTCCCCTTGCTCACCTGCGTCAGTTTACACCTGAAAGCTACTGGGCCCATGTCGGAAAAGGTGCGAGGTGCAAACACAGGCAGTACTAAGCATTCTGCAGGCACTTAACATCTGCAGCAAAAACACAAAGTATCAATGTACTATCAGAAATATAAGAAACAAAAGGGCAGCCCAAACTGTGGTGCATTTCAAGTACGATGCCACAATAAAGAAACACCATTGCAATTATTATTATTTTCCAAAAAAGCTAAAACTCTTGGCTGCCAAGCACTTCTGAACCTATGCTATTTGATGGCTGATGGGAGATCATTCAATGCCGTCCCTGGTATCTTGGTACCTCACCTGGAGACCCTATGTCCAGCTGGCAGGCCAGTGCACAGAACTCCTTAGTCAACCAAACCTTGACAGTATTATACTGATCCCAGTGTACTTACAGTTCTGTAAGCAAGGACGAACAAGTGTATTCTATTTTTATTATTGTTTGTATTTTAATTACTTGGAAACATCAAAACAAATTGTTTTTTGAAAACAAACAATTAAAAAAGGGGTTGTTGGGAGTAAGAGTCGAATACTACTCCACTACCCTCCTGCCACTGAGGCAAATGTTCTCACCACTTCACCACCAACGTTGTAATGATGAAGAGTGGAGAAGCACAGAGGAGCATCAACCCATACCCATGTGTCCCAATGGGCACTGTTACAAAGTGACAATCACATTTCACAATGTCACTGATGTGAGACAGGCATGGTATCAAGAGAGGTGACACAGAGAACAGATTTACAGTTTCAAATAAAGCCTTATTAATAATCAGGATGGTGTAATGCCTAACCTGCCCTATGCTATGGTGGCATTTTCCCTACCTAAAGAAACTAAGGAAAGACTGTGTCAAAACCTATGCTTGTCCTCACAACTATAACTAAATCTAGTGGGGGACTATTCTCAGTAAAATATAAGTGTTCAAAAGTAAAGGTTAGGCTACGTTCAGCTTGAGTTCTTCTTGAGTTCCCTATCTCAAGTTCAATACAGTTAGAACATAGATTCACTTCAATAATGTTTGGTCAAGTTAAGGAGTTACCCTCTTCAAGTCTGTGTGAATCACAATCCACACCAAACGAAGATCCTGGGCTACCCTTCCCCAAGTTCAAATGTACTACAGTTCACACAAAACCGAGGTCATGGGACTCCCTTCCCCAAGATAACGTTTTCTGGTTGTTTGGCTCTCAGGGTTCCCTTCCCAAGACTTTAGTTGAGCATTCACATTGTTTCATCTGTTCAAAGCTCACAAGAAAACACTCAGTCCACTTGACCCACCTTCAGGTTTGCTTCACCAATTGTTTCACACTTCTTTGCAGCTTGTTCACCATTCAGGATTTCCTGGTTTAGGCGCAAATATCAGACCACATGGTCCACCCATCACAGGTCACGCAACCAGCAATCCTATCATTTATCTTTGGCTTGATTCTTGATGTTGATAGCTTTCAAAGACTTTCTGGTCTGGGTGCATTTATCAGACCACACAGTCCACCCATTACAGGTCACGCAAACATAAATCCCCCCCAAAGCGGCTGGACCCCTTATAGGGTCTTCTGCCTTGGGTTTTCACTTTCCACACTTGTATTCCTTGTAATATTATTTGATACCAGTTCTTAGCTTGCCATACACTTATGACTGTTTCTCACATTTGTAGGTATAACTGATGTTCTTTATTATTCTTATTTGTACTTGTAATGCTCAAAACAACTCTTCAGTTTCATCACCTGTCTTTAATTCTGTTCATATCGCATTTTACTGGTAGTGTGTCTATTTGACTTAGTGTTCATTCACCATTCAGCACATCATAGTTTAGTCAAATAGCACCTTTCTTTCAATTCGGTATTCAATATATGTAGCATTTACTTGTGCTCACTCAAATAGGGGCTTTCTTTCAGTTTGGTATTCAATACATACATTGTTTACTTGGGCGCACTCAAATAATAACTTTCTTTCGTTTCGGCATTCACCAAATGCAGCGTTTACTGGCGTTCGTTGACCGTTACTTATTTTCAGTCCCTTCCGATCGCTTTGGTCTCCCCATCCAGACACTTACTGGCACTTTGCAGCTCCTCCCGACGGCTCTCCCGAACTGGAAACCAAACCGCCAGTTTACCAGGCAGGTCGCTACACACACACCGACTCCTGTGCTCTGCTCCACCTCTGCAATACGGCAGCGCCTGCTGCCGGCGTTCCCATACGAGGGTTCCAGGTCCTGCCCAGCTCCTGGCAGGTCTCCCGGGATCGTTGCCGGCATCTCAGCATCCTGATTCTCCATCATGGTGGGAGCTCTCCTCTCTTCCCTCTGCTGCTCCTTGTATGTTTTTGGGCTCCACCTTTTTATACTCTTTTTCTTCGTCCCAGTACTATAATGGTGTTTGCAATAGGAAGTGTGCACTACTCTTAGCTGCCTCTTCCTCTTCTCAGTATTTGGTGGGACACTACAGGGACGGATGGGATAAGATTGACAATACCCCATAAAGATTGAGGCTGGGTCAGGTAGGGCAGTGTTAGTGACTTTGGGATACTGTGTCTCGCCTTCGGGTACCCTCTCTACAATCCCCGAGGACCCTCCACCCAGGTGATCCTCCCTCGCTTGTCCACCCCCAGGTTCAGGATCCAAAAGCGATGGCCCTTCCCTGGCCACCTGAACAGAAGATCCCTGGGGAGTAGATGTGAGAGTTCCTTCAGGTTTCTCACACTAGATAAAAGGGTCATACCCTCCTTGAACAACTCTGTCTTGGTTTCCATTTACTCGCCTACAAAACCAGCAAAATCAAGCCAGGGCAAAGCTAGGTTTTACTTTTGTATGGGGTTCTGCAACCTGTGTCTCTCCTGATGTTTTGTACTACAACTCCCATGATCCCTCGCCAATGACAATGCTGCCTAGGGCTGATGAAAGTTGCAGTTAAACACATCTGGAGAGCCTAAGCTTTTAAAAAAGGACAAAAAAATAAACGTGTGCAGCACCAACACTTTTTCTTCCTTTCATTTATTCCACTTTTCATTGGGGATGCTTCGAACACATTTCTGTCCTTTATCCGATCTAGTCAATGAAATAGTGCAGGCGAAAAGAAGATCCCTACCAAGTCGGATTGGGCTTTTCATGTCAGTGTTTGCAGCTAGGTGCTAATGTCCCATTCACAATTGCCTTAAGTGATGTGCATGTGCTTCAATAAATATTCCCTTATCCCCAGAACATCGAGCAGCAGCATATGCTGCTATGCCGTGCTGATAAATCTCACAATGGGAGCAACTGGGTTCAGTTTGTCTTATGGTTATCGATGTTGTAATGTTGTGTTATAGGAGCATGGAAATAAGGTACTCTAGCCCCCACATCTCCCAGAAAATGCTATACTGTAGTCTATAAATGATCGACCTTTAATAGCTGTAGTCTTCTCTGCCCTTCAGCCCCCAACTCTAACTCTACCCTCACACTATCCAGGAGCACAGATTCTAGCTCAGAACAGCAGCCAAAAATCTGTTAGCCAGTTTACTTGAATCCATTAGCAACTGCAATGTCTTAACATTACTAAAGGGGGGTGGATTAAAGTAAGTCTGACAGGAATGCACCACTTTGCAGGAGCGGTGAGAGGTGGAGAGGAGATGGAATTCAAGATCCAAAAAGTGTGTACCCCCTCCTCAATCATGCTGTAAGCAAGCAATAATACAGAAGAACGATGACTGACCTTGGATTGTGATCTCTAGGTGCATTAATAGAGGGTGTTTTTATGATCCATTATATGAGTACCTGCACATTTGAGGGCAACCCGTGATACCTGCACATTTGGTGTCCAAACCTGGCAATTGTGTGAATACCTGGTCTTTTTATGGCAATAGCTGGTATGTGATAGTAATACCTCTCATATGTTATGTTTATTTATACTGCACACTGCTACCACCCAAGGGCAGTCTACCGGCACTCATGTGACTCTGCAAGAGAAGAGGGTTGGGTGTGTTAGTGAGGATGGGATGTTAGGATAGGTTCAGAACCAGGAGGAACTGGCGTCTGTGAGCGTTATCTTGCGTCCGGGAGTTGGTTCAAAGGCCCTGCATGTTGTAACATGTGGGTAGGAATCAGTGCCTCAGATGTGTGCTAGTGTTTGTGTTGGGTGTTTGTGTGCCGTATGATGTTAGGGTGGGGTTTGTGGTCATGTGCACTGGTTAGTTGGAACCATATGGGGTCCAGAGTTGTGGGTGACTGTTAATTGTAATTGGTTATTCATAACGCGTTAGGTGTTTTATTGTATTGTGTTGGTGTGCATTTGTGTAGTGTCAATGGATGTATGGACTATGTGTGAGGGTGTTCCCTCTAATGTTATTTCCAGAGTCTCAGAGGGTTGGATGGGTGTGAGCATTAGATTAGTTATCTGTGTGTCTGTGTAGTGTGGCTAGCACCTGGTTGTGTATAGTGGCGTTGGTTATGTTGGAGTAGCAGGAAAGGGGGGAAATTGGTTAGTTGACAATGCCTCTGACGTGCGTCTTTGGTTGCCTCTCGGGGCCTTCAAACGTTATTGGTTGTGGTCTGTCGGCCAATCCCACCTCTTCTCCAAGCATGGAGGCTGACTTCCCCTGTGGGTTTGAGGGCAGAGGATTGGTTGAACCTAGCGTGTTCCTGGTTATTCAGCAGGGATTTAGTTGTAGCAGTTGGAATTGGACCTGTTGTGCAGTTGGCTGCTGAATGGGTGCACAGCTGGTATTACAATTAATTGAAGAAGTGGTGCTCGACCAGGCGACCCTGGTTACGTGGGTGGGCAAAGGTTAGGGTGATGCTTTGATTTATGGTGTGAATAACCGAGGGGTTTATATCAATAATTGGAATATGGAGAATGCCTGACAAATATCGATTCAAGAGCAGGTGCTTGTTTATTGTTCTTTTTGTGACTATATAGAGGGAAAGAGAAACCAACACCCAGAGCAGCAATGAGACTTGCATATTGCAGCAGGTGCAATGTCATTGTCACTTTGTAGCAGAGTGTATTGTGATATGAGGATGGGTTGATGCACTTCTATGCGTATTTACACTTAGAGCACAAATTACTTGCGGCTTGGTTTGCCGAGTATTTGTATTTATTGCATTTATATAGCGCTTTAAGCCAAAGCGCTTTACATAACAACAACAGGAATACATTAGAATATAATAAAATAGAAGCTTAATTGCAAAATATGAGACAAACCATCAAAAACAGTATGTAGAACAATTTACCTAATACAATAAATGAGAAATAGAACACAGGGAGAGCAAGAGGGAAGTCATGGGGGAGTCAGGACAGGGATGAAGAAGAAGAAATTCAAGGGGGAGGGAAGGAAGCGTAAGAGGAAATGGAGAGGATAGGGAGGAGTGAGTGAGAGGGAAAAGAGGGAAGTAATGAGGGGTGTCAGGACAGGGGATGGAGAAGATGAGATTTCAGAGAGGCACGGAAGGAGGGGTAAGAGGAAATGGAGCAAATAGAGAGAGGTAGAGAGTTGCAGTGTAGGGGGGCAAGGAGCTGAAACGATCGGAAACGAGAAGAGGCACAAGGAGATGGAGTAACAGAGAGTAGGAAGAGATCAGCAGATCGGAGGGAGCCAGAGGGAGCATAGAATGAAAGGACAGAGGAACGGTATGGGGGAGCGAGATCATAAAGAGATTTAAAAACAAGACAGAGGCTTGCTAGCTGAAGATAGTCCCTCCATATATCAGAAGACACTGGGCTCGTTCAAATAGTGCTTCCTGGAGTCAAATAGCAAAGGCTCAAAGATTGGCAACCACTGTCTTTGATTGTTAAAGTAATAATAATCAGAATGATTTCCTGTTATTGAGACATCTTCATTTAAATGTGTGCTGCGGTTTTGGATGCCTTTTTTCCATTTCTTACGTTTCTAACCGTACCTTTTTGACTTTCTGGTTTTGGTGACTTTAGGGTGAGTGCCCCGCTCATATGGACATGTTCACCTCCTGCACAGTGCGTGTAGCCCCCTTTGGCAACTTGGAAGTAGCCTGCAGCCAGCACCTTCTTCAGATGGGATCATGCTGTCTGCTCTTGGAGGGCTGGTGAGCGAGGGGCAGGCAAATTGAGCTTGAGCTTAGTTGAACAAAGCTATTGAATAAAACCAATACACTATGCCCCGTGCATTCAATATGTACTGGAGCAAAGGAGGGGGATATATACAAATAATAAACGGTTAACACTGCGCACATTCACCAGCTATTATCTTCGGTGCTTATTTGCTGCATTCAAAAAAAAATAGATTATTAAAACACACATGCAAAAATAAAAATAGGGTCTAAGTCAAAAGCAAAATAATCAAATGAATTTTAAATAAATGCTCAGGGTGTAAAATATTTTTCTCCGATATGTTTTAATTGCGTTTGTTTTATTTATCTGTATTTTTGTATGTGAAAAATCGTAATCTATGACTGAATCAAAATAAATTAAAAAAAAATAATAATATTTGATTTACTGAATGCATTGAAAGAAAAAATAGTTGAGCGAATTGAATCCCAGGTACTAGTTGATTTAGGGGGTCACAGCGTTGATGAGGTTTTGGTGCAATTAAAGAGGCTTATACCAGGTTTGAAGCCTGGTCCCCATTCTCTCACTGGCGCGCACCATGCAGGATTGGTGCACCATGCAGGATTGGTGCACCATGCAGGATTGGCGCACCATGCAGGATTGGTGCACCATGCAGGATGACACTCCGCTGCTGCGGAGAGCAATGGATGCCTGAAAGCCTCTATGCTTAAAAGAACGCCTGCGTCGAACTCTCCTCCCGCTCACTGCGTGCCTGTGGCCAGGGTCAGCAGATGAAGGTGAAGGTGCTACTGTTGAATGATGAGATGATAAACAGTGTCTGGGAAGACTGCTTTTGATCATTAGTAATGACACTTTGTGGCAGACACAGACTCAAAATCTATGGATGATGGAGGCAATTTAGCAAATTAAAATAAGTACATGCAAGACATGAGCACAGATGCTTCTCTGTTGGAAGGCCCATATGATGAGCAGGGAAAAGCAACCAACTTTAAACCCACAACAGAGTGGGCCCACGATTCAGCCAGAGGGTAAAATAAGATCAGCATTGGGGTGCTTCTATCTTTACGAGGGCAGTTGGAAGAGAAGGGGTCCTTCACAACCGGAAAGGTTCTGGGTGCCATCATGGGTGCCAGTCGAACCTGCTGGAGACGTATCCTCCTAAAACCCAGCCAGTGACTAACATAGATAATTTAGATAGAGGGCAGTACCAAGAGTGACTGGCAGAATGGATAGGCGCTGAGACATCTAGTCCAGCTGGCCACATGTCATCACATCGATTCCTCAACGTTTGGCGCCTCCACTCCTAGTGAAGACTCAAATGTTAGATGGCAAAGTTACATGAGGGAATGTGTGATGGAGTGGCCTGAATCAAACTGAATAGAAAATCAAAATGAGACCCTTTTTTTTAACTTAGAATAACTGCGTGATCTGGGGTGTGGCACTGCAGCCGGTGAGAGAAGGCAGGGACAGTACACGGTATGCAGTTATTATGGGGAATCACAAAATAACTAACCCAATCACAACAAATCCAAAATAACTAATTCCAAAATAACGAATTTGGGAAAAAACTAAAAATGGGGTTGGGAGGGGGAATGGTGGTTTTGAGGGTGGGGGAAAGTATTAGGAACAAAAAAGGAGGGCTTTGGAGTGAGACTCTTCCCCCCCCCCCAAACCCCCTAAAAAAATTTTTAAAAAAGGAATGTGTTATTTTGGAGTTGGTTATTTTGGTATTAGTTGTAATTGGATTCGTTATTTTGTGATGCCACATAATCACGTGTAACCCAGTACACAGCCCATACTTACTATGATGTGGAAGCGAGGTGTGTGCGTTTCAAGGTTAAAGGCATAAACTAGACATCCAAGGGTTCCGGTCAAGAGATGAGTCTGAAGGGTTAGGAAACAAGCCTATCTGAGGGTATGTTTGATACAATAACCATCTCTAGTGAGGCGGGGAAAACCTGCAACACCATCCACAATATCCACACAGAGAGAGAGAGCATACGTCCGTCAAAAGGAGAACGTGTATTGCGCTGCCCAACCATGAGAGACAAATGAAACAAGACATTTGCCACTGCAAGAGACTAGACGTGGGGGGAAGCAGATCATAATGAGTGTGTGCAAAGTAATGCTTCATGTTGAGAAACTAGGTCCAATGGCCGGAGCAAACTGAGAACGCATTTGACAGGTGAAACTCTGTGTGCTGGAAATGATGGTTATCAAAGTCTATAACTAGCTGAGAAACGCTACATACAGGGAAGCTGAGCCTAAAAACCCATAATGAATTGAGAAAGGACCTGAAAACTGAAATGCTACATGTTATCAAGATTAAGTCTGGTTCCCGCTAGAGAAGTTAGGAAATATGTGAGTTCTGAACCACTGTATGTTGGGAAACTGAGTCTCAAGTCTCATAGAGAACTGACCTAGCATTTGAGAATCGAAATGCCCCAAGTTGGAAAACTGACTCACAGTGCCCCTCGTGAACAGAAAAATCCTTCACGTACTGAATATGTTGTATATTGGAAATCAGTCTCAAGTCTGAAGCAATTGATCTCTGAAACGGTGCTGAGACCAAGTCCCAGGTTTTATAAAAGAATAAAGTAATTTGTTATGTCTGTGGAACCTGACAACTCAACAACTACATCTGAGCAACGTCCTAGCTGAATCTTGAGTAGACTTCCCAATAAAGAGATGGTTATCTAATACTGAGTCCATAATCTATGTCTGTTGTCATTGAGTGTGTCACAGATTCCTTTAGATCTTTCAGTGGTGTTGGCACTGTTTAAATCATTACGGCCACTCCTTTCGTCGCCTAATCTCGCTCCATTGTCCTTGGAATAACTACACCACTCTGAGCTCTTCGTTTTAATATCTCGTTACTTTGGCTTTCTGTTTAATATGCATGCAGATTACTGTCTGATCCTATTAGCACCTTCTGGGGATCCGTGTGCACGGTTGTCCATGCTTAAGCCTACCATGGAAGCAATTGCTTTGTATGCGCAGCTATAGACTTACATTCAATCCAAGTGAAACTGACGCTGTAAACCTGACTCATCAATCCAACCACTGGACCAATAACCTATGGCCAGGTTCAAATGGCGGCCCTCTGAACCTAGCAGGAGTAACTACGGACTTGGGTGTTCTGGTCAATGCTCAAATGTGTGTGACCCCTCAAGAAGCTGCACCCATTTGATCCTGCTTCTTTCCACTTAATGTGAAAAAGTCAGTACTTCCTAACTGTTGCGTAGTGAAGCGCATGTGGTTATGCATGCGCGAGCCTGGCTCTGGCTCGCACATGCGCGTTCAATAAAGTGGAACCCGCGGTGGTCATTAGCCGCCGGGACCCTGAAGCATACAGACGTGTCTGCGTGTTATTTGACGTATGTACCGGAGTGTGTGTGAATGGGCGGCCCGCGTCTATAAAGATAACACTAATCTCAGGTTATCTCCACCATCACTAATCTGATCTCATCATTTTTAAACAAAGGGCGAAAAGTGCTCATGTGTCTCTCCAAAGTTTTTTCAAGGCTTCAGAAAGTTTTTTTCTTAAAACGGGTTCACACTTCTTCAACTGTAAAGTGAGCTCCTCTGACTACCTGTGCTCAAGAGGGTCAATTTAAAATCCCTTGGCATTGGCCATGAAGATTAGCTGCCAATTTTTTGAATAAACTGCTCATCTCATTACCATCCTCTGAGAACTCGGCCCTCTTCATCAGAGAAATATACGCTATATGGTCTGCCCCATTCCCATAGTGGGCCAAGCATTTTCAGGAAAGGCAGCAGGATCGTGGTACTCTCTTGAGTTCATGCTCAACAGAGGCGTAACGTCAATGGAAGGCGTAAAAGCCTTGCGTAAGGCTTTTATGCCTTCAATTAACGTTGCACCCCATTTTTGTCCATTTATAAGGCGGAGAGGAGAGTCAAAACGCAACTTGCGCTTCCCACGATCTATCTTCCTCGCCACCATGCAAATGCCTCTAGCTATGCACTGTCATGCATTTTCATACCGGCACAAATGCTGGGGATCCCTATGGGGCCCACTGGCTTTATGCACAAAAGATCCATTGTAAACGCTGCCTGCCATGCTAGAAGGGTAGGCAGCGCGTATTCATTTGCCCAGTCGAGTGCAAATGAACAAAATGTGGCACCGGGGAGCCGTCTACGTGTATGTCTACACGGAACCGCTCTACCAAATTACTCTTTGGAGCAAAATGAGTTCCTCTGTGTATTGACAGTTTCCAATTGCTAGCTGGCTTTTCCTATCCCATAGTCAGTGGTGAGCCGTATGCATGGCAAGTGACTATAGCTCAGCATATGCTGCAAGGCCAATGTTCCGAGATATACAGTTACCACATGAGCCAACATGAAAGCACCCATTTGTGTTACCTATCCCTGCAAAGTAAGCACCTCCTGTGACCAGACATGGGCGACCCAGACGGTCGCCGGGGCGCCATATTAGCCCCATTGCCACGCCAACTCGTGGGAGTCTAACGAGGACTCCCACAGGCTGGCATGGTGGGTGAAGGCGCCCTATTGAAATGAAATGCACCACGCTCTCGTGCTGGGGCTGGGCGCTCCAGCACGGGAGCAGGGTGCTTTTCATTACCATAGGCCTCTGCTGCTAAACCAGCACTGGGGCTGGGCGCTCCAGCACGGGAGCAGGGTGCTTTTCATTACCATAGGCCTCTGCTGCTAAACCAGCACTGGGGCAGGCGCTCCTGCACGGGAGCAGGGGGCTTTTCATTACCATAGGCCTCTGCTGCTAAACCAGCACTGGGGCTGGGCGCTCCTGCACGGGAGCAGGGTGCTTTTCATTACCATAGGCCTCTGCTGCTAAACCAGCACTGGGGCTGGGCGCTCCTGCACGGGAGCGGGGTGCTTTTCATTACCATAGGCCTCTGCTGCTAAACCAGCACTGGGGCTGGGCGCTCCAGCACGGGAGCGGGGTGCTTTTCATTACCATAGGCCTCTGCTGCTAAACCAGCACTGGGGCTGGGCGCTCCTGCACGGGAGCGGGGTGCTTTTCATTACCATAGGCCTCTGCTGCTAAACCAGCACTGGGGCTGGGCGCTCCTGCACGGGAGCGGGGTGCTTTTCATTACCATAGGCCTCTGCTGCTAAACCAGCACTGGGGCTGGGCGCTCCAGCACGGGAGCAGGGTGCTTTTCATTACCATAGGCCTCTGCTGCTAAACAAGCACTGGGGCTGGGCGCTCCTGCACGGGAGCAGGGTGCTTTTCATTACCATAGGCCTCTGCTGCTAAACCAGCACTGGGGCTGGGCGCTCCAGCACGGGAGCAGGGTGCTTTTCATTACCATAGGCCTCTGCTGCTAAACCAGCACTGGGGCAGGCGCTCCAGCACGGGAGCAGGGTGCTTTTCATTACCATAGGCCTCTGCTGCTAAACCAGCACTGGGGCAGGCGCTCCTGCACGGGAGCAGGGTGCTTTTCATTACCATAGGCCTCTGCTGCTAAACCAGCACTGGGGCAGGCGCTCCAGCACGGGAGCAGGGTGCTTTTCATTACCATAGGCCTCTGCTGCTAAACCAGCACTGGGGCAGGCGCTCCTGCACGGGAGCAGGGTGCTTTTCATTACTATAGGGCGCTGCTGCTAAACCAGCATTGGGGCGCCCTTTGAAAGGCGGCCCGCGTGCTGGTTTGGCAGTCGGGCTCTAATGAAGTGATTAACTCCCCGCTCCAGCACGGTAATCACTTAAATAAAGCGCTGCTGCTACAGCATGGGGCAACCCCTTTCTAGTTTGGCAGTGGTGCTCCATTTTAACAGAGCAACTTTAAATGTCCCTCTTGCCCCCGGCCGGGATCAGTGCCTGTGTTGTGGGGCGAGGGCAAATAATTTTGTTTCCTCGCCCGGGGCTGCCCGTGACTTTTGTCAGGTTGGCATTTCGGAATAAGCCTCCTTTACATCAAGAGGGAGGCCACAAGGCCTTTAGCAGCAGAGGCCTATGCAACGTTTGGACGCCGCCTATGAAGACTAATGAGCGTAATATTAACAGTAAGCTTTTGTCGATGTAGTGTTGCTAACACTTCACCACAGCGCCCATAAGCCTCATGCTTGACAGCTGGGCATTTAACTGCTTCTTATTTCAGTAACTACGGGCAGGCATCTCTAGGCACACACATAAGGAGTAGACCTCCCTAGTTTCCGGCGGGTTGACCCGGTGCTGCCCCTCCATGCTTGATGCCCAGGGCGCCTGTTGGCAGTTGCCCCCTTATCTGTGCCCGGCCACTACTTTGTAGAACTTCTCCTTCGGCGCTCTCCCTTCAATCTGAGCTGAGATTCCATTCTCTGCCCTCCTCCTCCCCCTCCCTCCACTTGTGCCTTTTCCCAGGTCCAGCTCTTTATATACGTTATCACTTACAATTCCTTGACTGGGCCAGTTCGTCTCAGTTTCTGTGTTTACTCCTCCAGTGAATGCCCTGGTGTCGGCTTCACTCGTGACATGTAGTGTCCAGTATCCTCTCCCCTCCGCTGCACGTGCACTGCTTCCCACACTGTGCACGCCGCTCGCTAAAGCCAGTCTCAGTGGCTGCAGTTAATAAATCTCAAATTATATGTTTTCATCGCGCACACAAACCTCCTCTTTTGGCTCGCCACTGTGGTTACGTTGAAAGCATGGATGCTGGCGATTACACATCTGCATTTTCACGTTAGCATTCTCTGCGGAAAGCCCTTTTGTAAATAGACTCCGGTAACCCGAGTGCAAACAGGGCCAGCAATGGGGCTTAGTATAATGGAGAGGATGGCAGGGTTTCCTTGGGGTTTAGCTGCCCTCTGCTTGTCGTCGTCCAATCAGCTTGCTCTTTCCATCTCGCTTCCTTTGTCACCGCGCGCCTGTTTCCTTCCTCTCTCTTAATCCGTGTTATCCCTCCGCCCCACACCCACTCTGCACACACCTGGTAAACAATACGGCATTGTTCCCCAAAGACCATCTCACTCCGCGTTCCCACTAACAGCCGCCGGATGTGGCGAGGTGCGGGTGAAAAAGCACCAGCGCCTTCATCATTGAACACGGTAATATCAGGCACGAGGAATCGTTATTCTAAAGACACAAGTGATAGTGTAGTAAACCTCACCTGAGATCAGAGCCTGTAAGAGATAGCTCAGTGAGTTAAGCCTGCCTCGCATATCCTGTTTCAGCCTGCAATTCGCAGGTTCCAATCGTGGCCGTCCTTCATTCACCAGACGTCTATACATGGTCATCTGTTAATTTGGTAATAATTAAATTAAACCATATTAGGACATGGAAATCGTTATTGACCTCCTCTCAGCCAACCCGAATGTGTTGAGTGCATTCAATAACTAGTGGTATTGACTAAATTCTGAACACTCTGTCTTCAAAAGCAGACAGGGTAACAGCAATACAATTTCCAGGGACGATTTATTTCAAAAAACCATTTCCTATATAGGAGGACATTTTTTATTCCTGCAAACCTCTTATTTATTTATTTTAATTATTTAGCATTTGTAGAGAGCGCCCGTGGGTATCTGGACGCTGGAAAGCAAGTAATACAATTTATAAGTGTTGGCACAGGCAACAATGGCAGACGTTGGCTTAGCATGTAGCCAGACTGAACGTATCTACAGTCAATAGATATTTACAGAGATCCCATAAGTTTTTAGCAGATACAGTGATCATGAGTATTTACAGATACAGCATTATTGTTATAGTGATAATACTGAGGAGATAGAGGCAGGGTCTGCTGAATACTCTTGCTGAAGAGGACTACAGGTTGGATGTGAGGAGCCAGGTGTTAAGTTTTCTACAGAATGAGGCATGGGAGGGGTCAGCTCTATTGGCTAGTGGTAGGGTATTCCAGCCTTTGGCTGCCACAACTGGGAAGCTGTATCCCCCGGCCTTGGTTCTTTTGAATTTAGGAACAGTAAGAAGGAAGGCTGAGGCGGAGCGTGTAGGCTTGGTAGTTTGGGTCGGAATTAGCAGGTTTGTGAGATATCTAGGAGCTATATTGGTGAGGCATTTGTGGGTGATTGCCATTGTTTTGAATTTGATTCGGTCCTGAACAGGTAGCCAGCGCACTTTACGTCTAGTTTCAGAGATATTATTTTTCTTGGTATGTTTAGGGCTGCCCTTAAGGCGTTGTTTTGAGAAACCTGAAGTTTTTGATACTACTAGTAGCTGTGCCTGCCAGGAGAATATTACAGTAGTCGAGTTTCGACAGAAGGAGGGCTCTTGCTAAGGTGAGGCAGCTGTCGGTGCATAAGTAAGGTCTGCAAGCGTTAATGAACTTGGCAGTGTAGGCTGCTGATGAGATTGTTGAGTTGACTTGTCTGGAGAGGGTTAAGGAGGAGTCCAGGTATACGGGCAATGTTTTGACTTCTTTGGAGACGATGATGCTATTCCCGTCTATTATGAAGTGTTTGTATTTGGTGTCAAGATTTTTGAGGAGTGTTTGAGTGCCCTCTAGAAGTCGCTCTGTTTTGTCATCGTTTAGACAAAGTTCATGTTGGGCCATCCAGGATTGGATCATCTGGTAGATGTTGTTGAGAGTAGTAGAATCTGTATTGTAGCCTCCAGAGAGATGCAGAAGTATCTGCGTATCGTTTGCATAATTTGTATAGAACACTCCGCGTTCATCTAGGTGGTCAGATAGGGGCTTAGTAAAAATATTGCAGAGCATTGGTGCCACACATGATCCTTTGGGTACCCCGCAGAGAACGAATGCTGGGGCGGCAGTAGCTAAGTTGGAGAAAACTCTCATTGTGCGCTCTGAGAGGAAGGATTTTATCCAGGCAATGGCTGTAGGTGAGAATCGGGCTGCGCTATCCAGATGATGATTCACTAAATCAAATGCCTCAGAGAGGTCTAGGAGCAGTAGTATGGCTAAGTTTCCGTTGTCAGTTATGGCATCCATTTGGTTTTTAAGGTCAAGGAGTGCGTTTCCATGTCGTGTCTAGGTCTGAAGCCTGATTACCGTAGGCCCAAGAGATTGTTAGTTTCTAGATGTTCCTGTATCTGGATGTAGGAAGATGATTTTGATGACCTCAGTAGTAGAGACTGGCCTAAATTCGAAAGAAGGGGGGGATTGGACTACTTGTGGTTGGAAGGTCGGTGTTCATGACTGGCATAGTTACATTGCCTTTTTTGTTAACGATTTTGGTTTGGAGCATTGCTATTTTGTCCAGTACTGCATGCTGTATGTCAGTACACTATGATTCATCTTTCTGACAGATTTCTGCAGGGCTGGTAGGAGACTCGAGTTCCCTCAAGATGGTGAATAGTTCCTTACTGCCAGATTTGGCATTTGCTATGCGCTCATTCTACGTGACGTTCTTTGCTAGTAATATAGCTTGTTTATATTTTTTGGCGGAGGAGAAAAATAGGCCTCTATTATTTTTGGATGGTGAGGCTTTCCAAAGAGATTCAGTGGCACGTTTATTGGATCTAAGAATCTTGAAGTCAGGTGTGAGCCAAGAGTTCAGTTGAGCTGTAGGTTTTGATTTGCGTTGTTTGAGTGGGGCAATTTTATCAATAGCTTGGAGGAATAGTAGTGTTATAGAGATCTGCCATGGTTGATGGGTTGGCCAGGGAGTGAGTGCCTTCTGTGATAGGGGCTAGTAACGGGAGCAAGTTAGTATGTTTGATGTTGTGAGTGTTTCTAGCGAGAGTAGCTGGGGTTAGGTGCAGTGCATTTTAGGTTGGGTTTGTCTGGGGATAGTGAATGTGATGATGTTATGGTCCGACCATGGGCAAGGGGAGTTGGCTCTGATGCTGGTTGATAAACTTAGGTCAGAAAGCCAGTCTAAAGTGCAGCCTTTGTCATGGGCAGCTTGTTCAATGCGTTGAGTAAGTCCTAGGGTGGCCATTGTGCTATGAATGATCGTGGCATTTGATTCAAGGCTATCGTGAAGGCCAATGTTACTCACCACATAGGCTGGGGCGTTTGTATAGGACCCGGAGTGGCTGAAGTGAGAAGATGACAGACGTACTCCAAAGGACTTCTATGCCTAGTTCCTACCTGAACTTAGGCCTCCTCAACTTGATGGTATATCTTTACTATGATATGCCCCTTTGCTGGCAAGGAACAGACAGAGGAACCGGTTAAATTAAATAGCGGGGGAAACGCACGCACCGGCAAACCACACTGCTGTAGAAGGAAAGTACAACAGATTAGTGCTTGATGATCAATTAAGTCAATGGTAAAATGTGTAACTGCAACAATTCAGATGGTGGATGGCCCTATAAGCAGAGGATATAATGAATCAACTCAAGTATTGCAGAACTACCAATACTAAACAGTTGAAAGTATGCAATGTCACGTGTCCACGTGTCCTCCTTAGCACCACGCAATGGGCTAACGTAGCGCGTTGCCATGGCAAAAGCCAACTCTGCCAGATGGGTGAGGCCATGCGTCAGAAAGAAGTGTAGTTATGCTCCATAGGTTGCCCCAACAGGATTGGGATTCCCAAGTCACCAGAAGAAAGAACAACAAAGAAAGGACACAATAATAAACAGGGAGTAAGTAGAGGTAAGTAAACCCCGAGCGGCACGAGGGTTGCCACTAGGTCTGGGATGGTGCACAGTCAGCAGAGCATCCCAATGTGCACTAATAAAGGTACTGAAACGTAATTTCCCAAAGCGTAGTTGGAGGCAGGAGTTCTGGAGCAGACAATAGAAATCAGGCAGGTATGGACGGTAAGATGCAACAGTTAATAAGCTCACTGATATCGTCTTTTTCTTACTGGCATCCCCAATATGTACGGAAACAATCAAGAGAAGAAAGCACTGCTTACCAGTAGCAACCAAGAAGCGCTATGCCGCGCATGGATGTGTCGTAGTGCTGGAGAAGGGGAGCAGCACTACCCGGGAAGGCCTGCAGCAACCGCACACCAAGCAGTTCGGAGCACCGAAGATAGAAGGCGCTGAGAAGAATGTGGAAGTCCGGGGACAGGCTGGTTCGGTAACGTGCAGACCAAGGAAGAATGAAGCTGTGAAGCAAAACAATCCAATAAACAGTCTGAGTCGGAATACCAAGAGGATCAAAGAGTCCTGGACGAAAGGCAGAGGGAGTCCGTAAAACAGGCCGTGGTCAGAATCAGGTAACGAATGATCAGGAATTCTATGCAGGAATAACGCTACGAACAGAAGCAGCATTTCTCGTAGCGCCACCAACTTTAAACCAAGTAAGGAGGCAGGTCTTAGTCAACTGACTAGCCACGTGTCCTCCTTAGCACCACGCAATGGGCTAACGTAGCGCGTTGCCATGGCAAAAGCCAACTCTGCCAGATGGGTGAGGCCATGCGTCAGAAAGAAGTGTAGTTATGCTCCATAGGTTTCCTAGTGCGGTTATTGACAGAAGACCGCTGTATGCAGCTGGCCGTAACAGCCAAGGTTGAAGTCAGTAGGATGATTCTGGTAGATGGTTTAGTGTTTTTTTGAGAGGAGGAGGGTAATGACCCCTTCGAAGTTTTGGAGTGGTCCTGGTTGTCTGCATACGATATGAATGGTGGTGGTTGCAGTATTAGGGTGGATAGTTTGACTGAGAGTAGTTCCCCCAAGGGGAAGGCTTGGTTCGGTGCTTCTCTGATGGATAGGTCAGATTTCGCGATCAAGTCTACCCCGCCTCCTTTGGCAGCGGTTCTATCTTTCCTGTATATTGTGAGTCCCTCTGGGATGGCTAACGATAGTGCAGGGCCTGCTGCGGGGTGCAGCCAGGTGTCTGTAACTGCTAGGAGGTCAAGTTGGTTTGTGGTTATGAGGTCAGATGGCTGTTTCGCTGCTGGTGGTGGTCTGTGTGGCTTTCGGGGCGGTGTGTGCTGGGGGTTAACACTAAAACTAGATGTAGCATTAGGCTGAGTAGGATTGCTAAGCGTTGGAATGGTGTTGATGAGGATAGGCATCATATTAGGCTCGGATGGCATAATATGCTGTTGGTTCCATTTTTCTGGGTCTGGGCAGGACATTTGACTCAACGGGGCAGAGCAAAAGATGTCATACTCAGTAGGGCGAGGCAGCACATATGATTCAGGATGGCTAGGCAGTGCATTGGGCTCAGCAGGTGCTATGGGCAATTGGTAACAGTGCACAGGGATGGGCAACATGTTAGGATCAGCAAGGCTGGGCAACAACCCAATTGATTCAGAGGGGCTGGGTCTGGTTGACTGAACAGGGCCAGACACAATCAATTTAGCAGGGCTAGATGCAATTAATATAGTAGGGCTCCGTGCAATTACTTTGTTAGGGCTAGATTCAATCAATTCAGGGCTAGATGCAATAAATTCAGCAAGACTAGATGTAATCAATTCAGCAGGGCTAGATACAATCAATTCAGCAGGGCTAGAGACAATCAATTCAGCAGGGCTAGATGCAATTAATGCAGTAGGGCTAGATGCAATCAATGCAGTAGGGCTAGATGCAATCAATGCATTAGGGCTAGATGCAATCAGTGCATTAGGGCTAGATACAATCAATAGATGCAATCAATTCAGTAGGGCTAGATGCAATTAATGCAGTAGGGCTAGATGCAATGAATGCAGTAGGGCTAGATGCAATCAATTCAGCAGGGCTAGATGCAATTAATGCAATAGGACTAGATGCAATAAATTCAGCAAGGCTAGATGCAATTAATTCATTAGGGCTAGGTGCAATCTGTCTAGATGTTTAGAAGTGTGCCCAATAGCCTCTCTGAAAGTTGCATCTAGAAGTGTGCCAATATCCTCTCTGTGAAAGTTGCATTTAGAAGTGTGCCCAATAGCCCCTCTGTGAATTTAGAAGTGTGCCCAATAGCCTCTCTGTGAATTTAGAAGTGTGCCCAATAGCCTCTCAGAAAGCTGCATCTAGAAGTCTGCCAATATCCTCTCTGTGAAATTGCATTTGGAAGTGTGACCGATAGCCTCTCTGAGAAAAAGTTGCATTTAGAAGTTGGGCCCAATAGCCTCTGTGAGAACAATTGCATTTAGAAGTATACCCAATAGCCTCTCTGAGAAAAGCTGTATTTAGAAGTGTACCCAACTGCATTTAGAAGTTGTGCCCAATAGTCCCTCCGAGGAAAGTTGCATTTAGAAGTGTGCCCAATTGCATTTAGAAGTGTACCCAATTGCATTTAGAATTTGTGACCAATAGCCTCTCTGAGAAAAGTTGCATTTAGAAGTGTGCCCAATTGCATTTAGAAGTGTACCCAGTTGCATTTAGAAGTTGTGACCAATAGCCTCTCTGAGAAAGTTGCATTTAGAAGTGTACCCAATTGCATTTAGAAGTTGTGATCGCATAGATTTGCGTGACGTACATAATATGCTTTGGAATGCAGGGAACATTTGTAAGAGCATATATCATACCACACCCCACGCTTACTCTCTTCTTTACACCACCACTCAACTAGAACACAGAGATACTATGACACCATTCGGTATAACTGTTCTCATATCAACATCTCCCGCTCACTCCCCATCACTCTAAGTAAACACTGCTGGTTTCACACCCCCCAGCCAGGCGTTCACCTCATGCTTAACGCAGCCACACTCGGTCTGGATAAATCCTGCCAGAGCGAACACATACTCCTGATCTCTCAACTACCACACCTACCGCTAAGAAGCAGCTACCACACGAATTCCGCACCAGCTGCACACATACCTGGTGCGCACACGCACCTTTGGACTTTCTCTACTCTCTCTACTGACCCGAACTTCGGTTCCCAAGGGCGTTCAACCTACCAGCGCCTTCAGACCATACCAATGGTATATAAGGCGCTATATAAATGCAAAATAACATAACATAACAAAGCAGGACTAGATACAATCAATTCTGCAAGGCTAAATACAATTAGTTCAGCAAGGCTCGGTAACATGTTTGAATCCGCAGGGGTAAAGAGTCCTTGGTCACAGTCACTTGGGTTAAGTTGTGCAATTAGCTCTGTGGGAGCAATTAGCGTTGGAATGAGGCCACGGTGCAATGGAGCGTAGACACCAAAGCACTGTGCTATAGTTGTTATATTTGGTGAGTTGAGGTTGATGAAGTTGTGTTTGCATGGTGAATGAAATACGTATTGCTCGTTCAGGGCAGTGATCATAGAGTTAATGAAGTTGACTGGCAAAAAAGGTGTTGGCTCACAGAGCGGCAGTATCGCTTGGAATTGTGGGTCGGAGCAAGTGTTACTGTTGTCCACCAAGGGTTGTTTGCCGTGCCGGTGTCTGGGATCAGCCGGAGCGCTCGAGGTGAGGCGTGGAATGCAGGAGACTTGTGCAGCTGGGATTATGAGGCTGCAGGATGCGTTGCTGTTGTCCGACAAGGGTTGTTTGCTTTGCCTGTGTCTGGGATCAGCTGGAGCGCTCGAAGTGAAGCGCAGAGTGCCAGAGACTTGTGAGATCGGAATTATGAGGCTGAGTGAGGCGTCCTCAGTAGTTTCCGCAGTGTTACTAAGGAGTGGATGAGTTGCGGAGCTATAGGCTTTTTGTGGGGCCATAGAGGTGGTGGGATGGGTATTATACTTGTTCAAAGTGCTCACGCTTTTGGAAGGTCTTGATTCAGGATGATGGTTGGCATAGGTGGAGGTTGGGGTTGAAGATTTGTAACTTTTGTGTAGTCGTGTTGTTTCTTGCAATGTAATGTAGTGGCAATGCTGGGAAGGCTGCTTGCAAATAGTGGGGAATGCGGGTTCCTCGGCAGTGAACAGAGATTTTGCTGGCAGTGCAATGTTTAGATAATGCCGGCTGGTGAAAATGTGTTTGTGATGAGGAGATCCGCATTAGTCCTTGTAGGGCATACAGATTGCTTTCTGCAGCAACCTGTAATTCTCCAGGAACGGCTGTAAGGATAGTTTTCTGGTGGTGATGACCTGGTTGTTCTCAAGGTGAGATGCACATTGCGTAGATGAAGAGTACATGGTACTATTTAACACAGGAAAGAGAAAGCTAAGACATGAGAAATAGCTTTCACTTTATTACTGGAAAATGTTTATTTTTGCATGACACCTAATGCGTCGTCATGTTGAACTAACCTTGCAATTACGAATTATTATTATTATTTTTTTAAATTATTTTATTTATAATTTCAGAATAAGCCGTACTAAGAAAGGTGACATCAACATATCCATAACTTCAGAGATTTGCACTCAGATTACAAAATGCAGAAATTAATCAAGCAATCAAATATAACAATGTTGAGATACATAAAAGCAAGTCCTTAATAAACTACTACAAATCTCTATCCCACCGTAAAATTCTAAAAACCGACTACAACTGACAATACAACATCAATATACACAACCTAAAACACTATATAGAAATTACAACAATCCCCCAATTACATCATATAGAGAATAAATAACGTGGTTAATGAGTATCAACTATATAATTCATTAAAAGAACCCCATGTTCGAAGATAATGCTCCTCTCGCTTCTGTTTCATTAACATCACTTTCTCATAGCAAGACAAAGTACGGACATCCAACAGCCAATCTTCCACATTTGGCTTTTTCCTTGATTTCCAAGCTTTTAATATTTGTTAAGTCACTATTACCAATACCCTGTTGATCCATTCCATCCTTGCTTTGGCCTTATCTCCCCTCTCCTTGCTTGATAACAAAATCATTGAATAACATGTACGTGGTAACGAGTCCTCCAGTATAATATCCAATCTATTCAGGAATTCACTCCAAAAGGCGGATACCCTTGACCATGTCCATAGCATATGAAGCAAGGTACCCTCATGAAGACCACACCCCCAACAGACATCATTATCTAATAGTCCTAGCTTGGCCATTCGAGAAGGGGTCCAATACAATCTACATAGAATCCTTTGCCTAACATACCTTAGTCCCAAATCCATTTTCGATTGCACACCTACAGGATGCAGACCCTCCCATTCTTCACTAGGAATGTCCATACCCAGTTCCTCCACCCAAGCCCGGTGAAGTTTTTCCCACGCCTCCCTATGCGAGTCTTCCATTGGCATTAGTCTCATGTACGTTGAGACTGCACATGGAAGAGAACGGACAACCTCACAGACCGCGGGTCTATCTCATGATATGATATATGATATGATATGGCATTTATAATGCACCTATACGCAAATGTTTCAAGGTATGACGAGGCAGGGAGGGAGAACAGAGGGAAGACAGACAACGATCCTACTAGGCCAGGTGTCATTCAGATCGCGCAAGTGCATGGGAAGGAGAAAGGAGAAGTGCGGGGGGGCAGTGGACAGTGCAGTACATGGGATTAGAAAAAAAACCAAAATATAAATAGTAAATAAGAATAAGTAAAAGTACGGCCAGCAGGTGGCAAGTGCAAGGTTAAGTGCAGACATCAAGTGTCAAGTGCTGGTTGTGGGACTGTAGGGAAACACGAACATTCCACAAGTGCAGGGGTTGCTAGGAAAGCAGTGCAGGAGTGTGACTGGCGGGGGAGGGGACCTGGGCCCGAGATCTGAGGGTGACCAGGTGACCAGTGCAATATCAGTGTCAGCAGCCAGGAACTCAGCAAGGGAGAGGAGGAGAAAAAGCAGAAGCAAAGAGAAAGGTTTCGAGGTGCTTCCGGAACCGAAGATGATTCTCCTCAAGTTTCAGGGAGGCAGGGAGGCTGTTCCAGAGGGAGGCCCCAGCCGAGGAAAGATATCTACCACCAACTCGATGCTTGGAGAAGCGACTGAACTTGAGGGAGTTTGAGGTAGATGAGTGAAGAGCTTGAGAGGGAAGGTATTTAGGGAGAGAGAGTTGAAGGTATTGAGGCCCCAGGCCCCAGATGGGCTTGTGGACGATGCAAAGGGTTTTGAATTTGATCCTTGCAACCACTAGGGCCAGTGCAGAGATTTCAATCCTGGAGAGATACGATCCCTGGGCTTGAGGCCAAGGACAAGTCTCGCAGTCATGTTCTGGATAAGTTGCAGAGGTTGGAGCGTAGAAGCAGGCAGATTTACAAAGAGGCTGTTGTAATAGTCTAGCCTGGAGAGAACCAGAGCTCTGGAGACACTGAGCTTCTGGGGGAAGGAGAGGAACGGAAGAATACCTCTGAGGAGGTGCAGCTGGTAGTGTGATTCTTAGAGACGTCAGAGATGTGAGGAGAGGAGGAGAGTGTAGAGTCGAAGATGAGCCCAAGGTTTTTAGCCTTGCTGATGGGAACAGGAAGAGGGCCAAGAGAGGCCGGCCAGAGAGCTACAGGAAAAGGGGGAGCGGATGTGCCGATGAGGAGAATCTCACTCTTACTGGCATTAAGGCAGAGGTCATTGATGGCACACCACTCCTAGATAGCAGGCAGACAGTCAGAGATGAGGGAAGTAGAGGCGGAGGCCGAGGGTAGCCTGAAGATGAGCTGGGTGTCATCCGCATAGCAGTGAAAATTGGGGCAGAGAGCGGCAATGCGGTGGGCCAGGAGTGCCATGTATTGGTTGAACAGCCAGGGAGAGAGGTTAGACCCCTAGCATTCCCTGCTGTTTTGTCAAAAGAACCTTTAGATCCCCATAACGTGCACGTTCCCTACCCACTATCCTAAATGATTCTCTAAGACGTTCAGTGGGAAATCATATGACCACCGTGCCAGTCATCATGTATCCTCAGTATACCTTTTTTTTAATCCAGCTTTGCCAACTCAAAGTTGTATTAGCTATCTGTAGACCTTCATTATACCATAGGGATGAATCGTAGTGTATCCAGATGTTTTCCCCTTTAACTGCTATAAAATGTTGCAAGGCCTCTCTAGTAGTACTCATGGTGTGTAATCTCACTTTGGAGTTTGGCATCTTAGACATAGAGTACATATCCCGCAGGTGAGAATTGCTCACTCTCATTAATCTGCCAGTATAGGACATACTGTCAGTAATGTCGGTTATATCTTCTTCTTCGGATAAAATTGCAGATTCTCCCCCTTCCCCCAACTCTTCACCTTCCTCTTTCTGCTTGAATTTTCCGTCCTTATGTCATGGAGGCTTCTCTTTTTTCTTGTGAAGATAAGGACGCCCTCGATAGGATGCCACCGTGCCACTAAGATAGGGGCAACGGGGGTTATCCTACCGAGAGCGCCTCACAGGGGGAAAAAAGGCAGAAGGCACAAAAAACCCCTAGAAGTAGTATTTCCGGTGGATGATCGAAGAAGGTAAGTTCGCTGATGGAAGAGCAATCCGGTAAGCAGGCACAGGTCGGGCAGGCAGAGGTTCCAAATTAGGTACAAGGGATTGAGCGCAGGCAATCCGGTAAGGAGGCACGGGTCTGGTAGACGGAAGTTCCAAATAGGTACAAGGGATTGAACACAGGCAGTCCGGTAGACAGGCAGAGGTCTGGCAGGTGGAGGATCCAAAATGGGTAAAAGGGATAGGAAGGAAGGACAAAACTGGGAAGGAAGGGGAAAAAAGGGAGTAAAGGAAGAGGTAAAAAAGAAGGGGAAAAAGGAGAAAGGAAGGATAAACAAGGACGAGGCAAAGCGCAAGGCAGAGAAACAAAGGGTGGAACACAGCTGTGTGGGAACAGCGAAACCAAACCAAAGGCAGAAAGGCAGGAAAATCACCAGTAACGGGAGCGGCAGCAACACAGGAGGGAACCCGGGAACGTTGCAACGCGTATGCGACCCGGAAGTGGAGTGCTTTATACTTACGGGTCACGATCGCGTACAACGACTAGAGCGTTACGCGGAAGAGACAAGGAGTGAAATGCTACGGCGGACAGAACCGCCAGCGATTCCACACACTCCATCCCCGCCACAGCATGACAGTATGCCCCTCCTAGGGAGGCCTTTGCCAGGTTTACCCGGATGAGAGCAATAAAACCTGCGGACCAAAAGTGGGGCATGTACATGAGAGGCTGGTTCCCAAGAGTTTTCTGACCAGTGATACCCCTTCCACCGTATCAGGAATTCCAGCCGTCCACGGCGGTATCGGGAGTCACAGATTTGGGCTACTTCAAATTCCTCTTGGGTCGAAGTAGCAGGCAAGGGGGTTTTCTTCTCTTTACGGGACCAGATGTCTGCATGGAATGGTTTAAGTTGTGAGGCATGAAACACCGGGTGAACTCTCTGAAGGCTCTTGGGTAGTTTTAGACGAAAAGCTACCGGGTTGATGGCTTTGGGTGATTTCGTATGGACCCAGAAATTTAGGGGAATGTTTGGAAGGGTGTACCCATCGTGGTAGGTATCTTGTGGACAACATGACCTGAGAATCCACCCCCCAATCAGGTACTGGTTTACGAATTTTGTCGGCCTGGCCCTTGTATCTCATTTGTGCTTCGCTAAGGTTGTGTTTAGCCTGCAGGTGAACGTCTCTCAACAAGGCGAGAGTGGAATCAACTGTGGGTAAAGTGGTGGAGACATTAGAGACCGGCAATATAGACCGGGGATGGTAGCCATATCTGCAGAACAAAGAGGTGAAACCGAGAGTAGTATGAAAGGAGTTATTGTAGGAGAACTCTGCCAGAGGTAGTAGAGAAACCCAGTTATCCTGTTGAAGGTTCACGTAACATGGTAGGTACTGCTCTAAGGTGGCATTTAGACGTTCCGTCTGTCCGTTGGACTGAGGGTGGAACCCGGACGTTAGAGCTCTCTCTATACCCAAACGGCTGCAGAGATTCTTCCAGAATCGAGAGGTGTATTGGCTACCTCGATCTGAGATGATCTTCTTAGGCACCCCGTGGAGACGGAAGACATCCTTGATGAATGTTTCGGCCATAGCTACTGCTGCCGGTACACCTGGTAACGGGGAGAAGTGGGCCATTTGCGTGAAGAAATCGATCACCACCATAATGCATGTGAACCCTTGGGAAGGAGGCAAGTCCACGATGAAATCGGTAGAAACAACTTCCCAAGGACCGTCAGGAACAGGATTAGGTTCCAAAAGCCCCAAAGGTCTAAGACGGGAACTCTTGCTGTGAAGGCAGGTCACACAGGATTGTACATAACAGGCCACTTCTCATCTCATCTCCGGCCAATAAAAGTGCCTCTGCAGATAATCCAACGTGCCCTTGGTACCTCGATGACCTGCCAACTTAGAGTCATGACACCACTTTAACGCCAATCTCCGAAATTCTGGAGTGGGTAGATATAATTTTCCTTCCACAAAGTAGAGTCCTTCTTTGACATCGTAGACAATGGGCCTCATTACGACTCAGGCGGTAAGGGTTTTACGGCGGCGTAAACAGCGCCGACCCTTACCGCCTGAGTACGAGGTCCCTTAGCGCCATGGCGGACTTAACACCTGCTTTTAGCAGGTGTTAAAATCCATGGCGCTAAGGGACCATGGAGTTAATTACGCCACCGTAATTTACGGTGGCGTAATTAACGCCTTCCCCACTCCCATTATGCCCTATGGGGCAAAAATGGGAATGGGGAAGGGTAAATGGGGATTGGGGGCTTACCGCCCCGCCAAGGTCGGAATGGGGCGGTAAGTCCGCCAACCACCATGGCGTAAACATAGTTTACGCCATGGTGGTAAAGTCACGGCCCAGGCGGTAACTTACCGCCTGGGTCGTAATGAGGCCCAATGTCTTGTGGGTGTCTCTCAGATTCAAAACCCCCTTTTGAAGCTTCTTTCACTTGCCTTAAGAAAGTGGACAGTACTCCTATTCGCCTTGGTAAAGGGAACATCAGATCGTGTGTCCTGTCAGGTCGGATTCTGTCACATAGTCTCCTCTGCGAGACAGAGCGTCCACGACCAAATTCTGTTGTCCTGGGATGTAGGTAATGTCGAAATCGAACTGGGCAAAGAAGTGAGCCCAACGTGCTTGACGTGTGTTGTAGCACTCGAACTGTCGCAGGACTTGTAGATTCTTGTGATCGGTTCTGATGGACAATGGGTGTTTACCTCCTTGTAGGAGGTGACGCCACTCCAAACAGGCTGACTTCATGGCCAGTAATTCGCGCTCTATGACTGAGTAGTTCCTTTGGCTGTGGTTGAGAGTCTTGGAAAAATAGGAGACTGGATGTTCCACTCCTTGATGTTACTGCAAAAGAACTGCCCCCATAGCTGATGAAGAAGCATCTGTCTCGACAATGAAGGGCCGGTCTTGATCTGGCTGCTGAAGGATGGGGGCGATACAGAAGGCTTCCTTGAGATTGCGGAAACTATCCTCAGCTTCGCTGGACCAGGAAAATGGATTGGAGCTTTTCTTGAGTAAAGTGGTAATAGGTACAATCCGGTGGGAAAAGTTGGATATGAATTTTCGGTAAAAGTTTGCCAGACCTAGGAATCTTTGTACATCCTTGATGGATTTAGGTGAAGGCCATTCCAAAATGGCAGATACTTTGCGAGAATCCATGGCGACACCCCGACTGCATAATATGAAACC
This sequence comes from Ambystoma mexicanum, assembly GCF_040938575.1. Lineage (NCBI taxonomy): Eukaryota > Metazoa > Chordata > Amphibia > Caudata > Ambystomatidae > Ambystoma > Ambystoma mexicanum. Next base: position 199,044,691 of record NC_090927.1, on the reverse strand, counting down.
CAGATATGGGATGGAGGTTGCAGAAAAGACACACTTGTCTAACTTGACAGAGAGGGGGTTTTCTCTTAGTCTCTGGAAGACCTCTTTGACATGGACTACATGTTCTTCCGGAGTTCTTGAATACACCAAAATGTCGTCGAGATAGACAATCGTGGTCTGACACAGCAGGTCTGAAAAAAGCCGGTCCATAAAACGCTGGAACACCGAAGGGGCATTGACGAGCCCAAAGGGCATCACTTGGTATTCGTACAACCCATAGGGGGTCCTGAAAGCTGTCTTCCATTCATCCCCTTTTTGGATCCAGAGAAGATGATAGGCATTCCGGAGATCCAATTTTGTGAAGATTGTGGCGCCATGAACAGCTTGGATGATTTTGGTGATAAGAGGCATGGGATATCTGTCCTTAATGGTCACCTTGTTTAGACCCCTGTAGTCAACACAGGGTCTAAACTCTTGTGTGTCCTTCTTTGGGATGAAAAACAGTGAAGCTCCAGCCGGTGATTTTGAAGGTCTTATAAGCCTGTTGGCCAGATTGTTATCCAGATATTCCCGGAGGAAGTGTCTTTCTCTGAGAGATAAAGGGAACATCCTACAGAAAGGTACCAGTGCACCAGGAACAAGATCCAGACAGCAGTCTTCCGGTCTGTGGGGAGGAAGGTCGCTAGGCGTCTTTTCTGTCACTACCTCTGCGTATTCCTGTAGATGATGTGGAAGACAATGTATGAGTCTGGAGTCGTAAACACTGGTAGTCTGTACAGTCTCAAACTTTGGTTCAGGTAGACATTCTGATCTACAAAAGGTGGACTGAAAACTGAGTACGTTCTTTGCCCAGTCAATGTGAGGGTTGTGCTTTCGGAGCCAGCTTATCCCTAGTATGATAGGGAAATGGGCTGCTCGGATGATGTCAAACGAGATCTTTTCGGTATGTTGCTGGATACTTAGGTGTAATTCTTCAGTGGTGTGTGTGATCATGCCGAAAATCAAAGGCTCACCATACACTCCTTCGACTTTCTGATCCTCCTGTTTGGCCAGACGATTTATGCCCTTTTGTTTAGCCCACAAGGTATCTATGAAGTTGCCGGTTGCACCACAGTCGAGTAAAGCCTGAGTTGGGACCACGGTCCTGCCCACAGTAAGAGTGACTGACAGAACCATCAATCTAGAATCCTCCGGTATACCAGAAGATGCTATCGACAGAGTTGCTTAAGGACTAGGAATGACCCTTCGGGAGTGTGTCCCAACACTCACTGAGGGCGCTCGTTTCCCGAACGCCTCGGAGGGACGTCAGGCCAGTTCCGTAACAGATGGCTAGAGGCTCCACAATACATACACATGTTGCCATCCCTTAGTCTCTTTCGTTCTTCCGGGGTGAGTGGTGCGCGAGCAGTACCGATCTGCATCTGCATCGGTTCCTCTTTGCGTGAAGGTGGTAGAGAAGAAGGCAACTGGGCTTCTAGGGGAGAGAGACTGTAGAGTTTGTTCTTTTTTCGTTCTGACCGTCGTTCCGAGAGCCGGAAATCAATCCGAAGAGCGGCCGTGATAAGATCCAAAAAGGAGGACGGACGGTCGATACGTGCCAGTTCTTCCTTGAGATCCTCTCTCAACCCTCGGTGGAAAATGGCATATTGGGCCTGTTCCTGCCAGCCAGCTTCGGCGGCTATCTGCTTGAATGTAGTGATGTAGGAGAGAAGATCTGTGTTTCCCTGGCGGATGTCTAAGAGGTCCTCAGAGGCCAGAAAAAAGCTTTCTGTGCGTAGAAAAGTTTGCTGCAGCAGGGTTTTGAAATCATCATAGTTCTGCAGCACCGGATCTGGTTGGTTTTACAAAGGGGTGGCCCACGCCAGGGCATTACCCGTCATGTGGGTAATCATGAATCCGACCTTGGCATGATGTGATGTGAAGGTCTGCGGACGGAAGGAAAAGTGGAGATTGCAGGCATCTAAGAACTCCTTGACTCGCTTCGGCGATCCATCAAATTTGCCTGAAACCAAAAGGAGCGAAGGTAGGTCTGCAGAGGGTCGCTCCCGATTATTCATTCTTAACTGCAATGCTGCGTTGGTTGTCTTAAGGGTCTGAACCTCCAAATTAAGGTTTTGGACGGCAGCTATAAGGTCCTGTACTTGCTGGGGGGTTGCCATCTCAGTTTCTTGTGGGCGTTGCAAACTGTCAGTAATGTCGGTTATATCTTCTTCTTCGGATGAAATTGCAGATTCTCCCCCTTCCCCCAACTCCTCACCTTCCTCTTTCTGCTTGAATTTTCCGTCCTTATGTTGTGGAGGCTTCTCTTTTTTCTTGTGAAGATAAGGACGCCCTCGATAGGATGCCACCGTGCCACTAAGATAGGGGCAACGGGGGTTATCCTACCGAGAGCGCCTCACAGGGGGAAAAAAGCCGGAAGGCACAAAAAACCCCTAGAAGTAGTATTTCCGGTGGATGATCGAAGAAGGTAAGTTCGCTGATGGAAGAGCAATCCGGTAAGCAGGCACAGGTCAGGCAGGCAGAGGTTCCAAATTAGGTACAAGGGATTGAGCGCAGGCAGTCCGGTAAGCAGGCGCAGGTCTGGTAGACGGAAGTTCCAAATAGGTACAAGGGATTGAACACAGGCAGTCCGATAAGCAGGCACGGGTCTGGTAGATGGAAGTTCCAAATAGGTACAAGGGATTGAACGCAGGCAGTCCGGTAAGCAGGCAGAGGTCTGGCAGGTGGAGGATCCAAAATGGGTAAAAGGGATAGGAAAGAAGGACAAAACTGGGAAGGAAGGGGAAAAAAGGGAGTAAAGGAAGAGGTAAAAAAGAAGGGGAAAAAGGAGAAAGGAAGGATAAACAAGGACGAGGAAAAGCGCCAGGCAGAGAAACAAAGGGTGGAACACAGCTGTGTGGGAACAGCGAAACCAAAGGCAGAAAGGCAGGAAAATCACCAGTAACGGGAGCGGCAGCAACACAGGAGGGAACCCGGGAACTTTGCAACGCGTATGCGACCCGGAAGTGGAGTGCTTTATACTTCCGGGTCACGATCGCGTACAACGACTAGAGCCGTACGCGGAAGAGCCGAGGAGTGAAATGCTACGGCGGACAGAACCGCCAGCGATTCCACACACTCCATCCCTGCCGCGGCATGACACATACTCGCTAGCCTCAGAGAAATAAACAGTTGCTCTTTTAAGAACAAGCCCAGTGCAATAATTCACTAAATTAGGGTATCCAAACCCCCCTTCCTTCACGGAGCGTGTTAAAAAATGTGTTTAGAAATCTTAGGCTTGTTACCTTCCCCCCAAAGGAACTCTTGAAAGATCTTATCAACTCTGCCAATGACCTTGTTGATGAGGAGAGGAAATTACTGACGGGCCCATTGGTCAGCACTCACCCTCGAAAACTAGTAATACAAGATAGCTGCACCAAGGAAGGACAGAGTGCAGGATTCACATACTCTGGCTAGGATCAATAATCAGGACTCAGTAAATTGGCAAAAGGAAGTCTGTTTAATGATACATACATCAGTTTATGGAAATCAGCAGCATCACGAACACCTGCCTCACCCCGACTTCCTCGAACATTAGTCCAACAGCCTCTTTTATGGGCAAAATCCGTCATCATTGACGTCTAATTCTACAAAAAATCATCATGCAATACAATTGGTTGGGAAAGGTAACTTAAGTATAGGTCCTATAACTGTATATGGAAATAATGCAAGTGGATTGGATAACTCTTATCGGGTGGGCGTCTACGCCCTTCCCTCTACACCACACGTGATTGACGTCGCTACAAGTACGACGTCTCATTGGTTACAATAGGACCCTAGATTACATGGTCCCTTGTGATAGGGCAAGTTGCACCCCTAAACATAAATCTCCATTTTAATTAGCAGCATGCAGAATAGACACCCAGGTGCCTAGTGTCCCAAGATTCACCATGCCTCCCTTCCATCAATCAGTGGTTTAGGGCTATGTGTCAATTAGTTCGCTGGGTATGGCCTCGGATCTGTAGTCTCTTATCAGGAAAAGTTATGGCACCTTCTGGATGACATCAGGCGGTGGTACATCTTCGCGCCTGTCTCGTCACGTGTTGGTCTACCGTGAATCTGCTTCAGTTTCCAACCTTTTGTGCATTTAATTCTGTATGCGCTTAGCCACCTGCATGGGCTTCTCTTATCTTGACCTTCACGGGTGGGCTGGCATGCTCTAAAGTTGGAGCCTCGTGAGCTCACGCTCACCTCCCCTTTTCTGGTTGACCTCGATTTCCCTGCCATGAGCCATCCTTTGTTAAGTTTCGATCCCGCTCCTTTCCTCAGCTTGGTCCTGGATATGAAACTTGGCCAGTCAGGCCGTGGCCGCCTGGGAGTACTTCTGTTTATACAGAATGGAAGCGCACGTGTACATTGTGCTGTATTGAGGTAGATGAATACAGTCGGCGCTTGCCGCTCTAACTTCTACTAGGCATTGCAAGCAGAATCGATTACTTAGCATCTTGCGTTTCAAGCTTATTTACACACGTTCAATAAGACGGTTGCTTCCATCTTGTCTCATGGCACCATTCTCATACGTTTTTCACAGTGTCTCTCCCCTTTGTCCTTTACAATTATCCTTGCAGTTGTCAGTACTGGCATGCATGCTTTCAGTACTCCTTCAGTTCGTTCTTGGAGCTGCTCTGGTCCTTGTTTCATCTCCACTGGCCTTCCATTATGGCTTTTGGAGTCTCTTCATGGACCGTGTGTAGGTATTCCTCCTCGTTCCGTATCAGCGGCTGGTATGGTTGTCTGATTGGGTACCGTGCTGCCCAGGGTTGCTTGGTTATGGGCATTTCAACAGGTATTGATCTTCTAATGTACACAAGGCAGAGGCACATTGCAGCCCTTTGTTGGTTCAGCTGCTCCTCGTATGTCACATACCTTGGTGAGTACTTTACTGGCACCTCGAAGCGAGGGGCAGGGGTGCAGGCCACGTCTGGGGTGTCCTCTACACTCCCCCTCTGGTCGGTTCATCGACCACTCCTGCTTCCTCCTTTATATTCAGTTTCTTTGATTCCTCAGCTTCTTGCTCATAGTCTCCTGGGTTTACACAAGATGGCGTGAATGTATGCAATTTGGGTGTCCATATCTTTATCACCCCTTTCAAACCTCCTGCTGGTCTCGCATGCTCATCTTTGCTCCAGGTCATCAATTGGCATTGTCCATTTGGACTGCAGTAAATCCATTTGCCTTCATACCTTCTTCGTTTCTTGGGATAAGTGAATTTTGTTCCCTCTGGTGCAAATTCACTGGCCTTCACAAAGTCCTTTATCTCCTCATCTGTCAGGTCTCTGGGCTTCCAGCCTGGTTCGACATCGACCATCATTTTCATCCCGAGGGCCTTCTTTGCAGTTTTCTGGCACTGTGTGATGATTATCTTGATAACACAGATTCCTAGCAGCACCATTGCTAGCAAGGCTCCCAGAAACTTGAATATATCGGCCATCCATTGTGGGACCCATGAGAATAGGTTCCCAAACCAGCTGTCATCATCTACTTCATCTGTTTCCTCGGTCATCTGGTTTTTCAGGGTTGTTAACATGCTTATGGCCTCTGTGAGGATTCCATTTTCTTCGTCGTGTGATGGTATGAAAGTGCAGCATGATTCTCCAATTTTTGCGCAAACACCACCATCCATTGCAGTGATCATGTCAAGCACATATCTGTTCTGGAGGGTCATCAGTCTGACTGCTCTCAGCTCTTCTTTGATTGCATTGAACCCTTTTATTGTGGTGTTGATAGTCTGCAGTAACTCCCATCTCGTTATCTGCAACCACTTGGTGTTTGCAGCAACCTGGATATGCGGCAAGAGTATTGTTGTAAATACTGATGAGGTTAGGCTAAACAGCCTGTGTTCATAGGGAATGGCATAGAATGCGTCCTCTGATTTGGCGGAGAAATAATTCTCCCTCTTCATTCTTGACTTTAGTTCTACAGACCTCCTTTTCCTCAGGTAAGCATCTGCTTTCGGAAAGCTGTCCAAATTCAGTTCACTTTTTGGGATCACTAGTGCAGGAACGTGGACATTCACCAGTGTGCATATGCCTCCCCAGTTCTTTGATAGTCTTATGTAGGCCTTGGATCCACATGCCCAATAATGGTCCATTAGGCCTGCGGTTCCTTGTGCCATTCCTGGGGCTTCATATATTCGTCCACAGTTTTGATTCTCCCCCATTTTCCTTGTGCCATTACTTCTAAAGCACAGTTTCGGGTATTCCAGCGGTACTATTTGCAGGGGGCCTCCTCTGTCTTCGACCCACGTTAACAGCTTTACCAATTTTGGCCAAAGTGGTTTACAAAGTCTTTGTGAATTTTCTATTGCTTCTTGGCAGGCTCCAAGGACCATCCAAGCTCGGAAGATTATGACTCCTTCTTCCCAACCGTCAGGGGACACTACTAATCCCCAGATCTGCATTTGGCCTCGGTTTTTCCAAATTTGAGCTTCTTCTACCGTTTTTCCCTTGGACGTTCAGTCTTGAGTTTATTTCCCACCTTATTCCAGACCCTTTGACGTCAGGATTTTCATATCTAGTCACGTGATTCTTAGTGTGCGCCCTATTTCTTGTTTTGATGTCCTGGACAAACCCGTCTTCATCAGGGTAGTCCTTTTCGTTGGCCCATATCAATGAGGCATCTCTTCCCATGAATTGTCCTCTGGTGTTGCACATAGCTACGTGTGACATACAGTGTGCTGTGGGGACATCTACTTCTACAGCCACGAAGATCTTGTAGTCGTTCAGTTCATTGTTCGTTTCATATGGGCTTCTCTTGATTCTTAACGTTTTTCTGTAGTTGGCCGTCACTATGTCTCTGAATGCGTCTGTACTGCTCTTGCGTTCAGGTAGTTTCTCGGGTATTATCCTTGGAGGGGCAGGTTTCATTTCCTGTCCTTCAGTAACAGGGGGAGGTTTTGTGTTTCTTTTCCTTCCCTCGTGCATTCTTTTGTAGATTTCCTCCCACCACATCTGGCTTATGATTCTTCCAACACGCGGCATCGTCGTAGGCTCGGTAGTTGCTTCTAACATTGGAGCTGGTGTGCTCGCTATCATAGTTGTGGTAGTTGTTTTGCTCAGCTCCTCATTTAGCTCCTTTGCTCTATCTATGAGTGGTAACACATACTCAGCTATCGCATGTGTTTTCTCAGTGAGTTCTTTCGTTGCTTCCTTTGTTCTATCGAGTGATTTTGCTATTTCACTTCGGTTTGGTTCCTCGTGTTGCTCCCTGCCTTCTGGAGCTGCTTGTTCCACAGGCGATTTTTCTCTTTCAGTTGGTTTAGCCTGCGGGTTCGTAGCCATTGACACTTGCCCTTGTTCATGTGCACTCAGTGTATGGGTGCGTGCCGTGGACAGTGCTATGTTATCATACATTCCGTGCTGACCCTATCTCCAGCCCTTCTCACCATTCATTGCTTCAAGTGTATACGTGTTACTGCTAATTGCATTCAACTGTAAATCGTTTGCTTTATCATCAGTTTTTCTTGGAACAGGGATGACAATATAAGGTCTGGGTGCTTTTGTGGGCCCCCGATGTTCATTGCCTGGTGGATGCACAGACATTGGGACGCTTCGTGCACCAGTAAAAAATGCAGTTCTAATAGTTAACGATAAAAATACTCCAATAATCACAATGCATATACATATGACGGCCTTGAAAGACAGCTTGCAGCATCTCCTTCCAGGGAACCGTGGGCGCCCTTCTGCTGGTGGCACAACTAAATTACTGTTTTGGGCCCCCCATCTCAAATATGTCCACAGTCAATAGTTTATTTCTCTTCTTATTCTGTTTTCGTCGTCCAAAGTTCAATAAACACTAAAGTGACAAGTGCAGTTCAATGTCCCCCCTCTTACGAGTGATGATGATGATAGTCTTTGAGTATGAAGTACAGTTCCTTTACTAGACTATGGAAAAAGGTAAGACTATCGTTTCCAACACATCACAATTAATTTTGCATTTCTATGATGAATGTAGTCCCACGGCACTCTTCCAACTCGCCTTGACCCTGAGGATAGGCAAGAATCTGTTCGTAGTGACACCATGAAATGATGGCTTCGCTACACATCATGCATAGATAAACCATTTAAAAAATAAAAATAAAAATAAAAGTGAACATATGAGGAGGTAGGAAAAAATAAGAAAAAGGTTGAAAAAGGTAAACACGGCAGTGAAGTTCATGTCGCTGTTCCTTTCACTTGGTCGTTCGAGGTCGAGTTGAGGAACAGTCTCTCTCTTCCCCATTTACTCCACTGCGGAATGATAAATGCACAAAATAAGGAAAAATAAGAAATCTAGGAAAAGAAGTTCAAAATGTAGTTGTCCCCTTTCGATTCATTCTACGTTGGAAGCATGAAGAACTGTGTCTTTGTTTCCTTGCTCTGCCCCCGGCTGGGGATTCTAAAGGGTTTTATCTTGGATCTCTCCTTTCTAAGGCTCGCCTCAGCAGCGGATGTCTGTAATTGCTTCGTAATTGTGATGCAATAGCTCTTAGGAGCCTGTTCAGTTGGGCATTCTTTGCTGGATCAATAAGAAAAGTGGGCACATCAATGTTGCAGGGTCTGCCCACTAGTTCTGGAAAGTTTTCAATGTGATGAAAGAAAACGCAAAATGTATACCGACTGTCTTCCAGTGTTAATGACATTTGTCTGGTTCTTTGGCTCTAAAGTCACAGTCCTTCTCTCGCAGTGTGCTTTCAGTTGTTTTTTTTTTCTTCTTTTTTTCTTCGATCTGTCCCTCGTCCGCTAGTCTCACTGAAATCTCCTCAGGAATTCTCGCTGGAAATTGGACAGCTCCACCTGGAGCATGATACCTTGGAGGAGTGCGCCCATGTGTGGGGCGTTGGCCGGATTCCTAAAAAAGGTGATGACGTCAACATCTGCACGTCTCTCCACCATTTCCGGATAGTCTGTGACTAATCAAAATAAAACGTTGTGTGCCAGCCGTGTATCCTCAGGTGATAGGGACATTTGCCTCGTTTGCTGGGTCCTAATCACAGTCCCTTCTTTTGATGTGAACACGTTTTGCACTTTCCTGCTGCGTGAGTTGCAACCACGTGGTTCAGCTTGTACCACACTTGGTTGAGGAAGTAATTGTTTTTTGGATCTCTAATGAATGTCAATGTATCTGTAGTTCTCCCGATAAATCCTGGACATTCTTCGATGATGCGGAATAACAAAGTATATGTGATCTCGTCAATGATTACTTGAGGCGGGAGCATTGGTCTTTGAGTCGCTGTGCTCGGGCAACTCGGCGAAGACCTCTGCGATGACAGTCAATAGTTGCCAGATAACCTTCTTGTTTGCAGGGTCTTGGATGAATTCAGTAACACTGGCTTCTCTGCCTATAAGTGAAGGGTAGGACAGTGCCACCAGTTGGAAGTAGGTTAGCACATCCCACGTGAGACTTCTGCTGGGATGAACCATATGTCCATGAACAAACTCTTGATCTTACTTTTACTTCTTATCAGAGTCTTAGTTTTTAAATGCTTTGTGTGGCTTTCATGAGATTAACGCTTTTGCTGATATGAGTACGTGATTTTCTTCCTTTACCGTGCACCTTTGGCTGCACAGAGTGTTTTCTTGCTTACTATTGTCTCTTTTAGTGTATACGAAAAAGTTCAGTCGCAGGCACATTTTTCACAATAGTTCTTTTATTGGCTATACTGACTTGTTCGTGTAATTGTTCTTTTGACACGTTTCACTTGGCTCGAGGAAATGTCTTGTTTTACAAGTCACTCTTTCCTAACGTTCTCGTTTTTTTGTCTGCTCATGCGTCCTTCTTCCTCGCCATAGATCTTGTCTGCACGTGCTGAGGTTCTCCCTCCTTATCTGTAGGTTCTTCATCGCTGGGTGCAGCAGGAGTGCCTTCTCCTATGAATAGCTTGATGTCGTTCATGAAAATCCAGGCTCTTCGGCCCACGAGCTTGACAGCGGACGGGGTGCAGTCCTCTACGATGAAGGGGCCGTTAAACCTCGGTTCGTCCCATTTCTTTCTCGTAAAGTTCTTCACAAGAACTCTGTCTCCAGGGAAAACAAGGGGTGCGCCAATTCTGAGAGCTGTGCCTGCATCAGCATTGTCGGTTGTGGTTTGTGCTGTGCTGTCCCCTTTCCTCCGTCGCTGCAGCTGGCCTGAAATGATAGAGGTGCTGGCTATGAGACAGTCTAGGTACGCTTTCATCTCATCTCCCAGAACCTCCCTAGTTGACTGGGCATCACATCTAGCTCTGTCTCAGGGGTAAAAGGGGTCCTCATCCTTCTCCCAGTGACTATTTTGTGCGGCGTAAGATGATAGTCGGAGCCCGGATGGGTCCGAAGCGCATACAATGCCAGTGGTAGTCAGTGCATCCATCCCTTTCTTAATGTGAGTTTCAACTTGGCTATCCTTTCCTTAAGCAAGCCGTTGATTCGTTCACATATCCCATTTCCCTCTGGGTGATACGCCGACGAAAACTTATGCTTCATACCCAGCAACAAGCTAATCTGTTCAAACAGTGCGTTCACGAAATGAGGCCCATTGTCTGATCTCACAACCTCACACACCCCCCATCTAGGGAAGACCTCCCTCACCAAGAATTTGGCAGCACAGGCGGCATCGGGGTGTGTACAGGGACCTGCCTCTATCCTCCTGGTGAAGGGACACACCACCACAAGTAAATACCTGTACCCATTACACACCTGGATCATATCAACATAATCAATATGTAGGTGCTGGAAAGGTCCATTTGGTCTGGGGATGACTCCTCTCACTACTTTCAATGTGTGCCCAGAAGTGAATTGCTGGCAGATAATACAGTTTAATGCAACATGCTCTGCTAAATTCGGTGTAAACCAGTCTTCGGCAAGTGTTACGGCAAGATTTTCCTTAGTCATATGCATTGGGTAATGGAGCTGTTCTATAGCTATTTTTAGGAGGGCGACAGGCATTACTGGTTTACCAGTGCTGTCTTGCCTCCACAATCCGTCTGAGGGGTTTAAGGAACACCCTCGACGCTTCCATAGATTTTTCTCCTCCTGAGGTGCCTCCCACTGGAGCTCTGTTAATTGCGACTGCCCCATATTGCTATAGGCTTCTGGAGTGGCTCGTGCTGCCATCATTCATTCATGGGTACGTGCCACCTCCACGTCCATGAGTGTTTTAGTTTTGGATGCCATACATTTGGCTTCCGTGTCCGCTTCATGATTTCCACGTGACACGAAATCTGTCCCTTTGGTATGAGCAGCGCATTTCACGACCTCTATGCCCACTGGGAGCTGTAGTGCATTCATCAGCCGGTCCAATAAGGCTGCGTGTTGCACTGGCGTGCCGTCTGCGCGGAGGTAGCCCCTCCTTTTCCAGCGCGCTAATCCTGCGTGCACTGTTGACGTCACATAGGCGGAGTCGCTGTATACTGTTACTTCCTGGTCAGCATGATTCTCAATGGCAAGTATCAGCGTCACTAGCTCTGCAGCCTGTGCCGAATAATGAGATGGTATTCGTGCACTGACAAGTACTCGGAACTCTCCAATCGATATGTGTTTGATCACGGCCACACCTGTATATCTTTGTCTGTCTTCTTGGTCGATTCTAGAAGACCGGTCAATAAAGACGATCTCCCCACCTGCCAGGGCATTTTCCTTTACCCTGGGGATTTCATCATAAAATTCCTCATAGTTCACACAGTCCTGCACAGGTTCTCCCTCTGTGACTGGCTCAGCTATAAACATGGCAGGGTTCACAGTTTTGCATCGCACTATTTTGATCGATGGATTAGAGATAGTCACCTCGTAGGTTGATGCTCTCTGAGAAGTCAGCGCGCCCTTTGGCTTTTCCAGTATGGCAAATAGCGAGTGCTCAACATATAATGTCATGGAGCACCCCATCACAGTGGATGATGCCTTCTCAATGGCAAAAAGGTTTTGTTTGCATGGGAAGTGGCCCTTCATTACCGGGTCCAAACTCCCGCTGTAATATGCTAGGGGTTTATATCCCAATGAGGTTCGCTGCATGAGCACTGCTGTCCTAAAGTTGCCATCAGTATGAGAAAACAAATAGAATTCCACAGCATAATTAGGAATCCCGAGAACTGGGGCCTTACAAATTGCCTCCTTGAGTTCGGTAAACCCCTTCTCCATATCTTCATTCCATTCAATTTCTTCCCTCGTGGCCTGGGTCTTTTTAAGGGCCTGCAACAAGGGCTTGGTATATGAGCCGTAGTCAAAGACCCATGCTCTGACATAGTTGCACAGGCCTAAGAAGCTTTGCAGTTGTTTTATTGTGTGCGGCTTGGCTGTGTTCATGATAGCCTCAGCCCTTTCTGGGGTTACCTTTTTCCCCTCATGTGAGATCAGTTGCCCTATGTACAACACCTCCCGTTGGCAGTACTGCAACTTGTCCTTGTCCACTTTGTATCCCTTTTCAGCCAGTAAAGTTAATAGCTGGACTGAGTCATGTCGGCATTGCTCTTCAGTGATGCTGCAGATTAGAACGTCATCTACATACTGCAAAACAACACTGTCCACTGCAATATTGCTTAGGTCCATTTGCAGGACTCTGTTGAAAATAGATGGAGACTCGCAATACCCCTGTGGCAGCCTGGTACTTTTCAGGCGCATTTGTCTGAAAGTAAATGAGGTCAGGTCTTGTGAGTCACGGTGCAATGTAATTGAGAAGAATGCATTTTTCAAATCGATCACTGTGAAGCATTTGGCCTCAGTGGGTATGTTGCACAAAATTGTGGATGGATTTGGGACTAAAGGGAACTCGGCTTCGACTATGTCGTTTAGGGCTCGTAAATCCTGGATTAAATGCCAGGACCCTCCCTTTGATTTCTTGACAGGATAAATCACTGTGTTGCAGGGTGATTCCGATGTCACTAGAATGCCCTGCTCCATCATGGCAGAGATTGTCTTTGCAATCCCTTCATCCGCTTCTCTGGACATGGGATATTGTCGTGCCCGTGGCAGAATTGCTCCTGGTTTCAATTTAATTTTTACTTCGCCGGCTCCCTTCAGGAGACCTACGTCATAGGGCCCTGTAGTCCATACTTTGGCCGGCACTAGGGCCATGTCGTTATCAAAGTATTCTGGGCGTACTAACGCTAACATCATCCTCTGTGGTACCTCTCGCCTGATCATTTTGACCCAAAATATGAGACTCACTTGCACCCGTGTCTCTTCTAGGTCAGGGTGTTCTTCGAACAGATCGTCATCGGTAACGTCAGTCACTCGATACCCTTCTTCGATGGCGACAATCGCACACCAAGGTTTACCCTCGCCGTCACATCCTTCAACCAATACTACCGTTCCTCGCACCGCGGCGCATTGTATCATTAAGGGAAACACCCGTCCCTCCTCTTCGTGCATGGGTATTCATGGCCTGAATAGAAACTCATCAGGGGTTCTTATAGCCTTGTCTGCGAGGCCTGGCAATCCTGCCATGAGCACTCGTACTCCATATGCGAAAACGTCTGGTTCCAACGGTACAGCTCTCATGGCTGCACATCCAGAGAATGCTCTGATCATTTCGCATAAGTTTGAATAATGCATTCCTTGGGTGGAGCACACTATGCCATCCTCAGTGAACGAGATGGTCATGTTCAACTTCGTCATCAAATCCCGACCCATGATATTCACTGGGGACTGACGCGAATACAATAAAGGTACATTCATATCGCACTCTCCCACTGAGACTGGGAGTGCATCAGTAAAGGGAACTATGCTGTGAGCTCCAGTAAAACTGTGGGTGTCTATTGCCTTGCCGGACAAGGAGCACTTGCCTTCTCGTATGCACGAGCACGTTGCACCCGTGTCAACTAAGAAAGAATATTCTTTCCCCCCTATGGTGACATTTACCATAGGTTCCCTGTTAGGGTCTGGTGTCACGGATAGGATAGAACACATCAGAGATTCCTGTGAGCCGTCCTATTTCATGTATAGGTTCGGTCCACTTTATACCTTTGGGTTTCCCCCACTAGTGTTAGTGCTCTGAGCCACTTGCGACAGTGTCTGCTGGGGTTGTCCCTGTGGTACATTCCCCATGTTCAGTGGTTGGACCACTTCCTGTGCACCTTGCTGCAAGCCAGCTGCCTGCTGCTGCACGGTATAGTTTTGGGCATTGCCCAGTTGTAGGGTAGCAGGTTGATTCACTGTGCCTGCCCTATCCCTTGATTGTTCTGCCACATGTCTTGGCTTCTGCACATGCGTGCCACATGTCCTGTCACTCCACACAGCCAACACACTGGCGGTGGTCGGGCCATCTGTCCATCTGGCATAGCTGGACTGCCCATTGGTGCACTCTGGATACCACCTTGAACATTTTGAAAACCTCCTTGGTTACCTCTAAAGCCTCCCTGATTGCCCTGCCTTCCTTTTCCTCCAAATCCCCTTCCTCTCGGATAATATCCCGCATTGCCCTGATTGTTTTGCGGCGGGTTAGTGGCACATTGCGCACTCAAATCGGCTGGGCTTGTTAGCATGGCTCCCTCGAGCACATACTTTGAGAGCTTCCTTTGCACTAGCTTCGCCTCTTCTCCCTTACGCGTTGCCTCTTTCTTTCGATTCTTTTCTTGCAACAGCCTACAATAATGGGCAATTGTCAACTGGATTTCGGCCCACGGTTTAGCTTCTATTCCTACCAATTTTTTTAGTTGTTTTTGCAATGGTTCTGGTAACCCTTGGCACAGTATATGATAGAATACAGGGATAGATTTCGTCCAAGACTCATGCGTTTCAAGCACCCACGTGTCTTGAAAATTCTGGATATAAAGCAACAGATCCTCCGACTCCTTCATTTTTCGAGTCATTATAGCTCCCATATCAGATGTGTCTGAATATAGCGTACGTAGCGCTTTCCATGCAGCTGCTCTACAGTTATTAACGGTGCTCCGTCATGAGAGGTGTTAGTTATGGTTACCCTAGGGTAGCCTGCCCTTTTCCACACATCGTCTGCTCTTTCTCCGAGTATAGCAATTAGGAGACCCTTGATGTCCCCTATGGCTAGGGTGACGCCCCCGTCATTTTTTCTAGCTCATGTATCCACTTCCCGGCTACCGATGTCAACATTGGAAGCTTATTTTTGAGATTCTCTCGGTCCATGTGTGGCCATGGAATATATTGCGGTCTTGCTCCCCCTTTTTCCAGCAGTAGGATTTGGAATGTGCAATCCTCCTTTTCCTTTTCTTTACCTCCTCTGTCTCTTGCTGGGGTGGCGTTCCCGCCTTGCTTTCTACCTGGCAGTGCCCTTAACCTATCTGTATAGGCAGGTGCCGACGCCCCCCTCTGACCGTGGAGTGTTTCTTCATGTCGGCTGGACTGTCCAACGGACTTCAGTGTCCTATTTATGGACCCGCTCGCGTCTAACCATTGTACCTCTCGGTTCCCTGGGAGCCGTTTTTAGCATCGTCTCCCTTCGTCATACATCACTTCCTCCGCTTCCCCATCTGAGTCAGACTCTGAATACTCCCAGTTCGCACAGCTTCTCGCATCATCTTCATTCTGCCCAACTTCTAGTCTATCTAGGGAACGTCCCCTACGCTCACTACTTCGGGTGACATCCTCAGTATCGTATAACTGAGTGCTCTCTAAGCGCTCATCTTCCCTTCCTTCTTGGGAGATTCGTTCCAGTCCCATCTCATCATATATTTTATCAATCGCTTCCCCAATGCTTCTGGTGTTGAAGTCATCATCAATAATTGTCCCGCGTGTACCTGGTACTGCATCATTTGCTGGAAAGAACTCTTCTATGTCTTCCCAGTCTAAAACAGGATTGGGTTTTTTCACTTCCCGCTGCAAATATTCTGAATCTCGTGCCCTTTGCCTGCGCTTATGCTCTGCTTCCTCATCCATTTCTCTTCACTTCTTCGCCTCCTCTCTAGCCTTATCTACTTCCCTCATCCGTTCGTTTCTACATTCTTTTGCCCTTCTACTTTCCTCATCTTCTCTCTTCTTCACTTTCCTTTCGTGCACCCTCCTTTCTTCCTCCAACTTTAGCATGTTCTGCCTGCACCTTTCATAGGCTGCATATTGCGTGCGACTGAGCGGTATACCCTGCTCTTCGCGATATAGTTTTTCTCGCCTCAACCTATCCTTTTTTCTTGCCCTCTCGTCTCTCATAGCCATTTCTTTCTTCTTTTCCTTACTTTGCGCCTCAACAGACCGTTCACTCGGCCTTGCGTCATCACTTCCTTTTCCATCTAATTTCAATAGTATCTGCCCTCCCATCCATTCGTCCTTTGCAAATGTTACCTCATCGGTTCCTTTCCGCTTCTTTTCCTCTCTCTCTCTATCGAGAGGTGCACTCGTTTGTTCCTGGCCCTTTCTTTCTTTATCTCACCTCTCTTTGTCCCACGGGATCGTGGAGGCCGAGTCAATTTCCTGTTCCTTCTCTTTCGTCTCGTCACTGCAACACGCAGGTGACTCGTATGCAGGGTTGCTATAACCCGTGGCTGCCTTAAGTTCTCGTAGTGGGGAGAGGTCTTCCGACTTACTTCCCTCAACAACTGGTTCCGGCAGGGCAGGAGGCGCGGTAGGCGTCTCACCCCCCTCTGTACATACATTTAATATCCAGTCTGCGGGAGGTTCTTCTTCCTTTACTTGTTCAAACATTTTCCAAAGCTCGAGAACGGCAAGGCGTTTCTCGAGTTTCTTCCCGCTATATGTGGCATGTAGGAACGTGGTCATGTGCTGTAAGACAGCCTTAGACAATGACCCATTCTGGGGCCGCGGCATAAACATTTTCGGGTCGATTCATGGAATTAATGTGCGCCGAAAATTCCCGCGCAGAGGTGCCAAAACGTGCGAATCGCAGTAAAAGTGCGAAAATCGCAGTGCAAGTGCGAAAATCGCAGGGAAACCAGCGCACATCGATTCATGGAAGTCCGTGCGCGAGAAAAACATTGGATGTGCGCTGAAAATGTGCGCCGCGCACGCCGGCGCACAGGTCATCCAACAGCGTGCGCCACGGCCACTGCGAAATCGCACATAGCGCGGCGCACATCACAAAAGTAGGCGGAACACGGGGCGTAACACTCGGAATGAGGAACAACGCGTGAAAATATGGGTGTCACGGGAGAAGTACAGGAGGCAAGTGCGCGGAACGCCCACACGCTCGCCTACAACCCGTATTCATGGAATCGAATAGGGCAAACCAGCGCACGGTCAAAGACGCGCACAGGGCCAAACAAGTACGCCACAAGAAAGCAGGCGGTAGCGTCCCTGCGCCTGAAAAAAATGTGCGCCAAAATGTGCGATAACAAAAAGCACCCATATACAGCCATGATGAATGGTCCATACAGTGGCCCTCTAGGACAAATGAGGTGCAAAGGGGTACCGACAAACACAGACACCCGCTGTGTGAAAAATAGCGTGTGCGTGTGTACCTGGGTGCGCGGGAAGTCCCACACGCGATTGGCCTGGGTACGTGTACTTCGGGGTGCGCGGGAAGTCCCACACGCGATTAGCCTGGGTACGTGTACTAAGGGGTGCGCGGGAAGTTCCACACGCGATTAGCCTGGGTACGTGTGTTGCGGGGTGCGCGGGAATTTCCACACGCGATTGGCTTGGGTACGTGTACTTCTGGGTGCGCGGGAAGTTCCACACATGATTGGCCTGGGTACGTGTCCTTCGGGGTGCACGGGAAGTTCCACACGCGATTGGCCTGGGTACATGTACTTCGGAATGCACGGGAAGTCCCACACGCGATTGGCCTGGGTACGTGTACTTCGGGGTGCGCAGGAAGTCCCACACGCGATTAGCCTGGGTACGTGTACTACGGGGTGCGCGGGAAGTTCCACACACGATTAGCCTGGGTACGTGTGTTTCGGGGTGCGCGGGAAGTTCCACACGCGATTGGCCTGGGTACGTGTGTTTCGGGGTGCGCGGGAAGTTCCACACGCGATTGGCATGGGTATGTGTACTTCGGGGTGCGCTGGAAGTTCCACACGCGATTGGCCTGGGTACCTGTACTTCGGGATGCGCGGGAAGTTCCACACGCGATTGGCCTGGGTACGTGTACTTCGGGGTGCGCGGGAAGTCCCACACGCAATTAGCCTGGGTACGTGTACTATGGGGTGCGCGGGAAGTTCCACACGCGATTAGCCTGGGTACATGTGTTTCGGGGTGCGCAGGAAGTTCCACACGCGATTGGCCTGGGTACGTGTACTTCGGGATGCGCGGGAAGTTCCACACGCGATTGGCCTGGGTACGTGTATTCCGAGGTGCGCGGGAAGATTCACATGCGATTTCAGCAGGTTACGTGTATTTAGGTGGTGCCGGGGAATGCTACACGTGATTTGGCCGTGTGGGTCCTCCCAGGTATTCCCTCTACACCCTCCACGGCCCCTGCAGGCAGCCCACACCACAGGGGACTACCCTGCACCCCTGCTCATGTCCCACAGGCATCCACCATGGCCATGCCCCCCAGCCAACCCACATGTCACCTTGCACTACTGATCACCAACACATGTCTCCCAGCACCCCCATCCCCCAGCCACCAGGGGCAGCCTCCACCAGGCCCCCACTCATGTCTCCCATCACCCCCACCCCCCAGCAGTGCAGGGGAGCCTCCACCAGGCCCCCACTAATGTCCCCTATCACCCCCACCCCCCAGCAGTGCAGGGGCACCCTCCACCAGGCCCCCACTCATGTCTCCCATCACCCCCACCCCCCCAGCAGTGCAGGGGCACCCTCCACCAGGCCCCCACTCATGTCTCCCATCACCCCACCCCCCAGCAGTGCAGGGGCACCCTCCACCAGGCCCCCACTCATGTCTACTATCACCCCACCCCCCAGCAGTGCAGGGGCAGCCTCCACCAGGCCCCCACTCATGTCCCCTATCACCCCCAGCAGTGCAGGTGCACCCTCCACCAGGCCCCCACTCATGTCTCTCATCACCCCACCCCCCAGCAGTGCAGGGGCAGCCTCCACCAGGCCCCCACTCATGTCCCCTATCACCCCCACCCCCCAGCAGTGCAGTGGCAGCCTCCACCAGGCCCCCACTCATGTCTACCACCACCCCCACCCCCCAGCCATCGGGGCACCCTCCACCAGGCCCCCACTCATGTCTACCATCACCCCCACCCCCTAGCAGTGCAGGGGCAGCCTCCACCAGGCCCCCACTCATGTCTACCACCACCCCCACCCCCCAGCCACCAGGGGCACCCTCCACCAGGCCCCCACTCATGTCTACCATCACCCCCATCCCCTAGCAGTGCAGGGGCAGCCTCCACCAGGCCCCCACTCATGTCTACCATCACCCCCACCCCCCAGCAGTGCAGGGGCAGCCTCCACCAGGCCCCCACTCATGTCCCCTATCACACCCACCCCCCAGCAGTGCAGGGGCAGCCTCCACCAGGCCCCCACTCATGTCTCCCATCACCCCCACCCCCCAGCATCCAGGGGCAGCCTCCACCAGGCCCCCACTCATGTCTCCCACCACCTCCACCACCCAGCCACCAGGGGCAGCCTCCACCAGGCCCCCACTCATGTCTCCCATCACCCCCACCCCCCAGCAGTGCAGGGGCAGCCTCCACCAGGCCCCCACTCATGTCTCCCATCACCCCCA
Source organism: Ambystoma mexicanum (assembly GCF_040938575.1). Classification (NCBI taxonomy): domain Eukaryota; kingdom Metazoa; phylum Chordata; class Amphibia; order Caudata; family Ambystomatidae; genus Ambystoma; species Ambystoma mexicanum. The sequence goes on along the minus strand of NC_090927.1, from coordinate 199,025,158 downwards.
CCCCCCAGCCACCAGGAGCACCCTCCACCAGGCCCCCACTCATGTCTACCATCACCCCCACACCCCAGCAGTGCAGGGGCAGCCTCCACCAGGCCCCCACTCATGTCCCCCAGCCAACATGTCACCACAATCTAGATCCCTGGCCCTTATGGTCAGCCTCCAAATGCCAAACACCCACCGGAGTATTGCATCCACCCACTTAGAAATGGCAAAAACATGATAGAACCCCAATTGCAAGTTTGGAAATGAACACATGTCCCTCACATACACCCAATGGGTGTCAGTGAATGTCAAAACCCATATCATGATATGCATGAAACCAATGAGATGATACTACACATTGAACTTTGAAGAAAAAATATGTATTAAAAGCAACATAAATTGAAAAAAAATAAACAAACAATAATGGAAATTAAAAAAACAAAAAACCAGCAGGTACGTGAAATAATGCAAAACCACAAATCATAATGCAAAGGAAAGGTGTCCAAATTCACAGTCCACAAAAGTAAATCCAATGGAAAATTAAAATCGAAAACCATTGCTCCATGGGGAAATCATAAAAAAAATGAAAATCCAAAAGTCAACTATATACAGTGAAACAATCCAGGGTCCATGATCCCAACCGAAGAAATGAAACCTATCTAATAACACTACCTAAACAAATAAACTATATACAAAAATGTGGCCCATTGTCCAAAAGGTCCAAAAAAAATGCTAAACCAAAGGAAACCTAACACTAACTACAGAACTATTTACAAGGGCAGCGGGCTAGTCCGACGGGATGTTGCGGGCCAGGGCATCATCGAACTCCTGCTCAATGTCCCGGAGGCGGTCCTCCTCCATGGCCCCGAGGGTCCGCAGGGCCGTCCACATGTTCCCCCCAAACTCCCTGCGGATTGCCTCGAGGCTCTCGGCCCACCTCAGGGCCCTCCGCATGGAGTTCTCCGCCCTGACCATCGTGAGCCATGCCTCTTCCACCCGCTGTCGCTCCGCATCTATGGCGTGGTCCAACCGCTGCCACACGGAAGACACTTCCCGTTCTGGGTCCTCCTGCCCTCCGGCCGATGCCTGCCCCTCCGATGTCGAAGGCCCCGAGCCATCATGGCTCCCACCACGTTGCTGCTGCTGCTGCGCCTCTGCCCGTGCACTGCCTCCTGCTGCCTGCACATCCTCCGCCGGCTGGGGTGCAGTCGCTGATGTGGCCACCCCTGCTGGACGTCCGACTCCCGAGTGTGGCAGGGATGCCTCCTCCACCAGCCTGGCCGCACCGTCAGAGGCAGCTCCACAGGGCACCCAGGTGACTGATGTGTGGGAAGATAGCACGGAGGACGACTGGCGCATAGGGGGTTCAGTTGAGGAGGGGGTCGTAGCAAGCCCCATCAAACGGAGGAATCCGGCCTGGGTGACCTGTCCCAGTAGGCCGACGCGGTCAACGAGCCATTCGAGATGCCTGCAGGTCACCTCGCATGGCCCGTTGATGCAACGCCACACCAGTCAGGACAGGCTCAACCCGGACCCGGATAGCCACGTCCGCAGGCAGAGGAAGGCCAGTTGTCGTGAGCTCATCCCCTGCCTGAAAACGGGTCTGGAAGTAGGCATCCCTGCTGGTGCAAGATGATGCAGTGACAGGATCAGGGACAGGATTGCACACAGGCACCTCCGCGGCGACCTGTGCTGCCTCCTGTCCCTGGTCCTGCACTGCACCACTAGCACCAGTGGAATCCCCACCTCCAGAGCCCGTCTGTTGCTTGCACGGCCTCCTCCTCCACCAAACACCCCACCAACCTGGATGACTCCGTGCCATCTTCCCCCGTTGGGCCCTGTGGGGTCCCAGCTGCCCCTTCTGTTGCCGAGGAGTCCAACTCCGACCTCCGCCTCTTGGACCTCCCCCCGGCAGCTGCGGCCTGGGACGCGGCACCAGACTCCTCACTCCCCGACGAGATCACAACCTGGGAGGGGAGCCGGGCCTTGCGTCTCCGGCTGGCGGTGCGATCCCCGCCGCTGTGCTCCACAGCACCTTCGCCGCCCACTTCATCAGTTGACGCTGCAGACAGGGAGGAATAAAACACAGGCATCAGGGCACTGTACAATGGACACATACACACATGACAGTTGCACATGAGTGGCATTGGCAAACCTCAGACATGGCATCACAATCGGCAACACACATGTCATTTCTACATGCACACATGAGCCATACCACAGCCACATCGCAACTGCCAGCACCATCCATACACATACAACAGCATGAGCAGGCAAAGGTGAGCCAGACATCACATGCAACACAGGGAGTGCACTACACATGCACGCACACCACCACACTTGCATGCATGTGTACACCTCAGCCAACTGTCGCAGTGTTCCGATGGGCATCCATGTCACATCTGCCAATCAGACTTCCACATCCCGCTGTCACATGCATCCATGTTGCATCACTGTTGCACCCTTGTCAAATACACACACATGCACATGTACACAGTGCTGATACATGCAGCTGAAAACAACATACATGCGTGACATCACGAACATGCCCACTTACATACACATTCATCCAAACATGTGTGCCCACACAACTGCATTTGACATGCAAGCCTACACACACAAGCACCATCCATGTCTCACACATGACAGCCCTCGCATGTGTTAGCCTCACGGTCCTGTACATCCGCTGCCTTCCCCGTGCCCTGCCATTTGCTGCCTGCACATCAGCCAGGGGTGCTGTTGCTGTGACCACCCCTGCTGGAACCGAAGACTCCCGACTGGGATTCCATCGCTCCACAGCCCAGCCCCAGGACTCAGTTGCCCACCCACTCCTGCCTCTGGGGTTGTCATGTCGGGCACTGCAACATCTGGCACCACTGACAACCCCCGGCCAGAGAGGCAGAGGGGCACCAGCTTCAGTGCCAGGGAAGTTGGTGTCCTGGTGGAGCAAGTCCTGGGGCAGTATGATGCCCTCTACGGAAGTGTGCGCGCCGACAAGGAAGGACGGACTCGGATCTGGACGGACATCGTGACTGCCATCAACGCGGAGGGGGTGGCAGTCCACGACTTCCAACATGTCAAGAAGCGCTGGGAGGACTTCAGGTCCAGGACCCTGAGCAAGGCCCGGCGCCTCTTGAAGGCAGCGGATGCTAAGGGGCGCCGGGGCCACTTGTCGGAAGATCAGATGAGGGTCCTGGAACGCATATCCCCAGCGCTCCACGTCCAGGTCCTTGAGAGGCAGACCCATCTGGAGTCGAGCGGTAAGTGTACATGCATCATGATTGTAAGGTGTGCGTGTGGTGATGTGCCAGTAGTGTGCCGGTTGCACATCACTTTGTATGGGGCCGAGTATGGGTGGGGGTGTGCAGGACAGTGAGGCTAACACATGCGAGGGCTGTCATGTGTGAGACATGGATGGTGCTTGTGTGTGTAGGCTTGCATGCCAAATGCAGTTTTGTGGGCACACATGTTTGGATGAACGTGTATGTAAGTGGGCATGTTTGTGATGTCACACATGTATGTTGTTTTCAGCTGCATGTATCAGCACTGTGTACATGTGCATGTGTGTGTATTTGACAAGGGTGCAACAGTGATGCAACATGGATGCATGTGACAGCGGGATGTGGAAGCCTGATTAGCAGATGTGACATGGATGCCCATCGGAACACTGCGACAGTTGGTTGAGGTGTACACATGCATGCAAGTGTAGTGGTGTGCGTGCATGTGTAGTGCACTCCCTGTGTTGCATGTGATGTCTGGCTCACCTTTGCCTGCTCATGCTGTTGTATGTGTATGGATGGTGCTGGCAGTTGCGATGTAGCTGTGGTATGGCTCATGTGTGCAAGTTGAAATGACATGTGTGTTGCCGATTGTGATGCCATGTCTGAGGTTTGCCAATGCCACTCATGTTCAACTGTCATGTGTGTATGTGTCCATTGTACAGTGCCCTGATGCCTGTGTTTTATTCCTCCCTGTCTATAGCGTCAACTGATGAAGAGGGCGGAGAAGGTGCTGTGGAGCACAGCGACGGGGATCGCACCGCCAGCCGGAAACGCAAGGCCCGGCTCCCCTCCCAGGTTGTGATCTCGTCGGGGAGTGAGGAGTCCGGTGCCGCGTCCCAGGCCGCAGCTGCCGGGGGGATGTCCAAGAGGCAGAGGTCGGAGTTGGACTCCTCGGCAGCAGAAGGGGCAGCTGGGACCCCACAGGGCCCAACGGGGGAAGATGGCACTGAGTCATCCAGGTTGGTGGGGGGTTTGGTGGAGGAGGCCGTGCAAGCAACAGAGACGGGGTCTGGAGGTGGGGATTCCACTGGTGCTAGTGGTGCAGTGCAGGGACAGGAGGCAGCACAGGTCGCCGCGGAGGTGCCTGTGTGCAATCCTGTCCCTGATCCTGTCACTGCATCATCTTGCACCAGCAGGGATGCCTACGTCCAGACCCGTTTTCAGGCAGGGGATGAGCTCATGACAACTGGCCTTCCTCTGCCTGCGGACGTGGCTATCCGGGTCCGGCTTGAGCCTGTCCTGACTGGTGTGGCGTTGCGTCAACGGGCCATGCGAGGTGACCTGCAGTCATCTCGAATGGCTCGTCGACCGCGTCGGCCTACTGGGACAGGTCACCCCGGCCGGATTCCTCCGTTTGATGGGGCTTGCTATGACCCCTCTTCAACTGAACCCCCTATGCGCCAGTCGTCCTCCGTGCCATCTTCCCACCCATCAGTCACCTGTGTGCCCTGTGGAGCTGCCTCTGACGGTGCGGCCAGGCTGGTGGAGGAGGCATCCCTGCCACAGTCGGGAGTCGGACGTCCAGCAGGGGTGGCCACATCAACGACTGCACCCCAGCCGGCGGAGGATGTGCAGGCAGCAGGAGGCAGTGCACGGGCAGAGGCGCAGCAGCAGCAGCAACGTGGTGGGAGCCATGATGGCTCGGGGCCTTCGACATCGGAGGGGCAGGCATCGGCCGGAGGGCAGGAGGACCCAGGACGGGAAGTGTCTTCCGTGTGGCAGCGGTTGGGCCACGCCATAGATGCGGAGCGGCAGCGGGCGGAAGAGGCACGGCTCACGATGGTCAGGGCGGAGAACTCCATGCGGAGGGCCCTGAGGCGGGCCGAGTGCCTCGAGGCAATCCGCAGGGAGTTTGGGGGGAACATGTGGACGGCTCTGCGGACCCTCAGGGCCATGGAGGAGGACCGCCTCCGGGACATTGAGCAGGAGTTCGATGATGCCCTGGCCCGGAACATCCCGAAGTGAGCCGTCGGACTAGCCCGCTGCCCTTGTAAATAGTTCTGTAGTTAGTGTTAGGTTTCCTTTGGTTTAGCATTTTTTTGGACCTTTTGGACAATGGGCCACATTTTTGTATATAGTTTATTTGTTTAGGTAGTGTTATTAGATAGGTTTCATTTCTTCGGTTGGGATCATGGACCCTGGATTGTTTCTCTGTATATAGTTGACTTTTGGATTTTCATTTTTTTTATGATTTCCCCATGGAGCAATGGTTTTCGATTTTAATTTTCCATTGGATTTACTTTTGTGGACTGTGACTTTGGACACCTTTCCTTTGCATTATGATTTGTGGTTTTGCATTATTTCACGTACCTGCTGGTTTTTTGTTTTTTTAATTTCCATTATTGTTTGTTTATTTTTTTTTCAATTCATGTTGCTTTTAATACATATTTTTTCTTCAAAGTTCAATGTGTAGTATCATCTCATTGGTTTCATGCATATCATGATATGGGTTTTGACATTCACTGACACCCATTGGGTGTATGTGAGGGACATGTGTTCATTTCCAAACTTGCAATTGGGGTTCTATCATGTTTTTGCCATTTCTAAGTGGGTGGATGCAATACTCGGGTGGGTGTTTGGCATTTGGAGGCTGACCATAAGGGCCAGGGATCTAGATTGTGGTGACATGTTGGCTGGGGGACATGAGTGGGGGCCTGGTGGAGGCTGCCACTGCACTGCTGGGGGGTGGGGGTGATGGTAGACATGAGTGGGGGCCTGGTGGAGGGTGCCCCTGGTGGCTGGGGGTGGGGGTGATGGGAGACATGAGTGGGGGCCTGGTGGAGGGTGCCCCTGCACTGCTGGGGGGTGGGGGTGATAGGGGACATGTGTGGGGGCCTGGTGGAGGCTGCCCCTGCACTGCTGGGGGGTGGGGGTGATAGGGGACATGAGTGGGGGCCTGGTGGAGGCGGCCCTGCACTGCTGGGGGGTGGGGGTGGTGGGAGACATGAGTGGGGGCCTGGTGGAGGGTGCCCCTGGTGGCTGGGGGGTGGGGGTGATAGGGGACATGAGTGGGGGCCTGGTGGAGGGTGCCCCTGGTGGCTGGGGGGTGGGGGTGATGGGAGACATGAGTGGGGGCCTGGTGGAGGATGCCCCTGGGGGGTGGGGGTGATGGGAGTCATGAGTGGGGGCCTGGTGGAGGCTGCCCCTGCACTGCTGTGGGGTGGGGGTGATGGGAGACATGAGTGGGGGCCTGGTGGAGGCTGCCCCTGGTGGCTGGGTGGTGGGAGACATGAGTGGGGGCCTGGTGGAGGCTGCCCCTGGATGCTGGGGGGTGGGGGTGATGGGAGACATGAGTGGGGGCCTGGTGGAGGCTGCCCCTGCACTGCTGGGGGGTGGGGGTGATAGGGGACATGCGTGGGGGCCTGGTGGAGGCTGCCCCTGCACTGCTGGAGGGTGGGGTGATGGTAGACATGAGTGGGGGCCTGGTGGAGGCTGCCCCTGCACTGCTAGGGGGTGGGGGTGATGGTAGACATGAGTGGGGGCCTGGTGGAGGGTGCCCCTGGTGGCTGGGGGGTGGGGGTGGTGGTAGACATGAGTGGGGGCCTGGTGGAGGCTGCCCCTGCACTGCTGGGGGGTGGGGGTGATAGGGGACATTTGTGGGGGCCTGGTGGAGGCTGCCCCTGCACTGCTGGGGGGTGGGGGTGATGGGAGACATGAGTGGGGGCCTGGTGGAGGGTGCCCCTGCACTGCTGGGGGGTGGGGGTGATAGGGGACATGAGTGGGGGCCTGGTGGAGGCTGCCCCTGCACTGCTGGGGGGTGGGGTGATGGTAGACATGAGTGGGGGCCTGGTGGAGGCTGCCCCTGCACTGCTATGGGGTTGGGGTGATGGTAGACATGAGTGGGGGCCTGGTGGAGGGTACCCCTGGTGGCTGGGGGGTGGGGGTGGTGGTAGAAATGAGTGGGGGCCTGGTGGAGGCTGCCCCTGCACTGCTGGGGGGTGGGGGTGATAGGGGACATGAGTGGGGGCCTGGTGGAGGCTGCCCATGCACTGCTGGGGGGGGGTGGGGGTGATGGTAGACATGAGTGGGGGCCTGGTGGAGGGTGCCCCTGGTGGCGGCTGGGGGTGATAGGGGACATGAGTGTGGGCCTGGTGGAGGGTGCCCCTGGTGGCTGGGGGGTGGGGGTGCAGGGAGACATGAGTGGGGGCCTGGTGGAGGCTGCCCCTGCACTGCTGGGGGATGGGGGTGATGGGAGATATGAGTGGGGGCCTGGTGGAGGGTGCCCCTGCACTGCTGGGGGGTGGGGGTGATAGGAGACATGAGTGGGGGCCTGGTGGAGGCTGCCCCTGCACTGCTGGGGGGTGGGGGTGATAGGGGACATGAGTGGGGGCCTGGTGGAGGCGGCCCCTGCACTGCTGGGGGGTGGGGGTGGTGGGAGACATGAGTGGGGGCCTGGTGGAGGGTGCCCCTGGTGGCTGGGGGGTGGGGGTGATAGGGGACATGAGTGGGGGCCTGGTGGAGGGTGCCCCTGGTGGCTGGGGGGTGGGGGTGCAGGGAGACATGAGTGGGGGCCTGGTGGAGGCTGCCCCTGCACTGCTGGGGGGTGGGGGTGATGGGAGACATGAGTGGGGGCCTGGTGGAGGGTGCCCCTGCACTGCTGGGGGGTGGGGGTGATAGGGGACATGAGTGGGGGCCTGGTGGAGGCTGCCCCTGCACTGCTGGGGGGTGGGGGTGATAGGGGACATGAGTGGGGGCCTGGTGGAGGCTGCCCCTGCACTGCTGGGGGGTGGGGGTGATGGTAGACATGAGTGGGGGCCTGGTGGAGGGTGCCCCTGGTGGCGGCTGGGGGTGATAGGGGACATGAGTGGGGGCCTGGTGGAGGGTGCCCCTGGTGGCTGGGGGGTGGGGGTGATAGGGGACATGAGTGGGGGCCTGGTGGAGGCTGCCCATGCACTGCTGGGGGGTGGGGGTGATGGTAGACATGAGTGGGGGCCTGGTGGAGGGTGCCCCTGGTGGCGGCTGGGGGTGATAGGGGACATGAGTGGGGGCCTGGTGGAGGGTGCCCCTGGTGGCTGGGGGGTGGGGGTGCAGGGAGACATGAGTGGGGGCCTGGTGGAGGCTGCCCCTGCACTGCTGGGGGATGGGGGTGATGGGAGATATGAGTGGGGGCCTGGTGGAGGGTGCCCCTGCACTGCTGGGGGGTGGGGGTGATAGGAGACATGAGTGGGGGCCTGGTGGAGGCTGCCCCTGCACTGCTGGGGGGTGGGGGTGATAGGGGACATGAGTGGGGGCCTGGTGGAGGCGGCCCCTGCACTGCTGGGGGGTGGGGGTGGTGGGAGACATGAGTGGGGGCCTGGTGGAGGGTGCCCCTGGTGGCTGGGGGGTGGGGGTGATAGGGGACATGAGTGGGGGCCTGGTGGAGGGTGCCCCTGGTGGCTGGGGGGTGGGGGTGCAGGGAGACATGAGTGGGGGCCTGGTGGAGGCTGCCCCTGCACTGCTGGGAGGTGGGGGTGATGGGAGACATGAGTGGGGGCCTGGTGGAGGGTGCCCCTGCACTGCTGGGGGGTGGGGGTGATAGGGGACATGAGTGGGGGCCTGGTGGAGGCTGCCCTGCACTGCTGGGGGGTGGGGGGTGATGGGAGACATGAGTGGGGGCCTGGTGGAGGCTGCCCCTGCACTGCTGGGGGGTGGGGGTGATAGGGGACATGAGTGGGGGCCTGGTGGAGGCTGCCCCTGCACTGCTGGGGGGTGGGGGTGGTGGGAGACATGAGTGGGGGCCTGGTGGAGGGTGCCCCTGGTGGCTGGGGGGTGGTGGGAGACATGAGTGGGGGCCTGGTGGAGGGTGCCCCTGGTGGCTGGGGGGTGGGGGTGGCGGTAGACATGAGTGGGGGCCTGGTGGAGGGTGCCCTTGGTGGCTGAGGGGTGGGGGTGCAGGGAGACATGAGGTGTACATGAGTGGGGGCCTGGTGGAGGCTGCTCCTGCACTGCTGGGGGGTGGGGGTAATGGGAGACATGAGTGGGGGCCTGATGGAGGGTGCCACTGCACTGCTGGGGGTGGGGGTGATAGGGGACATGAGTGGGGGCCTGGTGGAGGCTGCCCCTGCACTGCTGGGGGTGGGGGTGATGGGAGACATGAGTGGGGGCCTGGTGGAGGGTGCCCCTGGTGGCTGGGGGGTGGGGGTGATGGGAGACATGAGTGGGGGCCTGGTGGAGGCTGCCCCTGCACTGCTGGGGGGTGGGGGCGGTGGGAGACATGAGTGGGGGCCTGGTGGAGGGTGCCCCTTGTGGCTGGGGGGTGGGGGTGATAGGGGACATGAGTGGGGGCCTGGTGGAGGGTGCCCCTGGTGGCTGGGGGGTGGGGGTGCAGGGAAACATGAGTGGGGGCCTGGTGGAGGCTGCCCCTGCACTGCTGGGGGGTGGGGGTGATGGGAGACATTAGTGGGGGCCTGGTGGAGGGTGCCCCTGCACTGCTGGGGGGTGGGGGTGATAGGGGACATGAGTGGGGGCCTGGTGGAGGCTGCCCTGCACTGCTGGGGGGTGGGGGTGATGGGAGACATGAGTGGGGGCCTGGTGGAGGCTGCCCCTGCACTGCTGGGGGTGGGGTTGATAGGGGACATGAGTGGGGGCCTGGTGGAGGCTGCCCCTGCACTGCAGGGGGGTGGGGGTGGTGAGAGACATGAGAGGGGGCCTGGTGGAGGCTGCCCCTGCACTGCTGGGGGGTGGGGGTGGTGGGAGACATGAGTGGGGGCCTGGTGGAGGGTGCCTCTGGTGGCTGGTGGTGGGGGTGGTGGGAGACATGAGTGGGGGCCTGGTGGAGGCTGCCCCTGGTGGCTGGGGGGTGGGGGTGATGAGAGACATGAGTGGGGGCTTGGTGGAGGGTGCACCTGGTGGCTGGGGGGTGGGGGTGATGGGAGACATGAGTGGGGGCCTGCTGGAGGCTGCCCCTGCACTGCTGGGGGGTGATGGGAGACATGAGTGGGGGCCTGGTGGAGGGTGCCTCTGGTGGCTGGGGGTGGGGGTGGTGGGAGACATGAGTGGTGCCTGGTGGAGGCTGCCCCTGGTGGCTGGGGGGAGGGGGTGATGGGAGACATGAGTGGGGGCCTGGTGGAGGGTGCCCCTGGTGGCTGGGGGGTCGGGGTGATGGGAGACATGAGTGGGGGCCTGATGGAGGGTGCCCCTGCACTGCTGGGGGGTGGGGGTGATAGGAGACATGGGTGGGGGCCTGGTGGAGGGTGCCCCTGGTGGCTGGGGGGTGGGGGTGGTGGGAGACATGAGTGGGGGCCTGGTGGAGGCTGCCCCTGGTGGCTGGGGGGAGGGGGTGATGGGAGACATGAGTGGGGGCCTGGTGGAGGGTGCCCCTGGTGGCTGGGGGGTGGGGGTGATGGGAGACATGAGTGGGGGCCTGGTGGAGGCTGCCCCTGCACTGCTGGTGGGTGGGGGCGGTGGGAGACATGAGTGGGGGCCTGGTGGAGGGTGCCCCTGGTGGCTGGGGGGTGGGGGTGATAGGGGACATGAGTGGGGGCCTGGTGGAGGGTGCCCCTGGTGGCTGGGGGGTGGGGGTGCAGGGAGACATGAGTGGGGGCCTGGTGGAGGCTGCCCCTGCACTGCTGGGGGGTGGGGGTGATGGGAGACATCAGTGGGGGCCTGGTGGAGGGTGCCCCTGCACTGCTGGGGGTGGGGGTGATAGGGGACATGAGTGGGGGCCTGGTGGAGGCTGCCCTGCACTGCTGGGGGGTGGGGGCGATGGGAGACATGAGTGGGGGCCTGGTGGAGGCTGCCCCTGCACTGCTGGGGGGTGGGGTTGATAGGGGACATGAGTGGGGGCCTGGTGGAGGCTGCCCCTGCACTGCTGGGGGGTGGGGGTGGTGAGAGACATGAGTGGGGGCCTGGTGGAGGCTGCCCCTGCACTGCTGGGGGGTGGGAGTGGTGGGAGACATGAGTGGGGGCCTGGTGGAGGGTGCCTCTGGTGGCTGGGGGTGGGGGCAGTGGGAGACATGAGTGGGGGCCTGGTGGAGGGGGCCCCTGGTGGCTGGGGGGTGGGGGTGGCGGTAGACATGAGTGGGGGCCTGGTGGAGGGTGCCCCTGGTGGCTGGGGGGTGGGGGTGCAGGGAGACATGAGTTGGACATGAGTGGGGGCCTGGTGGAGGCTGCTCCTGCACTGCTGGGGGGTGGGGGTGATGGGAGACATGAGTGGGGGCCTGGTGGAGGGTGCCCCTGCACTTCTGGGGGGTGGGGGTGCTAGGGGACATGAGTGGGGGCCTGGTGGAGGCTGCCCCTGCACTGCTGGGGGGTGGGGGTGATGGGAGACATGAGTGGGGGCCTGGTGGTGGGTGCCCCTGGTGGCTGGGGGGTGGGGGTGGTGGAAGACATGAGTGGGGGCCTGGTGGAGGCTGCCCCTGGTGGCTGGGGGGTGGGGGTGATGAGAGACATGAGTGGGGGCCTGGTGGAGGGTGCACCTGGTGGCTGGGGGGTGGGGGTGATGGGAGACATGAGTGGGGGCCTGGTGGAGGCTGCGCCTGCACTGCTGGCGTGTGATACTTCCTGTGCACCCGTGAAATACACGTACCCTGCTACTTTTGTGTGTGATACTTCCCGCGCACCCCTGGAATACACGTACCCTGCTGATTTTGCATGTGATACTTCCCGCGCACCCCTGAAATACACGTACCCTGCTGATTTTGCGTGTGATACTTCCCGCGCACCCCTGGAATACACGTACCGTGATGGAATCGCGTGTGATACTTCCCGCGCACCCCTGGAATACACGTACCCTGATGGAATTGCGTGTGATACTTCCCGCGCACCCCTGAAATACACGTACCCTGCTGCTTTTGCGTGTGATACTTCCCGCGCACCCCTGAAATACACGTACCCTGCTGCTTTTGCGTGTGATACTTCCCGCTCACCCCTGGAATACACGTACCCTGCTGTTGTTGCGTGTCATACTTCCTGCGCACCCCTGGAATACACGTGCCCTGATGGAATTGCGTGTGTTACTTCCCACGCACCCTTGATGTACACGTACCTAGGACAATCGCGTGTGGAACTTCCCGCGAACCACTGAAATACACGTTCCCCGCTTGGCGTTTGCTGTTTGCCAGCCCTGTGAACTGGTCCAGGGTTAGCGCAGCCCTTTGCGATGATTTGGGGATTTTGAAAGCTTTTCCTTGCGCGAGGGCGTTCTTGGGGGCGTAACTGGCGCTGCTGCAGGGTCGCTGCGCCACTCTGCGCCACGGCTGGTTTCGGAGGCTAAAATCCATGAATACGCTGTGCAATGAAAAGGATTTTTTCGCACGCGGCTGGCGCAGTGTATCGCACGGGGACACTGTGCGCCAGCCGCGTGGGCCATTTCTGTGCGTATTTCTATGAATTACCCTGTTAATTTGCAGTGCCCTTAACCCACTATTGGCTTTATTTCTTCAGCTTTGCTGCATGTTTTGGCAATTGCTTGCACAAGTTTGCAAGTGGGGTAACTTCTTCCATTCTTAATTTTGTCACCAACAATGATCACACAGTTTGTTTGTTGGTATGTTTATTTATTTGGTAATGCGCACCAAACCCTTGGGTAACCGGGCGCAGCAATGTACATGAAGACTTAAGCTTGTTACAATATTTGGCATGAATATTTGTCAGTGTTTCAACTTTACACTATTATGAGCGAGCACCACATACGCAAGCTCCAATTCAACTTTTCCGCAAACTTTTTACACCAACAGTTTTACTCGAAACACATCAATTCAGTGGCGATTCCCTCTCATTTACAGAATCGCGAAAACCAAAATGCATTGCCATCATTTAATATCACAATAATTCCACATTCAGCATACACAGAACATGTAGGACAGACGCTAGACAGACTAGACGGACACCAGCTGGTCAACGTATACCTGCCTTCTAGTTATCACCCCGTCATGGGATTTGAACTATCCCCTTTATGACGTCTTTAAACGTCATCGTAGCCTAAAGTCCCCACTCTGTGGGCTCTGGGTTCAAGTTCCTTCTGACCACTCTTTAAAGCGCAGGAACAAGGCAAATGTACAGTTTTCTCTCGGGTGCCCCCCCCCCGGTATTCCTTACAGTTTTTAATCTCAGGTGCCCACCCCCCGGTATTCCTTACAGTTTTTAATCTTGGGTGCCCCCCAGTATTCCTTACCCCAGTTCCTTCAGGTGACCAGGTCTTTTACCCCCTATATATATACAGTCTTTTCTGCTTCTAGCTGTATTATTTTTTCTCCGCCACCCACCGCTACCTTAACCTTCTTACTCTAAGGCCTATAAGACCTTTGCCAGGATGACGAGTTTCGTTGTTTCACTCACCAATCGACGTTTTCCTCTCTGGAACTTCAGGATCACCGCCCCTTCCTTCCTGCTTTTAAGGTTTTTCGTCCGATCCGCTGCCCATGGGAATGAGAAGGGTTGTGCTTGGAAAGGCGGGTTCCTTCAGACCCACTGCAGATTATTTGGGAAGGATTACACTATCATTGTCCACAGGGAGCTTCTCAGCCTACTCAGCCGGAATGGCGAAAGGACTCGTGATGTAACCGAAGGCCCAGAGTTACTTCGTGCCGTCGGTTTAAAGGTGTCTTATAACTATATTAATCGATTATCAATAATCGATGGCCGTAACCATCCTCACGCTACCAAGTGTTGACGAGGAGAGGTAATTACTGACGGGCCCATTGGTCAGCACTCACCCTCGAAAACCAGTAATACAAGATAAGCTGCACCATGCGAGGACAGAGCGCAGGATTCACATACTCCGGCTAGGATCAATAATCAGGACCCCCGTAAATTGGCAAAGGGAAGTCCATTTAATGATACATACATCAGCTTATGGAAATCAGCAGCATCACGAACACCTGCCTCACCCCGACTTCCTCGAACATTAGTCCAACAGCCTCTTTTATGGGCAAAATCCGTCATCATTGACGTCTAATTCTACAAAAAATCATCATGCAATACAATTGGTTGGGAAAGGTAACTTAAGTATAGGTCCTATAACTGTATATGGAAATAATTCAAGTGGATTGGATAACTCTTATCGGGTGGGCATCTACGCCCTTCCCTCTACACCACACATGATTGACGTCACTACAAGTACGACGTCTTATTGGTTACAATGTCTATAGGACCCTATGGTCCCTTGTGATTGGGCAAGTTACACCCCTAGATATAAATCTCCATTTTAATTAGCAGCATGCAGAATAGACACCCAGGTGCCTAGTGTCCCAAGATTCACCCCGCCTCCCTTCCATCAATCAGTGGTTTAGGGCTATGTGTCAATTAGTTGGCTGGGTATGGCCTCGGATCTGTTGTCTCTTATCAGGAAAAGTTATGGCACCTTCTGGTTCTGGATGACATCAGGTGGTGGTACATCTTCGCACCTGTCTGGTCACGTGTTGGTCTACCGTGAATCTGCTTCAGTTTCCAACTTTTTGTGCATTTAATTCTGTATGCGCTTAGCCACCTGCATGGGCCTCTCTTATTTTGACCTTCACGGGCGGGCTGGCATGCTCTGAAGTTGGAGCCTCGTGAGCTCACGCTCACCTCCCCTTCTCTGGTTAACCTCGATTTTCCCGGCATGAGCCATCCTTTGTTAAGTTTCGATCCCGCATCATTCCTCAGCTTGGGCCTGGATATGAAACTTGGCCAGTCAGGCCTTGGCCGCCTGGGAGTACTTCTGTTTATACAAAATGGAGTCGCACGTGTACATTGTGCTGTATTGAGGTAGATGAATACAGTCGGCGCTTGCCGCTCTAACTTCTACTAAGCATTGCAAGCAGAATCGATTACTTAGCATCTTGCGTTTCAAGCTTATTTACACACGTTCAATAAGGCGGTTGCTTCCATCTTGTCTCATGGCACCATTCTCATACGTTTTTCACAGTGTCTCTCCCCTTTGTCCTTTACAATTATCCTCACAGTTGTCAGTACTGGCATGCATGCTTTCAGTACTCCTTCAGTTCTTTCTTGGAGCTGCTCTGGTCCTTGTTTCATCTCCACTGGCCTTCCATTATGGCTTTTGGAGTCTCTTCATGGACCGTGTGTAGGTATTCCTCCTCGTTCCGTATCAACGGCTGGTATGGTTGTCTGATTGGGTACCGTGCTGCCCATGGTTGCCTGATTATGGGCATTTCAACAGGTATTGATCTTCTAATGTACAGAGGTCAGAGGCCCATTGCAGCCCTTTGTTGGTTCAGCTGCTCTCGTACGTCACATACCTTGGCGAGTACTTTACTGGCACCTCGAAGCGAGTGGCAGGGGTGCAGGCCACGTCTGGGGTCTCCTCTACAACCTTCTTGGTTAATTTGAACTTATGAAGAGAGCATGTAATCTAACTACGGCAAAAGTCGGCAGACCACGCGGGTGGACAGTGTCCACCCACTTTTTGGAGACTGCAGACGCGTCTGTTCTGTGTATTTAAAGAATTAAAAAATATATACACTTTTTCTTCACACACTTGAAGTGTGCAGTTCTGTGACAAGGACTCAAATCCAGGTTGGGCAGTTAAAAGGCAACGCACTTAGACGCAGGACCACAGGAAGGCTATGTGAAGACACTGACACATTTCTCCTATCTTAACTTCCTGTGACGTCCCTGCGCAAAGCGTCCATACAGTCCCACCACTTTTTTATTTAGGACTCGAGCCATCTATCGAATTACAACAAAATAAAAGCACATTTAATGTACCAACTCACGTTTGTATATTTATACTTCTACATTTATTAAAGTACTTCACTACCAAAACTTTAAAAACATATTTTGCCAATGCCACTAGGTGCTGATAACCAACAGCAGAGCCAGGTTTTGATGCCAGGGGGGCAAAGTGCTCCTCAGGGGGCACCGCACCGGACCGGTTAGAGAGGGGTCGGGTCACTACCATTTCCTTACTTTTTGGAACTGTTGATAGGAAGGCATACTTTTTTGTGCATTATGCCTGTATGCTGCAAGATTTATTTGGTGTTCACCTATAAATTAAAAGAATTACTATAATTTGTATGTTTCAGCATTATTTGTATCCTTCACTGTCTGCAAACTGCGAATTGGGATGCTTAATATTCAAGGAAAAACTGACAGGGTTTTTACCTGATATACATTTAATTTATAAAACCTTTCTGCAGGACCGTGTACAGACTGCACTAAAAGCCGATGTAACAGCTTTTTCAACAAACACATCGAGGAGCGTTTACTTGGAGCCATTTACTCAATGCGAAACTGTCCTACCCCGTCCTCGGTGTACACACCCCTTCACCCGTTTATCATGCTACGTGCACAGAGAAACATAACCCTATGGCATCCAGTGTTGCGCAGAGACGCAAAAGAATAGATGTTGGTGTGCTTGTGCACAGAGAAATACACATCCAGAGGGCACCCCATATATCCTCTCCTGGCACCCTGTTAACACAGAACTGAAACAACTAGTGCAGATTGTAAGTGCAGAGAGAACTATAGAACTATTGGACACCTTGTGTGCCCGGAGAAATGTGAAACCCAGCTTCTACTTGTGCGGTACCTGAATCGTACACGTTTTGGACACCCCACATGTACATACCACTGGGTACTGTGTGGACACAGGAGCTACACATTCATATGTGTACACTGTGCAGGCTGCCCCCCTATCGGGCAGGAGCTTCTCCACACACCACACAGTCCTGCAGCAGGAGCGTGCCCGGGAGTGCGGGGCAGCAGCGCTCACTGGTGTAACTTTGGTCGTGACACCTTTTTTTGCACAAAACAAAAATGCAAGATTTCTTGCTGGATAAATCCCCTGCTTTCTGCGCTCGCTAGAAACATTTGTGAGAGAATAGCAGGTGCTACTGAGCTGTTATTTTCTCTAAGGATATACCCCAAATTCTCTATAACGTTTTCCCCCAAGCAATGGAGCAAAGTAGACGGCGGCACAATTTATCTTCAAACGTTGCTCGACATAAATAGTTTAGAAACATATCCCTACACGCTCTCCTTGCAAAATACATATAGCCCCTCAGATCTCTGCACACTCCCTTAACTCTACTAGATACACCCCCACCTCCTCCCACAACTCTGCGGCGTGCATGTCCCCTACATCCTGCCTGTATCTCCTGCCTGCTCACCTCAGCACAACCTCCTGACACATCCTCTCAGAAGTAGGAAGGGTGCCGGAACTTATCTTGCCTTAATGTAACCAAAAAGCAGAAAGTTTCCTTCTGAAGACAGACCGCAACAGAGAGAAGTACTATAAAAAAAAGTCAAAAAGTGCTGGCAGACAGAGCACTAAAACTGGGAGCACACCTGTACCATAGACCGTAGAAAGATGCAGGGGGCATGAAGAGGTTGGGTGAGAGGAAGGGGCCATGCAGATGCGCTGGGGTGAGGCTGTGTGTGAAGGAGAACAGGAGAATAGCATGCCTGTCATTAGTACACAGAAGAACACTGCACATATTAATGGTCACATTGAAATGCTTTACACATAACGCACAGCTTCGGTTTGATGGGGTGGGGTCCCTTATCACCTCCCATGTGCTTCCACTTCCAAGTCCCTCGACAGTGTGCTTGTCCCTTTAACCTGATTGATTGATTTTTTGAGTTTTCAAATGCAAAATTAATTTAGCAGTCAAGCGAGATTTTTGCTACATTTCTATGAGGGAGAGTAGATAAGAAAATATCAGAACTGGAGGGGGGCTGCACAATGTGCTCTTAATGCAGGGGGGTGGGCAATCAATGACAGAGGCAGGATAGGGTGCAACGAGTGATCGGGATTCAAACCTGTGTTGCGCTGCATTGTCTTGCTTCCAAGACAAACGCGTTGCCCCCGAGTTATCCAGAGTTATCCTGAGTTATCCTTCCTCCAAACAGATTACTACCGAGTTACTGGATCAAGGAAGAGGGTGGTGGAGGGTAGCACAACATATTACTAATGGGGTACTGGGACGAGGAAGGAAGAAGTGGGGGTAATAGAGGACTAGGAAGAACAAGAAAAAGAGGGAGGAATGCATAATGAACTCACTGGACGAGGAAGAGGGGGGTGGGATTAAGGTATCTGATTACTAATTGAGTAATGGGCTGAGAAAGAGGGAGGTGAGCGTAATGGAACAGATTAGTATTGCGGACGGGTTTTAAGCAAACTTGCTTGAGGAGCAAACATTTCTGTTACAATAAGTACATTTTGTGATACATGGAGTAGTTCATGAGAGGCCGCCCGATCACCCTTCATATGTTGCTAGCAACACTCCAAACAGAACCCCTTATAGGATCTTTCCATCATGATTGTTACAGAGATGTGATGTCATCAATGTCCTGTGATGTCCTGGGCGTTAGTCTTGGCAGTGCATGGTGGTGTGTGAGTTATGGTTGCATGGCTTACCGTAACTGGAAAATAGCTTTGGTTTTGGGATTTTACATTGCAACCATAACGTCCCTATAAAAAAGTATTTTCAGTGGCTATATATATATATATATATATATGACTGTTGGGCACACAGGTATTACGAATTGTCCATTGCCATTGCTAAGAGAGCTATAGTGACCTCAGTTATTGAGTGCATTATGCTTGTATAGTTGTCAGACATTTGTTTGACACACCTTTGCGGTAATTGTAGAGAGACTGGTATCGGCATACAATTTGAAACGGTGTTTGTCAATAGAACATTTTGAGCTACTGACATAGGAATTTCAACAACAATTACTAGGGTGAGTTTAACAGATTTCACCGTACCCATAGAAAACATGCTGAATATACATGTATTAGTAAAAGAAAACATAGATGTACTAAGCATTTTAAGCGATAATTAGCACTATGCACTTTAATGCTGGCACATTGCACTTTAACATTGCAGTATTTTTGCACAAGATGTATTAGGCACTCTGAGTGAAATGTATGCACGAGGCACTTTAACATAGATAACATGCTAAAATATGCATGATTTCTTTTATATATTTCTTTTATACATTTTTGTATATATTTTACTTAAATTTTAATATTTAAGTGGGTCCATGCAAAAGAAACATAATGTGTAACATACTAAAATGATGTCAGTTTACCCGTTCCAAGATGGCCAAACCGAAACCAGCTATCCGCGCAGTCCTTCTTTTATGTCAAACTTCCTGTCACATGATTTAACAGTATGGGGTGTGTGTATCACTTGTTGTGATCAAGCGGTGAGGTAACCGCAAAACGCGTCATTTTGAGCCATCAAGTATGGAGCACCACGAATTATGTGGTTTTATAAACAGTCATGTTGAGCATGGTCTGCATAATAAAGAAGATATTGATCTGCAGCAAATTAGTTTCCTGGTGATTCTCTGAAGAATGGGGGAGTGCCTCCCACTTGGACTGTAGGAAAAACAGTCTTTTTCAAATATATATATATATATATATATATATATATATATATATATATATATATATATATATTTCCAGAGCCTGCAGTAGTGGCCCTGTAGTTATGGTTAAGTTGCTCAACTCATACAAAGAGCACTTATTGGGTGACTTATAAATTCGCCCACCCTGGACAAAGACTCACCAAACTTTTCAAAAAAAGTATATGGCCCCCTCGGAAAGAAGGTGGCAAGGGGTGGGCAAACGTATAGGGTTCCCACATTTTGTGGAAATCCTCATAGATGCAATGGAAAAATAATGTTGCCGGTGTCCACGGATAGCATGGTGGGGAAAAGTCTGGAAAACATCAGGGGTTATTTGGGGGTCGAAAGAGGGCCTGGAAAGGGTGGGGGAGTGGAATAAAGTTGACATGGAGCTGTTTTTATAGGTGAAAATAGGGTTGGCAGATGCCATCGAGTCCCCAGTCAATTTTGGTTTCAGCGGATATCATATGGATGGCAAGAGGGTCTGGGTGAGTTTTGTTATTTGAAGGTGTATTGTATGTACTTGTTATATGGTTTAATTATATTGTGGTGACTGTGGCCCGTGGCCAGATTCTTGGGGGCATGGCCGTACTATATATGTATAGTAATTAATAGGTACTGTAGGGGGAGTAGTATACAGTATTTATAATATGGTGGAATGATGTCATTAAAGTGTATATGGTATTTATAATAGGATAATCGAGGACAGTACTCCTTCACACAGTAAATCATTTTATCCTCATTTAACAGTTACATGATACCTTAATCATCATGGACAGTGCACTGAACTGGCTGACCTGTTTTCCTCACTAACTGCCCTTCCCAGCTGCAACTGGACTCACTTTCTACCTGCAGAGTACCCCAGGGTTCTATCCTATTATTGTGGCACTTTAATATCTATTTCATCCCTCTGGCTCACCTGATGTCCTTCTTCTTTTCTCATGTCAGCGATATGTTAATGACACACAGCTTTCCCTAAACTTCCCTCAACTAATTTCTTCTCCTCGTTTTTTATCCCCAATTGTCTGACCGCCATTGAGGTATTGTGTGCGGCGAACAATCCCTTTCTGAATGCCAGTAAAACAGAGATATTTCTTATTCTGACAGATGTGCCCTATTTTTCTCTTACCCTCTGGGCACCCTCTTTGGACCCTCTGTTCTCACCATCCTGTGAGGCCAAAAACTTCGGGGTCATCTTTGAGTCCTCTCTCTCCTTTACTCCTTAAATTTTGGAGCTTGTAAAGAAAGACCACTTTCAGTTTCACCTCCTTACAGGCATTCTACCGTTCCTCACCTTCGCCCAGAAGCTCAACGTCTCCAGCGCCCTGGTCCTCTGCGACTGGGCTACTGTAACAAACTCTTCCTTAACCTCCCCCTGTGTTGTCTACACCCTCTTCGGCTAATCTAGATTAAGGCTTCAAGACTTATTGTTGGCCTCAAGCCTAGGCATCGTATCGCAGCAGCCCTACAATGTATACATTGGCTGCTGGTGGTTTCAAGGATGAAATTCAAGATCCTCTGTATCATTTACAAGGCTTTCTGGGGCCTGAAACTACAATATCTCCAACTTTGCCTCCCTAAATACTACCCTGCTATAGCCCTCTGCTTCTCTAAATCCAATTCTCTGCTTGTCTAACGCTTTTTGAAACAGAGAGCGGGAGGCATGTCTCTCTCTAAGCAGGTGCCTGTTTTTGGAACAGACTTCCAGCTCCTTTTATACTTGAGGTGGACTTCCTTAAGTTCCGGAAATTTCAGAAAACTCTGCTTTTCTCTTACTGTTTTACTTAATCCCTTCCCTGCTAACTCATACCACTGCCACTGAGACTGGTGGCGTGGTCCCTCATGAACCGCACAGGTTACAGGCCTTATATGTAGTCGACACCTGTACACCTCTCCTCCCCATTTAGCACTGCCCTTGCCGGTCTGCCATCTGGCGGCTGTGATATGTTATGGCATTTATAACGTGCCTATACACAAGTGTTTCAAGGCGCGATGAGGCAAGGGAGGGGGAACAGGTGGAAGAACAGAGACAACGATCTTACTAGGCCAGTTGACATTGAGATTGCGCAAGTGAAGGGAGGTGGGAAGGGAAAAGTGCAGCGGGAAAAGGGGAGGGGGCAGTGCAGTACATAGGATAACAGTCAAATAAATAAGGACGATAACTAAAGTGCGGCCAGCTGGTGGCAAGTGCAAGGGTAAGTGCAGACATTAGGTGTCAAGTGCCGGTAGGGGGCTCTAGGGATACAGAACAGTCCCTGAGTGTAAGGGTTGCCAGGGGGCAGTGCAGGTGTGCAACTGGCCGGGAGGGGACCTGGGCCCGAGATCAGAGAGTAGCCAGGTAACCTGTGCAATTACATTTTCAGCCAGAAGATCAGCAGGGGAGAAGAGGAGAGAAGGCAGAAGCAAAGAGGAATGTCTTGAGGTGCTTCTGGAACCAGAGATGGTTCTCCTTAAGTTTCAGAGAGGCATGGAGGCTGTTCCAGAGGTAGGCCCCAGCAGAAGAAAGAGATCTACCACCAACTCGTTGCTAGGAGAAGCGACAGACCCTGAGGGAGTTGGAGGTGGTTGAGCGAAGAGCTTGAGGGGGGCGGGCTACCACCTCACCTCTCCTGCGTCATGCCCCCTGGGCTCTGGGACCACTCCCTCCTCAGCTCCAGGTGGTTAAAGGAGGCCATTGACAGGTACGGCCCATACCAAAGATCAGGAACCCCCATTGCTGCCTGCGAGTCCCCCACCCCCAGCTGACCCCTGGGCGTGGGATGAGTCTCTGGGTGCAGAATGTCCCAAGGGGGGCTGTCCTTCCCCCCACCGGCTGCCTCTAGCCCGACACCTGGGACTGACCTGCCTCGGGGGCGAGCAAAGTGGCACAACCTACGGCCAGGCTCCCCCCCATGTGGCCTCCTACCAACGCCGAGCGAAATAGACCCACACCCCAGCCCTAAAAGGAAAAAACACCACACGACTCTTACGAACCCAGCAGGCTCTCCTGCTTCCTGTCATCCCTGGAGGGATCGAGGGGGACCCTCGGGGCGCACAGAGGAATCGCCTACTTACTCTCAACCAGGGCTCAAGTCGAGGGTACACTCAGGGGGACGGAGTCCACCCACTTTATTCAGAGGGGGGACTCAGTCCCCCCGAGCTAAAATGAGAAACATTGAATGTCCTTTTTCAATTTATGAATCAAAGCCGACCTCAGGGATCAAACCACAGTCTTCAGGTTTGTCGGCCAGACACTTCACCACTGCACTATATAACCTGATGAAAAATAACAAACAACTAAAGGTGAAATGTCCCAGGGAAAACATCTGTATTGGTTTTTGAAGTTTAAACCATGCACACCTTTTAACATTTTCAAAAACACTATTGGAAGAAAATATCCCCTCTTGGTTTTGTGTGTGTGTTGATCTTATGAAAGGCAAATGCCATTCGTCCTGGGTAATTTGGGTGGTTATGCAAAGCCAATTCAATGAAATGTGCATATTTCACCTGCATATGCTAATTTCTGCCGACGTCACATCGCATTGCGTTTGTTGATGAGTCCCCCCACTTTAATTTTTAGGACTTGACCCCTGATCTCAACCAAGACTCGGGGGAAGCCTAGCTTCTTAGTGGCCTAACATCCTTTTGGCCACCTGGCCTGTGCCCAGGGGCCTCTAATTGCTTCCCTGCTGACCTGCCACAACCTCCCTGCCCCCTCCGAGAGGCACCATCGAGCTCAGGTCGGTGAAGCATGGGCCTGACCCACCACCCATGAGTTGGGCAGTTGTGCTGAAAAAATACCAGTTTGAACAGACATCCCACCAAACCCAGGAAACCATGCCCGGCACGACAGCGCCTGACCCTGAGGAGGCTCAGTCAGTGAGTAAGGGAATGGCAGCGCTCCTGGAAGAGATCAGAGGTTTCAGGGCGGACATCAACAAGAGACTAGATGGGCTGGATAAAAAAGTGGATAGAATGGATGACCAAATCCAGGGCCTTGAAGCAAACCAAACCTCTATTGACCTGCTAGAGACCCAGATTTACATGAGACTCTCGGAACTGGAGAGGAGAGGGGAGAAGTGCGCTTTAAAGATGGACGACTTCGAAAACCATGAACGATGCAACAATCCAAGATTTATTTGGTTTTCCGGACCAGGAGGGAGAAACGTAGAGTGACATCATCAATGCCATAAATTAGGTTATCAGGAAGCTCTTTAACGATGGAAACACCAAAGAACCCACCATCGACAGAACGCAGAGGGCGGGGGGCAGCTCAATAGGACCTAGGTCCATGTTGGCAAGATTCCACTACTTTGCAGAGAAAACTAAGATTCTGGACAGGACAAGGAAGAGGGGCCCGGTAGAATTGGGAGATTCGCAAATAAGTGTTCCAGGACCTGTCAGCCTTTACCCTAACCAGGAGGAGGCTCTGCGCACCCTTGACAAAATGGCTCAGCTCAAAAGGAGTGTGATATAGATGGGGGGCTCCCTTCTCCCTCGCCTTTGAATTAGAGGGATAAAGTACAGCCTAGTGACAGAGAACGACATAGGCATAATGACACTGGAACTCCTGGGAGACATGATCCCGATGCCCAACCCAGAGGCGTGGGAGGGAGCCCGGAGTGAACCCCAGAAGGCCAATGGATTTGTGGACAGGCGTTGTATCCAAGGCCACCGTAAATTTGAGAAACTGAACCCGGTGTCACCATCGCAACCCTATGGAAGGCGTTAACTGTTTGAATCTTCCAATAAAAGGAAGTATGAGGTGATACCTTATAGGGTGCGGAAGTCCTTGATGCCCAAGGGTGGGTCCAGGCCTTTCAGGGCAGAACAATTCCAGATAGCTAGTTGAGAGGCTGGGGAGCTTCCTGGACCCCCTACTGAGAGGCAGTGTTCTAAGATGTTAACCAGTTAAATGTCGGGGAGATTAATGTGCCAGTTGAGTGGGGGGTGGCTGTGAGTTTAGACTCGAGGGGGCTGGGCTCAATGGGGTGGCTCAGAGGTGTTAAAGTGTGCTTTAGAAGCCCAAAGGTGGGACAGCTGCTGGTCTGGCTCAGCGACGTATTGGATGTCGCAGGAAGTCCAGGCAACATTGGGAGGAGGGGGAGAATTGGGGGTTTTGTTACTCACAGAAGGGAATTTCAAGTTATGCAGGCTACCAAGGACCATGTCCATTTAGTGGGAAGTTGCACCTTTTACGTTCAGAAGTAAGGGTGTGCAGACTTGGGGCGGTGCACAGCATAGCGCTACAACTAAGGGTCACATGAGAAATGCCAGGCTCTCGGATGGCTAGCACAATGAACATGATGGCATTGAGTTCCTTATATATATATATATATGTAAGAGGTTTGAATTCCATGCACTAGAGGTCCTTAACTCTTTGTGCGTTCAACCGGCTGAAGTTAGACTTTATGTTTTTGCAGGAGGCCCACTGGCAGAGGGGGAGGGAACCATCCTTGAGAGCCAAGTCAATAGGGGAAGTGTTCCATGCTTCCGGTCTGTCCAACAAAGGGGTAGCTCTCATAGTTGCTAATAGGCTTCACTTTGCCTTGAAGGCGCAATTGAAGGGCCCAGGGGGCCGCTTCGTGATGGTGAAGGGGGAGATTAAAGGGCACACGCTCACAGTGGTCTCTCTCTATTGCCCGTACGAGGCACAGGACCAGTCCTGGGAGACGGTCAAGAGTAAAATTCAAGCCTTTGTAGAAGGCACACTGATAATTGGGGGAAATTTTAACATGGTCCTGCACCCCGACAGGAAAAGGGCATTGCCCCCAAGCAGCAACCCAGTTGCAGCACAGGCTGTCATCGCGCTTTCAGAGGGTTAATATGGAAATGGGGGTGGTGGATTCTTATGTTCAGGAGCCGTGCGGGAACCCCCCTTTCACGTACTACTCAAAGGTGCATGATATGTTTTGAAGGATAGATTATATCCTCGTTGAACCCCCACTATTGGAAAGGGTGAGGGAATCCACCACGGAAGAGATCCCGTGGTCGGACCATGACCTGGTGAGAGTTAGAATCAGTGTATTGCCTTCAGCGAACCACAAGTCCAGGTGGTCATGTAATGACCAGTTGCTGTGAGATAAAGAGCTAGCCCTGGCTCTGTTGAAGGTGATCAGGGAATTCTTTTAGTTCAACAACGATGGGGAAGTGGGGATCGCAATCATCTGGGAAGCCTTTAAAGCCATGATTCGGGGAGTCCTGATTGGAATGGGGGCCAAGAACAAGAGAGAACGGGCAGCAGAGGAGAAGATCCTTGGGGGGGAAAATTGAGTCCTTGCAGCCGGGAGGCAAACTGAAATCCCAGATGTTTAAACGGGAATGGGCTAAGCTCCAGGGATACAAAGCAAAACTGAAAGCCTTCATGGTTGGCCAAACTGAAAGAAAACTGGCATTTGTCAAGCAAAAATATATGGAAAAAGGGGAACGGGCCGATAAAATACTGGCATGGAGGTTAAGAGAGCAGAGAAACAGTAGAAGGGTGGTGGCAATCTGCCCACAAGGAGGTGAACAGCTCGTTAGGGACCCCCAGACAGCTGAGGAGCGTCTGGTATATTATGTGAACCTCTATACCTCAGAATACAAGGGGGATGGGACTGATGTGGACTGGTTTTTGAACTCCCCCGCAATCCCAAGTCTCCCCCCGGAAAAAGCTGAGGCCCTAGAAGCTCCCATTACCGAACAGGAAATGATAGACACTATTAGTGACATGAAGGGGGGCACGACTTCAGGAGAAGATGGCTTTACGGTCTAATTTCTTTTTAAAAAAGATATCGCTCTACCCTGGCCCCATTCCTGACCAAGCTGTTCAATAATGCTTTGGCAACGTGCACCCTCCCAAAGTCCATGCTCCCAGCCTTGGGAGTAGTTATACTGAAGGAAGGGAAGGACCCATCCCAGTGCCAATCCTATCGACCCATCTCCCTGCTAAACACTGAGGTTAAAATAATGGCAAAAGTGCTAGACAATCGACTCTATCACCTGATGACTTCTCTGGTGCATGGGGACAAAATGCGGTTTATCCCGGGCCATCAGGGAGATGACAATGTAAGGAAATCAATAGACCTGATACACTAATCAAAATCCAAGGGCCTGGAGTCACACTTGATTTCCATAGACTCAGAGAAGTCCTTCGATCGAGCGGAGTGGGAATACATGCGAAAGTTCCTACAGAAAATTGGATTCGGTAGGAACTTTAGGCAGTGGATCTCGGCCCTATACAATGGCCCCACGGCAAAAGTGGCAGTAAATGGCACGATTTCATCTCTACATCTCACCAGAGGAACGAGGCAGGGCTGCCCCATCTCCCCCCTGCTGCCATGGAGCCCCTCGCAATCGCCATTAGCGAAAACCAAGGGATCACAGGAATTCAGTGTGTGGTCATTGATTTTAAACTCTCCTTGTTTGCCGATGACATCCTTTGCTACTTGACGAATTTAGCAAATCCCTCTCTGAGCTCCTAGGCCAGATAAACCGGTTCGGCAGGTTCTCTGGCCTGTAAATTAACCTCCCCAAGTCTAATGTGATGCCCATCGGAGTGGACGACTAGGCAACCAGAGGTAGGAAAACTATATGTGGGATGTGAGTCGAGCTTACGTCCTCCCCGTACCTGGGCATTCACTTACCCAGATACCTGACAAAACTGGTAGAGCTCAATTTCACTCCCATTCTAGAAAAAATAAGATTGGACCTCAGGCGCTGGGCTCCCCTTACCTTTCCTGTTTTGGACGCATGGTGTCAGTGAAAATGAACGTTCTCCCCCGCTTCCTATATTTGTTTATGTCGTTATCCTGACCCCTCCCGGACACTTTATTTTCAAAACTAGATACCATGGTGAACCAGTTTATATGAAAGTGAAAGAGGCCCATAATTAGACATGCTACTCTAACTCTTCCTAAATACTTTGGCGGTTCCGGCCTTCTGACTTCAGGCAGTACCATAAGGCAGAAACATTGTGAGTTATGTTGGAGCATCTACAAGATGATCTGGGCACCTACTGGACATATATTGAGCACATACATGCCCATCCTAAAAAAGTCAGGCACCTGTTGTGGGCTCCAAGCAGATCGATTTCCACCCATATCATGACCCACCCCAACCCTTACTGTTCTATGGGGCTTATGGAAAAAGGGCAAAGGGGATTCCCCCCTCTCCTCCTGGCCATCCTCTCTGAGCTTGATATGGGGCGATCCATTGGATATGGGAAACAAGGGCTTCCGACATACGCAGCTGTGGTCAAACAGGGGCCTTGAGAGACTAGGCCAGTTGTTCAGAGAGAATCTCTTCATCGAATACGAGGCGCTGTATGTGGCCCTGGGAGCGAATTTATTGAACATCTTTGAATATCTGCCCTCAAGGGTATTATAACCAACCCTAAATGGTGTTTTAATATCTCGCGCCCACTCATGCCCTTTGAGAAAATTCTTAGTGAGTCCACTACGAGGAAGGGAACACTGTCTAGAATGTATAGGGTACTGGTCACGGCAGAGCTGGAGGGGAGGCAGAAGTTATAACGATTCTGGGAGTTAAAAGCTGGGAGGGAGATACCAAATGACACGTGGGGCAGAATCTACAAGTTCATGTTTTTTGGGCAACCTTTACACCGCAGCAATGGAGCACAATTTCAAAATGCTACACTGTTGGCACTTGCCTCCCCTGAGACTGTTCAAGATGTTTGCGGGATCCTCCCCACTCTGTCCAAGGGAGTGTGGACAGCTGGGGTCATGGTACCACATGTGGTGGGATTGTCCTAAGGTACAGGTATATTGGGCAGAAGTCCTCAATTGGATTAAAGATTTGGTCGGAGTAGCCCCCAGCCCAAGCCCCCTCCAGGTGTTGCTGGGCATCCCAGGTGCTAACACTAACACTCTCAGGTTACTTATGCATGTGGTGGACTAGTGTGGTGGGTGGAGGGAGGCACAAGAACATGGCAAAGCATTGAGGAGGTCAGGAGTTCAGAGTGAACAACTGTGAGGAAGAGGAAGGTGTTAAGGATTTCAATCGGGCGACACACCTTGGTCTTAGCCTAGGATGTTGTCTCTTTATTTTCTACGAATTCAATTTGAGATGGCACACAACCCGTCTCACACCCCCTTTTACAAATAACCTGGGTCACAATGGACCATGAACCAGGCCGGTTGGTGGGAATGCAATATTTATTTATTTTAAATTCACAGAAATCACACAAATTTTAATATTGGGCAGCAATCACCAATGGGGTCATAATTACAATGAGAACCACTGAAATACACTTGGGTAACCTTCTACAAGAACATATCCAAAGCACAATTGAATAGGAGCACTTGTTCAATTAGGATAGATAGCACCCTAGTTAAGGTTTCCCCCTGCAATGTTCACTCAACCCACAATTAATCGAATTTTGAGTGGATATCAAGAAGCAGCAAGGAGTCAGGAATATGAGGCAGAAAACAGAATCAAAATTCCCTCACTAAATAATAGGCAAAAAGGGATTTTAAACCTTTTGCAATGGCCTAAAATGACACTCGGAAATTGACAAATAAAAAATGAATGTGCGGTTAAATCTATGAGTCAAATATGATTTCTCACAATAGCAGTAATGTATATAAACCCTAGCAATCACAATGCAAAGTATCAACAAAGGCATACAGTTCAAAAGCAAGTTGAAAGTAAGAACCACAATGCAGTCGAAATCACACGTTGGAAAGTTGCATTTTACACATTTGCAGTTTTAAATGTCTAAACTTTTTTTTAAAACGGGTGAAATATACAAAATTGGAATGCGGTTTTTGGGCAGGGTGATGGATGAACATCACAGGGACAATATGAATGTGAAAGAGTGACTCTAGCTGAAGAACTGGATGAGATTTTCAATGTGAAAGGATGTTCAGTTTTGGTAAAATGAAGCAATTAACAAGAGCAAATCAGTTTGGAAGGAAAGGAAAAGTTTTACTTAAACTAGATTATTAAGACTAGATTGTTAAAGAAAGACAGGTACGATCCCAGGTTAATTTGCACAACTTAACCCTTTCACCCCGCGTTCAGATCTATGAGGGAATTAATTTAAATTATTTCAAATATTGCTAAGGAGTTACAAGATGAGATGAATGAAAGAATTGCGCTAACACTAGAAAAACAAGGACAGGGCACACAGAGAATTCTAACAGTTTTGGACAAGTTACCAGGGTATGGATAGAATTACTTAGAGAGTAGAACAAAGGTAAAGTATCAAGATGGGGTAGGCTATGGATTGCTATGGGAGGGGAAATACTCACAATACGCTCTTGGATTTGGGATTAGGAACAGCCAACCCGGTTCTGAACTCCAAGGCTTGGGTCACCATATAGCAGAATGCTCCTGGCAAAAGACAGCTGGGCAAAGGTCTGGTCATGGCACAGCGATGCCTCAGCGGGATGGAGCGGCTAAGCAGGGCAAGCAGGCGGCACTGGAGAATCCCAAAGCGGGCTCAGCCACCTTTCCCCTTTCTCCCTGAAGTTAGTGGGATTTTGTTATGGGGTTTTTAGTGGGATTTCTGGATCAAGGCCTTGATGGATAGGATCAGCTATGCTTTGGCCTTGCTGGGATAGGATCAGCTATGCTTTGGCCTTGCAGTAGAGTCTGGAATCTTGCAAAGGTGGATCTGGAATGTCAGGATATGCAGGCGCTGGAAATTCAGGAGAGAGTATGTGTGTAGAGTTCTGTCAGCCATCCTTATTTATAAGCCATGGTGACATCATAGGATGATATGGTGGGGCAGGCTTAGCTGGGCACGCCACTAAACAACTGGTTTGGTCAGGGGTGATTGCTACCGCCTTCCTGTCAGCTGGTTGGACTTTTAGAGACATGACATCAGCTTTATGATGTGGGTTTACTACATCCAGAACCTCCCACAGTTAATTTTGCCACAACCAAGTTTTGACATAAATGGCACGTTTTTACAGTTGTGGCATTTTAACAAATTACCTAGGCAGATTACATATTTTACGCAGAGCATGGCAGTCCAATTCTCACAGTTTTAGGACTTTGTTTCGCCTGTCTAATAGTTCTTTGCGATTTTCAGTGATAAATATTCAACCTAAAATTCTATAACTTTATACATGGTTATAGATTATCATAAGGCATGTAAGTATTGAATTTCAGAGTGGCATCATGTACACTTTCCTCAGACTGTCCATTTCGCTGCCATTTCTGTTCCCAATATGGCAGTGAAGGCTACCACGTCTTAAATTAAAAACCACGAAATTACATTAAAACTGTTAAAGTTTTACATTCCTGCAAAGTCCTGTTGCAAAGATAAAAGTCTTAAAAGTTTATTAATAAAATAGTCTTTTGAGGCAAAATGGTCAGCATTGTTCACCATATAAGGGCATAGTTCCAAGTCTGCTCTTGAGTTGACTTTAAAGCTCCCATTAGAAGTCGCGGGGATGTGTGATTTCCTTTTTCACATGTCCGTGTCCCAGAATCCCTATTGTAAGATGTCTCAGCCCAGACAAACGTCTGATGCCTAGGCTGTTCAGTGCTTTTGGTCCATTGAAAGTTTTGCAAGGTAGCAATTAGCACTCATGTGTCCTAGCATCTATGGTGGCTCCTTCTTTTGGGGGTTGGGCCACTCCTTTGGTCAGCCAAATGTCCCTTGAGCCATGGCAGAAACCTGTTTTTCTAGTTTTCAGAAGGCAGGCCATGTCTTTATTTCTTATTTTATTTTGTTTTGTTTTAAATCAAAAGCAAGTCTGTTGAATAAAGCATTCCATATATGTTTCCCAGCAACAAAAAAAAACCTTTACTTTGATTAGGCCAAAACAGGGCCTTCTTTCAACATTACACTTTTAAAACAGGCATTTTTCCTTATTTGCAAAAGCGTATTTTAACACATGGTGAAGTCTGCTGGGCTGACCATTTCAAAAGGCTTTCTCTCTGAATTTCCCACATTTTCTTCTATACAGCCATTTGTTTAAAATACAGATCCACTGAAATTGACATAGGCCCAGAGAGCCACGGCCTCTTTGAAGCATTGATTTTTGACATTTTGTAGTAAGCATTTTCCCGTGTAGCTGAAAGTAAAGCTTCTTTTGATTTCTCAGATTTGGCTGACACAGCCTGTCATTCAGGAATAATGCTCTTTTCTGATGGAGCCCAATATGAATATGGATGGGCATGGCAGGGTCTCACTGATGAAAGTAGTGTGATGAGGAACTGAGGAAAAGAGCATCAGAGCGGCAACCTTTTCAATGTAGAATATTCCCTTTTCAATGGGAACTTTTTGCAAGCAGCAGAGCAGCGCTGTTTTTTTTAAAAAAATGTGCTTCTTTTGGTGCACAAAAGAACACACACTCGCACCTTTCTCTGTGTGCTCCCTGTTCCAACTCGCCCAATAGGTGTTCGGCAAGATGGTGCAACTATCATTTTGCAGCTGCAAAATGCAATTTTGATGCAGGGCAATGGTCCAAGGAGCCAGCACAGCCATTTTGCTGTTGACTGCAGAAGCGCGGCTTGGTTATGGATGGGGATTCTGCTGAGTGGGTCAATGTAGCCCACAAAGGGGAACAAGGGCCGTTGAAGAGCAAGATTGTTGCAGGGGTTGCCTAGCATGAGAACCCCCTGTCCAAGCGGATGCCGCTCCTTCACCGGGCCACTATCCAAATCCTTTTGCACCAGGTCAGTGTCACAGGTAGCTAAAAGAATACTTCAACTTCCAGAGATGGTTCAAGGTTTTTTGTAAATTGATTCAAGGAGGGGCTAGGGCCATCCCGTTCTCTCCTGTCACATCCTTTTGCACGCAAAACCAGGCATCCCTAATCTCTGGTTAGAATCTAGCAAATATTTATCCCCTACTTTCAAATCTCTAGACAGCTGACAGGTAGGGAGATCCTAAAGGAATTTGCATTATCTATCTAGGCTCCCACAGGGACTTTCTAAGATAGCCCTACACTACCACTTTGTTAGTATATACCAGAGGATATGTGGATGTGCCTTTTAGACACTCTCTCTAACTTAGTCACCTTCCTCTAACATTCTGATGTTCCTTTACCTGGCTCTGTTTCCTGTTTGCCTCTCTCTACTCTCCCACTCCAACCACCACTACCAGTGTCTGCTACCTGCATCTTCCCCCTTCTTCCCCCTTCTTCCTCCCTCTGTCTACAACTGCCAACACCCTTTGATGTTACTACTCCCTCCTGCATACTACTACGCCCTCCTCCACACTAATACATCCCTCCCCACGCTCTCCCCAGTCACGCGCCTTTCACAACCACTTTACATTCACTCCCTAGACTCCTCCTAATAATCCTACTTAGTATAACATGTACACAGTGCAGTACCACTGGATCTATGTTATATAATACAGAGAAAAAAAATCACGAGGCGGAAAAAACCTTTTCTTTTTTTGCAACGACAGCTCCCCCACAACCACCCTACCTAAATGTATTCCCTTACCCCACCCCTGATCTATTTGTTTGGGAAAAAGGTGTCCATAAATCACCAAATTCGATAAAAAAGGTGACCTTTTCATCCTTGCTATTTTCAACTTCGTTTGTTTGGGGCATTACTGTATCACTTGCACTCAGCCAATCAAT
This sequence comes from Ambystoma mexicanum, assembly GCF_040938575.1. Classification (NCBI taxonomy): domain Eukaryota; kingdom Metazoa; phylum Chordata; class Amphibia; order Caudata; family Ambystomatidae; genus Ambystoma; species Ambystoma mexicanum. Next base: position 198,992,085 of record NC_090927.1, on the reverse strand, counting down.
AGCTCACTAGTTCCACAGCTCAGCTCCACACTGTTCTTCATCATCCTTCTCCCCGCTGGTCTCTTGATCTTCCACCTCCTCCTCTGCCCTCACCCAAACAATCCACAACTTCCTGTTTCCTGTGGTCTCTTTTAACCCCCTACCATCCTCTGGTTGGTTGTCTGGCCCTGTTCAATCTGTCCCTGTCTTCCCCACCTAGGAGATGTTACATTCAGCCACATTTCCAAATAGTGGGCTCAGCCCCACCCCTTTTCTATGCAAGGGGTCACTGTGAAGAAGCAACAGTGGACTGTGTTGCACATTGTCCAAGTTCCTGTTAGAGGGACTTGCCGTGGCCTCCCCTAAGGTAAGTATAGTCTGTGTTGATGGTGGTATCCCTTGTTTCATTCCATGGTGGTCTAAGGAAGTTGAAGCACTCCTGCGCTGCTCGTGCAGGCGCTTGGGAGTGGTGTGCGGCATGCCAAGTGGCTGTGTAAGCTCTCCACCATATCTGGTGTTGTCTCCTTCTCACTTCATGGGTTCGCTGCTGGAATACAGATGGTTTGCGCCAGTGATGTTTTGTATTTTCTCTGGTCTCTTTGTTGGACTGTGGCATTGCCTGGATCTAGGACAAAGAGAAAGAATGTGGCAAGCATGTGTTTCATGAGGCATGGGGTGATACAAGTTGGTACTGCCCACATATCTGTTCAACCAGTATCTGGCACTCCTTGCCCACCGCATCGCCGCTCTCGGCCCCAACTTTCAGTGCTATGCGGACGATACCCAGCTCATTTTCAGGCTACCCTCGGCCTCCTCCTCTCATTCCCTCATCTCTGACTGTATGTCTGCTATCCAGGAATGGTGTGCCGCCAACGACCTCTGCCTTAATGCCAGTAAGACTGAGTTTCCACTCATCGGCACACCCACTCCCTCCTTCCCTGCAGCTCTCTGGCCAGCCTCTCTTGGCCCTCTTCCTGCTCCTACCTGCAAGGCAAAAAACCTTGGGGTCATCTTCGACTCCACACTCTCCTTCTCTCCTCATATATCTGACGTCTCTAAGAGGTCACACTACCAGCTGCACCTCCTCAGAGGTATTCTTCCCTTCCTCTCCTTCCCCCAGAAGCTCACTGTCTCCCGAGCCCTGGTTCTCTCGAAGCTGGACTACTGTAACAGCCTCTATCTTAATCTGCCTGCTTCCACTCTCCGCCCTCTGCAACTCATCCAGAACAGAACTGCGAGACTTGTCCTTGGCCTCAAGCCCAGGGACCGTATCTCTCCAGTACTGAAATCTCTACACTGGCTCCCAGTGGCTGCGAGGATTAAGTTCAAAACCCTCTGCATTGTCCACAAGGCCTTCTGGGGCCTGGGGCCTAACTACCTTCAACTCTCTCTTCCTAAACATCTTCCTTCCCAAGCCCTTCGCTCTTCCGTCTCCAACTCCCTCAGGGTTAGCCGCTTCTCGAAGCAACAAGCTGGGGGTAGATCTCTCTCCGCGGCAGGGGCCTCCCTCTGGAACAGCCTTCCTGCCTCCCTGAAACTTGAGGAGAACCATCTCCGGTTCCGGAAGCACCTCAAAACCTTCCTCTTTGCCTCTGCTTTCTCTCTCCCCCTCCCCTGCTAAATCCTTCACTGAAACTGCACTGAATCTGCAACTGGGCCACTCTCACCGACCTCGGTCCTGGGCCCAGCCACTCTCCACTTGTACTGCCTCCCTGGCAACCTCTGCACTGCGGGACTGTCTATGTATCCCTACAGCCCCCCCTTCCCAGCACTTGTCTGCACTTACTTTGCACTTGCCACCAGCTGGCCCTATTTATTTATTTATTTTATTCTACTTACTTGTACTGCACTTCCCCCCTCCCCTTCCCCTTGCACTTTTCCCTTCCCCCTACCCCTGCACTTGCGCAATCTGAATGACACCTGGCCTAGTAGGATCGTTGTCTGTCTTCCCCTTGTTTCCCCCCTCCCTGCCTCGTCGCGCCTGGAAAGACTTGTGTATAGGTGCGTTACAAATGCCATATCATATCATATCATATCATATCATATAAACAGGCACTTGTGGAGGGGGCAGGCATTGGGGCCTTTTCGGCTCTCACTTTGCCTCTCTGGGGCAGGACTGGCTCTAGTGTCCCCCCGGTAAACCTCCCACCGCAGGCTGAGAGGGGTTTCTATCCCCTTGCAAAAGGATCAGGTTACTGACCCTGTCATTTCAAATATGGGCAACTAACATCTGATTGAATTATTATGCCAACCCAGGGTTTGAAATTGAGATTCGATGAGCAGGGACTAAAACCAGCTCCTGGATATCGGGCATCTCCCAGTAGGCAGGAGCTACCTCACGGGAACCCTGAGCTAGCGGGAGATGCTACTTTAACTTGTTTTTTATTATGTATGGTCCATTGTGTTTAAATGTGTATTAGATGTGGCTTAATTCTTCTTTATTAACATTCTCAACTACTCAGTTAATGTCAAATATGCATATTTGTAAGGCCCCAGTTGGCCTGAGGAGGCAAAAGTAATTCCTGGAAGCTGTTGGTTTCGAGCTAACTAGGCTCTTCTAGACTGGAAACAGGAGCTAAAAAGCTCCCAGCAATTTTGAACCCTGCAACCATCTCAAGGCTGTACTGCAGTGCATTGCCTGTATGATTATGGCACAAGGCAGGGCCTGGTTTAAAGTTTCTTCGTTGTGTGGGTCCTGATGTGCACTGTTGTAATTTATTTCCTTGAGATGTGTTGGGCCATGGATGGCTGTAGGTAGCCATGGCAGGAGTTGCTATCATGGATGTTGTTTTTGTTATGTGGTACACAGGCATGCGATGATGTGAGGTACGTCATATATGCAGTGACTGTATATAGGTATTTGCTTACACCCCTCATCCCTGTGCATTGGTTATGAATTTCTGTAACCACTTTACGCCATGGGTCGTTAAGGGAGTGTGTGAGGGAAGGTTGGGGATTGTCTATGAATTTGGGAGAAGAGGAGCAGACAGACATGCACGTGGAGTAGATGGAGGGTGTGAGTATGCGTTTAGGATCCTTAGAAATTCGAATAATTGCATGCTTCTTCGTCATTCTGAAAATACAACTGATTTGTTCTATTTGGTTGACGAGCCTAGCACCGATCCTTGATTTCTTCAGGACAGTGTGCGCTGAACAGCTGTTACAAAGACGCTCATGCTCTCACAATTCCTCTTACAGTTTGACAAATGGACTGATGCCCAGAGACGGCGGATCCTGACTGACCTGTTTGAAAGATGCTCCATATCCCAGATGAGATTCTGCTCCAAGCAGCTGCAAAGCAAAGTCCCATCCGAGGCCCTGGACTTCACCACTATGCTGCCCAAAGTCCTGTCGCTGTACATCTTCTCTTTCCTTGACCCCAGAAGCCTCTGTCGATGTTCACAGGTAAAGGACAGGCTTGTATCATTTATCGAAATGGAAGGAGATGCGATGCATTGGCTAAATTGCTAGCCTTAGGACCTGGAGACATGGGTTCTAGTCCTGACTGCATCACTTTAGTAGAATTATGTAGTTCTGAGAAAATCACTTCTTCACCCCTGTGTCTCAAATTGTAACTATACGGAATGTAAATATGTGAAACTCAACTTGACAGTGTGCTGCCTAGTGCCGTCCAATTATATTTCCAGACTTTCACATCCTGGTTCCTGTAATCCAGTCTCAACCAGATCCCCCACACACACACACACACGTCTCTCTATGTGCACCACTGCTTGTTCCAGATGCTCTTGATACAGATGTTCTCTGTAAAGCACCCTACTGCTGTTTGGAGCCAGGTTTAAAATATCATATTTCCGCAGCCTACAGTTGTTTTTTGTTTTATCTCTCTTTTTTTTTGTTTTTGCTTGAAAACGCTTAAATAACAATTGCAAAAAAAACAAAAAGACATATGAAATCTAAAATCTGAACAAAAAAAACATAATTTCTTAGTAAAAAGAAAAGGGAAAAAACATTTGCAAAAAACACTACATTCTAAAAAGCAAGAAAATAATGACAACCTAAAGTTACAATAATATCAGTAAAAAAAACTTTGTTAAAGGGACGTTATGGTTAAATTGCACTAATAAAAACCTATGAATTTCAGGGTTTTTTAGATTTTACTTGTACCCATAATGTCCTTTTAACAACGTTTTTTTACTGAATTTCATAGGTTTTTATTAGTGCAACTTAACCATAAAGTCCCTTTAACAAAGTTATTTTTACTGAATTTCACAGGTTTTTAGTAGGGCAACTTAACCATACCATCCCTTTAAGAAAGTTTTTTTTGCTAAAGGTCATCAGTTTTTAGTAGTGGCACATAACCATAATGTAAAGTAACTTCTGACTTAATTACACACCTTGCGGAGAATGCCACATGACCATATGCTGGCGTACAGCACAGTGACGTGTCCGAGAATCCGTACACACTTAACAATAAGATGTATGCCTCGGGGACAGTGAGGAAATACATTTTATATTGATGTAGGAACGTCCACCTTCAACATTTCCCTTGCACAGCTCCAACACGTATTGGTAGTCAGCCATTAGCAATGTAGTACACATTACATACTTTTAGCAAAAGTTCTAGTTATTTGAAAACAACATGAGCTAAGGCCATCCCTCCTCCCCAAGAAACAGCACCACTGCTGTAATGAAGGAGCATGAGAAATACTGCCCCTACCTTACAAATAACAAACGCACAACATTTTCCGCCGTCGACCTACCCCCCCATATTAATGTTTGGTGCCTCTTTCCTCATTTCTGTTTGCAAATTTCCTTATTAGCTGTCCTACCAAAAACAAAAAAAACGCTATCCGTAAACAAAGCAAATGTTCCTTTATGAACCACCTTTCACAGTGTAAACATATTTTTTTTTAAAATGGCATACACTCCATCTACTTTATATTTCTCAGTAAACGTAATAAGATTTGCCATTAACAATCTAGATTTACAAAGCAGTAACGTGTGCTACGGCGGCGTCCCGAGTTACTAAACAAAATCCTTTTCCAAGATGGCCATCATAGAAAGGGAAGGCGGTTGTTCCATACAGGGCCCCTCTTCGCTTTCCATGGCAGCCTGCAAAAAGCAAAACTACGTGTCGTGACGCAGAACCTGAAAATGAACATACAGCGACGTACAACATAGCACGTTATATTTTGAAATAATACACTGGTTTTTAAAAGAAAACATTAACATTTTAGAATTTGTATAGTAGTTTTATTTCACAAGAAACTGTCCGAGACCATAGGACTATTCCCATTTTCAATCAAATTGTAACATTGTTTCTATGTGCATCATCGAAAATGTTAATGGTGAGGCACACGTTGTTCTTTTCCCATACACAAAGTATGCGTTTTCGATAAAGCAACCGCTTTGTTCGCACAGTGATTTCCAAGACGTCGCCATGACCTTCGGCCTACACCACCATAAAAGATGTTATGTTACTTCTAATGGCCACTTCAGCGTATGGAAAAAGGGGGCCGGCGCGATCATCCCACAAAATTGTGACGGACAGGCAGCCGGTCACGATCAGTTGCATCTGGTGTCCAAAGAAGCCATCACTTGGCATCTGGAATCCATGGCAAGCACAGTGAGGCAGGATGTAGCTGGTCAGAAAATATAAGAGAAAGTACGTATCAATACCCAGCCTTCAGCAAACAATTTAAAAAAAGACAAAAAGAACGTGGACACTAATACACAAATCGAAGTGGTCATACATGACATTTTAACAAAATATTAGCGTTGAACATGGGTAAATCTAGTGACAGGCTACAAACGCCAAGCATCTGCACTCTCCAAAAGTAAAAAAAAAATGACAACTACACAGAAAGATGGTACTTCAGTTACAAAGCCAAAATTAATGTTCAAGTAACAAAAAATTACATCTCGTGATTTCAAAAAAGACCAAAAGAACGTGCAAAGTGATACACAAAGCGATGTGGTCAAACATGACATTTTAAAGAAGAAATATTAGCGTTGAACAAGGGTAAGTCTAGTCATAGCCTGCAAACGCAGAGAATCTGCACTCTTCGTAAGGGAAAAAAAATGACAACTGCACAGAAAGATAATACTTCAATTATATTGTCAAAATTATTGTTCTGGTAATAACAAATTTAAACTAGGTCCGGTGTTGAGTCGTCAAAATTAAACGTACATGATATGTACCGCCTCCATTGGTTTTGGATAAAGTCAGATAGCAATGTATTTGCACCAAAGATTCTGCGTGAACTGATATTTCATGTGCCTTACAAACGTTTTTAAAACATAGCTGTATCAACTGGTATTTTTTTGCAAACTTTCACTCCCTGCATTGTTGCTTAATTTTCCCTTTCGCTCAAGGTCAAAAAAACAATTGACCCTTATGGATTTAGTGGGAGGCGTGGGCCTATTGAGCTCGCAACCAAAAAAGCAAAGCAAGTGACCTACTAAGAATGCAAATACATTCTCACTTTGCAACAACATATGAGAATCCATTCATGAGAACCGCTACTCCCATACACTTGCAGAACTGGTGTTTCCATCAAACAGTGCAGGTGGCTGCCTCAGATTTCAAACTTTAGGATGCCAGTCTGACTGCAATATTATTCTAAATACATTGTAACACAGACACAGTAATTCTTCGCCGTATATTGAGCATCAACTTCCAATTTACCGTATGACTTTGGTGACAATAAAACACCACTTTTTGACTTCCTGCTGCCACATCCCATCCCAGCCTCATTAACGCTCACCTTCCGAAACAGTATTTCATAAGTGTAACAAGTGCAATGGTGTCTTGTTTTATATGTGTTACCGGCGATGTCCGCGTACACCAAAACAAGAACAAAAGATGGCGGGCGCAGCAAAAGAATCTAACGCACTTCACGCTGTTCCACAACCAATCAGTGAATGCGTCACATGTCCGCGGACATGACGCTATGGATTAGCCAATCCATTTCTTGTCCGCGGAGCGAACAGGGAAGAGTGACTGCAGAGCGGACATAGATATCACTAATTCTTTAGACATACTTTTTGGTTGTTTTAAAGGAAACTACTGGACAGATTGTCACCAAACTTACAAAAGCACAGCGGACATAGAGATCACTAATTCTTTAGACATACTTTTTGGTTGTTTTAAAGGAAACTACTGGACAGATTGTCACCAAACTTACAAAAGCACGCTTTCGGGACCAAGCTCCTGCCCCTGCCGCAAATTCGGTCAATGGGAAAAAAAGACGTTTTGGGACTCCCCTATAACTTTTCCCTCCTTGGACCAAACATCACCAAACTTGGCCAAAAAACTTTTTTGTCATATTTTGGTGAGAATTCGTCCGGGGAGAGTGGAGTTATAAGCTGCCCAAAAAGTGCTCTTCCTATGGAAACAGCAACTTAACCATAACTAGACAGCCACTACCGTGGCTGTGTAATTAGAGCATGGAAACAAACATAAATGTGATCCATATACATATGAATTATTGAAGTCAATGCAATGCCTAATTTAAAGCCGTAACTATGTTCTTTAGTTGAATATTTTCTGCTTATCACTTTTTTAATTAGTCTTCCATCCTTTTGTTCCTGCATTGCTTTCATTTGTTTCAGTATGTTTCTGTAACAGCCTGACCCCTTTCGCATACAAATCGCCCTTACTGAAAAATAAATAGAAATTGAACAAAGAACAGAACACATAGTAGCATAACATGATTCATCATCTCTTGCTTGGCTCTGCACAAAGCTTCTCCGTTCTCCGCTCACAAGGGCTTCCACTCGTTCCCTCACCCACTCCTGTTCGACCTTTTTGGGAACACCTCTGTTAGCATGAATTCCCATTGCGCCATCGTTAAGCAAGGGACGCTGAGCTTTACTGCCAGTCTCAAAACACAGCCTCACATGGTCCTCAGTCTCTGTGTGGTCTTCCCTCCATGGATCTGGGCAGCATGTCTCCTTTTCCTGCATGAAATTACACTCTTGCTTCTGCTTCCAACCCAACTTTCTCTCCTGCAGTTTCCTCCCTTTTTGTACACCTGTAGCCCCATAACAGGTTGCACCTGTGCATTGCTCATTAGTGTTGCCTGACTATCATTAAGGGGATATGCCTGACCGTGGTAGTGCTCTTTAGGTCTCTTCCTCGTCCCAGTACTATAGTGGTGAAAGTGTGTGGTGTTCATTATTCTCAGTCTCCTCTTCCTCGTCTCAGTACTGTACTAGGTTGAATGGGAAAATTGAGGGGAGCTGGCTTATAACAGCCGATGAAAATGGGGGGGAAGGGTTGGTCACTAACATGAAAAGGGGGAAGCCATGTCTCAGCCAATGACACTCCACTCCCAGTCCCCAAAGACCCTCCACCCAGGTGATCCTCCCTCTCTTCTCTGCCTCGAGGGTCGGAATGCAACAGCGATGGCCTTTCCCTGGCCACCTGCGCAGAAGAAAAAGGGGGAATAGGAGTGAGAATACCCTCAGGGTTATCACATACCCTTCCCCAAAGTGGGTTGGACCAGGGTGCTTCACATGGAAACCGGGAGAGGAAGTCACCATTACCGTTCTCTCTGCCTTTCGGGTGTTCAAACTCGACAAACTCTATCAAGCATTCACCATAGACGGCAATAACATCACCGTCTCTAACAGCGTCAAAACCCTAGGAATCTACCTCGACTCCTCCCTCACACTGACAAGACAGATCAACTCCATCTCTTCAGCCACTGCTTACACTTGTAAACTTATCAATGCCAGCAGACCTTACCTCTCACCATCCAACTGCATCACCTTAGCCAGAGCGCTAGTCCTTTCCAAAGTTGACTACTGCAATGCGCTATACTCGGGAACCAGTCAGAAAAACATCAACAAACTACAAGTCATACAAAACAACGCCTTGCGAGCAGCCCTGAACATACCCAAACAAGAACACATCTCGGACGCCAGACGCACCTGCCATTGGCTATCCATACCACAAAGAATTGAATATAAAACCATCTCACTCACACACAAATGCCTAGCTAACCAAGCACCCAGATACCTATCCGACAACCTCAAGCACCACACCCCAGCGCGCCCTACCAGATCAGCTCAAACACACTGCTTAAATATCCCAAGATTTAAGCTCCAAAAAGCAGGTGGCTCCAGCTTCCCCGTGCTTGCCTCCAAACTTTGGAATTCACTTCCACTCGAGCTGAGATCAGAACCGTCCTTTCACAGATTTAGACACAACACCAAAACTTGGCTTCTATCCAAAGAAACTGCCTAGCCCTACCGCACTAGCATGCACCAAGACTGTAAATTTGTAAATATGTAATCGATTTGTACATTTCTGCTGCATTATTCTTGTTGTATTCATTATTCTTGTTGTATTCATCGCAAGCGCCTGGATGCCCTAGGGCCAGGCGGCGCTATACAAATAATAAACTAAACTAAACTAAACTGAAGCAATACAGTTGAAGGTCCAAGAACCACTATATTACTCACGGGTTGGTCTCATTTCTTTGACTAACCCAAACTAGAGGAGAATTATCTGTTGTTAAATGAAACCTTCTGCCCAACAGGTAATACTTCAGTTAATTACAGCCCATTTAATTTCTAAAGCCTCTAGCCCTATGACTGAATAGTTTTTCTCTCTGGGGAAGAGTTTTCTGCTGATTTATAAGGTGGGATGTTCAAATACATCATAGTTGTGTGATAGAACCGCTCCTAGTCCTGTCAAAGAAGCATCAGTGTGAAGAATGAATTCTTTGGAAAAGTTGGCCACACCTAAAACGGGGCTTTGGCATAAGGCTTGTTTCAATATCGTATAACAGATTTCATTCTCTTCTTCTTACCTGATATTTTAGGGCTCAGTATTCTTCAACTTGTCTGTCAATCTGGATATCTTGCTAGAACAAATCGGAATAAATCTGTGATAGTACCCTATTGGTCCCAAAAGACCCTCAGATCTTTCTTTGTCTTTGAATGTGATGTGTCCAAGATAGCCCTCACCTTTTCCTGTTGTGGTTGGATGGTGCCGTTACCCACAAAAAACCCTAGATATTTTACTGCAGATTGGGCCAGTTTGCACTTTCTAGAATTAGCGGTTAACCCCGCTTTTCTCAATACACTCATGATGGTATAGAGGTGGTACAAATGATCTTCCCATGTCTTGCTGTATATTCCAATGTCATCAATATAGGCTCTGTAAAAATCTTAGCATGATTGTAAGATATTATCCATTAGTCTCTGGAATGTTGCAGGACCACCATGTGATCCAAAAGGTGGGACTTTGAATTGAAACAACCCTATGGGAGTGGCAAAGGCAGTTTTTTCTCTATCAGGCCCATTCAAAGGAACTTGCTATTACCCCTTTGTGAGATTGAGTGTTGTCAAATATACAGCATTACCCAACCAGTCTATTAGATCATCAATACGGGGCATTGGATAAGCGTCAAAAGCAGAGATGACATTCAATTTGCAGAAGTCTCTACAGAAGCGCCAACTCCCATCTGGTTTGGCCACCAACATGATGGGAGAGGAACAAGTGCTACTAGACGGTTTAGTGATGTTAGCCTCTAACATGGTTTTGATTTCCTGAATTATGATTTTCTTCCTAACCTCAGGTAACCGATACATTTTTAGGTGTACAACTTTCCCTGCTGGACTGCGGATAAGATGTTAAACACCCTTCACTCTCCCAGGTTCTTCCCGGAATACATCAGTATACTGCCTTATAAGCTCAAATAGATCTTGTTTTTGATTATTATGAAGGGCAGATGAAATTAGGGCCTTACTTTCTGCGTCTTCAGGCAAGAGACATGATATTATGTCTGGAGATTCTGTGGGATGTTCTTTCCACTCTTTTAACAAATTGACGTGATAGATTTATGTTTTAAGGCAGCAACCAGGATGTGACATTTTATAATTACATGGGCCCGTCTTCTGCTTTATTACTTCGTATGGTCCATGCCACTTGGACACAAGTTTATTTTCCGAAGTGGGCAACCGGACGAGCACCTTTTTGTCCTATCAAAAAAGATCTAAGAGAAACCTTTTTATCATAATAGGTATTTTGTTGCTCTTTTGCCTTAACCATGTGAGCTTGTACCAGAGATCTTACAACCTTCATGTGCTCTTACAACCTACTCGCTGTCTGGGAGTGGGGAATTGGAGGTACCTCTCTTTCCTCCCAACTCTCCCTTAGCATATCCTGGAAATCCTGTGGTTCTTGTCCATAAAGGAGCTTGAACGGGGAGAACTCTGTTAAGGCCTGAGGGTTTTTCCTAACTGAAAATAAGGCCTAGGGTATCATTTGGAACCAATTCTTCCCCATCTTGTTCAACTAATTTTCGGATTTTGGTCTTAAGAGTCTTATTAAATCTTTCCACTAGGCCATCTGTCTGGGGATGATACATAATGTTCTCAGGGTCGCAATGTGCAAGAGTTCTTTAACTTCCCCCATAAGCTTACTCATAAAATTCGAGCCCTGATCATCAATATTTCTTTTCGAAACCCCACTCGAGAGAAAAAAGGTGTAGGTGTTTCAGGATTTGCTGTGTTGCATTGGCTTCCAGTGGGAAAGGCCTCCGGATAATGAGTGGCATAGTCTACAATAACAAGAATATACATATTCCCCAGTTTCGAAGTTTCCAGGGGGTCCCACAATATCCATCCCAATCCAAGAAAATGGAACCTCAATTATTGGTAACGGATTCAAGGGAGCTGGTGGGGGTATATGTGTGCTAGTTCTCTGGCAGACTGCACACGCTTGAATTCAGGTTTTAATGTCAGCTCAGCGTGAATTCCGGCCAAATGGAACTCATTCACTATAGATGCTTGAGTCTTGGACTGCCCGGTATGATCTCCCATCAGATGTGAATGGGCTGTCTCTAGTACTACCCGCTTATGGCTCTTGGGGACTACCAACTGAGTTTTTACTAGACCTTCCAAAGTGGTATCTCCTCTATAAAGGAGTCCAGATTTCATAAAGAAGGGTCCCCTTTGCTCACGGCCCTCTAGCTCTGTGACCACCTGCAAAAATGCTTCAATCAACCAGGGATAATTTCTCTGGGCAAAAGCTTAATCAGGAAGAGTCTTGGGCTCTTCTTCTGCAGGTTTTCTAGGTTCACGTTTGTGTGGGTCCTCGTGTGTTTCATCAGCCTCCCCAAAGCCTTGAGTCCCCCTGTCCGTGCTTTCTTCTCCAGATTTCTCTTTAAAGCTAAGGAACACTGCTTACTCAAGTACCCTGGGTCTGTCACCCCCCGCAAAGACACCAATCCCAAATCTCCATGCTAACCCCGACTTAGGTACTAGTCTAATGTATGTACCAGGGGGTGGAATCAATATCAAATCAGCGGGTATTAGTCTTCTTTCACCTGGAGGGATGGTTTCATCCCATCTACTACAAATATCAAACCCGATAGAGCCCTTCATGGCTACTGAGGGGTCTGATGATCTGGTGCTTAGCTTCTCAAATGCAAGGGTCCCCGAACTTGTATCGGATGAGCTGCATCCGACTGCCGGCACCATTCAATGTCTACCTTACCCCCTTGGCCCACCTGATCTCTACCTTCTCCTCTAACTTTCAGTGTTATGCAGATGACACCAAGCTCTTTTTCAGGCTCCCCTCAGCCTCCTCTCCTGTCTCTCTCATTCCTGGCTGTCTATCAGCGATTCAGGATTGGTGCGCCTCTAAGGATCTCTGTCTTAATGCCAGTAAGACAGAGATCCTTCTCATTGGGACTCCTCCTCCCGCTTTCCCTCTCTCACTTTGGCCGCCCTCCTTGAGCCCTCCCGCTTCGCCGTCCAGTGAGGCAAAAAAACCTTGGTGTCATCTTCGACTCCACTCTCTCCTTCTCTCCTCACATCACAGACCTCGCCAAGAATGCCCACTACCAGCTGCACCTCCTCAAAAATATTCTTCCTTTTCTCACTTTCCCCCAGAAGCTCACTGTCACCAGAGCCCTTGTTCTCTCTAGCCTGGACTACTGGAACAGCCTCTTTCTCAATCTGCCATCCTCTACTCTTCGCCCTCTTCAACTAATCCCAGAACAGGACTGCGTGACTTGTCCTTGGTCTCAACCCTAGGGACCATATCTCTCCAGCCCTGAAATCTCTCCACTGGCTCCCGGTGGCTGCAAGGATAAAGTTCAAGACCCTCTGCATCATACACAAGGCTTTCTGGGGCCGGAGCCTGCACTACATTTAACTCTCTCTTCCAAAATACCTTCCTTCTCAAGCCTTTCGCTCAGCTACCTCAAACTCTCTGAGGGTCAGATGGTTCGCTAAGCAGAGAGTGGGGGGTAGATCTCTCTCCTTTGCAGGTTGCCTCCCTCTGGAATGGCCTCCCTTCCCCTCTCAAACCTGAGCCAGATCACCTGAAGTTATGGAAGCAGCTCAAGATCTCCCTTTTCTCCTCTGATTTCTCCCTCCCTCTCCCCTGTTGACCTACCTGTCTGCTGCGCTGACTGGGTGCTCAGCTATCCTAGGTTCTCACTGGGTACCAGGATCCTCCTTGATCGGTCTCCACTGCACTACCTCCGGGCCTACCACACACTTAGGGGCTGTAACCGTACAATCCCCTGCCACCTTTCATTTACACAGAGCTGTGCTGCTCTGGCTGCACTTACTCAGAGAAATGCTGCCCTGATTGCACATCCCCTGTCCCTCTCTCTGACACTTCCCCCTCTCCCTTCCCCTTTACTTTGCGCTGTCGCACTTGCCCCATCTGAATTACACAAGGCCTAGTAAGATCATTGGTCTCGTCCTCCTTATGTCGTCCCTCCCATGTCTTGTCGTGCCTTGAAACACTTGTGTGCAGGTGTGTTATACATGACATATATCATATTATATCATTTGTGAAGGCATCATGAAGGACACAGACAACAGATTCACCATTTAAACAATCTATTTTATTAAATTAAATGTCAGGATGGAGAAAGGCCTAACCTGCCCTATGCCAAGGTGGAATTTCCCTACCTAAAGAAAACTAAGGAACATCGGTGTCAAAGAGTTTAACTTAGGAATCTGTCTGTGTCCAAAACCTATGCATGTGTCACAATGAGTCACTAGGGGATATGTAGAGATAAAGCAACTCACCAGAGGTGCGGATAAAGGATACAAGAGGACACTGACGTTCCCTATGTTCGGTCTTCGGAACTTCTAGAAGTAAAAAGACCTTCCTAATGATGTACCTCACTAGCTGATATTGAACCAAAGCTAGAGGAGTGAATCAATGGAAAGGGCACGGAGTACACAGATCGCAGGAAGTTACCATGCTGGAAAAAGGAGGAACTATTCAGTATTTGCTCTGACTGGACATCAATAATGTAATCCCTTAACCATATTAGACTAACCTGAAACGTACCACTCCAAACCTGTGGGTAGAACTGGAATACACCTTCTTCTCAGCAGGATTCATGAGGAAGTCCAGTTTGTCCGAGGGGTAGGAAGAAACAATACATAAAAACTAATAAACCAACGAGGAAGGGAAGGTGTTAGTAAGGAGCTAGCACCCGTACGGCATGAGGGACAAACTAGAGTCGAGTTGGTGTACTTGTTATTCTGTAGGATAGCGTCCAATAGAATCCTGTGCACGTTGTCGGAAGGAACAGCGGACTAGCACCAAAGCCGTATACCTGCCATGTCCCAACACAAGGATCCGGCAGAGTCAGGCAAGTACTGCTAATTACACACACCTGACTTCCATCACACTTCCCCACACGGAGAAAAGGCAGAGCACAAAAGCACACTCTGAGCAAGGCAAAATGCATGAGGAAGCAGCAATTCCAAGAGGGTAGTTTAAACCGAGGAGAAAGACGGCGAGATCAGAGAGGACGACAAGGATGGAATTACCCTTGCCCTTTTCAACACAGAACCGCGACTTTCAAGAAACCTGAAGGAAAAGAAACATAAGACCAGAAATTGCAGCTGACAAATGGTGTAGTGTGTGTCAAAGGTACACGGGGCCCTCCTGCATTGATAGCCAAGGTCGGGGAGAAGCGATTGCCACCATGGCTCTGACAGCAAAGCAACGCCAACGAGTTCAGCACAGCCGGTGAGTTGGAGAAACTGATAGCAGACCGGACTGTGTTAGGCTCAAGGTTGCAAGCGGCAACCTGTTATGAAGAAAGAGAACTGGTATACAATTGAGCTTTGTAAAACCGAAATAGGTACCAGATACAGAGTAGTCCGGCGCCACGTGGGTGCTCATTCGGTTCCCCCCGACCCCCTTTGAGCAGGGAGGAAAGAATTGTTGAACTGTGAAATCGAAGTGGTCCAGCAGCTGGTTACGTCGAATACCGTGCACATTCAAATGTCTTCAATTGATTAAAGTAAACTGAGATTGGTCTGAGCCTGGCTGAGAGGGACTAATTGTGGAAAAGGGGTCTGAGCCTGGAAAGGGGGGGAAGGGTCCTGAATAAGCAGTAACACACCCGAGAAGATTGTTGTGGCAAATGTGAACCCAACTGAGGGATCCCTACAAATTGAAGATGGTCTGAACCCGACTTAGGGAGGCTAATGGTAAAAGAAGGATCGGAGCCCCGCTGAGCAGGGGATCCAGGGTGAAGGGTAAATCGTCCAACGTGAATATTGAGAAAGGAACTTTTCTTTGTTATTTATGGTATATCGGGTCCTCTGAGGCTAGAGACTTTTGCACAAAAAAGACTTGGGCACAGAAGGCCCTGATGCTTGGTGAAAAGAACTGCAACCTCGTGCAAATGAAGCCCAGGAGTGTGACCCGCTTTGTCATGTGCTAAAAACATGGGGAAGGGAGGGCAACGGTCTACACATCTTGACTTATCATTTTGTGAACACTTCTTTCTTTCTGTGAACATTATCCCACACTATTTTGTAACATAGCTTTAAGGATTGGCAATCGTTTTTTTTAGACCCTTTTTATTTGACTAGACTCAACTAGGACTGTATTATCATTATTGGATGGTTGTAGCTTGCTCCCATCTTCGATGTAGGTTTAGATAGATGTTTTTCACACCCCTGATGAAGTTCAATAAACACCCTTGAACTGTGATCACTTGTGTCTGTCTTACTTTGATACCATGCCTTCCTTACAATAATCAGAATTCAGGTTACCAGAGACTTTCAAAAAGGTTCTCCTTCTTTTACTTGGAGAAACGCGACCACTCTGGTACTGCCTTCTTTAATAGTCTTTAAATATGCCTTTAACCTCAAGTAACATATTCAGCCTCCCTTCGTTGTCTTGATTTGCAGGGCTATTCAATAAGTTTATTAGAGACTTTTTACCTTTTAAACATTCGCGAGTGAGTTTCACAGCGTTTAGATTGTTCCACAATGCTTTGTCAGTTACTGATGCAGCTAGCGTTCACGAACAAAGCGGTTCGGTGTCCTTTTCCCAGCTGATACGCAGCGGCTTATGGTCCTGCAGCAATGCTCAGCTCTGCATGATGGTGCTCATCCCTGCTCACAAGGGCTTCCGCTCTACCCCTCAGCCACTCCATGGTACACGTTACCCCCGGAGGCAACAAGCAATCCTGTTTGACCTTTTTGGGAACGACTCTGTCAGCAGGGCTTCCCACTGCACCATTGTTAGGAAAGGGACTCTAAGCTTCACTTCCCAGTCTAAAAACCCAGCTTCACACAACCCTCAGTCTCTGTGCGCCCTCCCTTCAATGGATCTGGGCAACATATTTCCTTCTCCTGCATCGGATTACACTCTTGCTTCTGCTTTGAACCCAACTCTCTCTCTCTCCTGCTGGTTCCCTCCCTTCTTGTATACCTGCAGCCCATTAACAGGTTGAAGGTGTGGGTTGTTCACTTGTATTGCCTGACTATCTTTAAAGGGATTCTTTTTTTATTTTTATTTATTTTATTAATTTTCAAAAGGAACACAAACATAACATACCATTATCACATACCATACCAATAGCTTTATCATTTACAGCATGTCATAACCCCTACCCTCAGTCTCCCCCCGTTTCATCCCCCACCCTCCCAACTCCCACCCCCCTTCCTGCCTGCCTTCCGCTCATTCTACAACTACTCTGCATTTTGTCAGGTTGAAGCTACATACACTTTTACTCAGTGCTTTCCACTCCTGCTTATACAGTGGAATTTGTATCAAACAGGTTTAGTAATAAGGCTTCCCATTCACCGATACCCTCGGAGGCTTCCCCACAGTCTCGCTGCACTGCCAATCTCCATGCCACAGTCTCGGCTCCCCCACCTATACAAGTCTTTCCACCATTTCTCCACCCCCAGTCCCCTAGACAATTTCCATGCCATAGCAATTCTTCGTTTAGCCAAAATACATGTCAAATCCTTCAGCTTGGCCACATGCTTCCTACCTTTGGAGCGTGGGAAACACCCCAGTAAACATGTACCTGGGGAAAGCGCATCTAGTTCTACTCCCCTTTCTTTAATCTGCTTGCCACCTACCGCCAATATAGTCCCACCACTGGGCATGCCCAAAACATGTGCAGCATTCCTGCTTCCTCAGCATTAACCCAGGGAATCTCTGCTGAGCTGCCCCAGGAAATTTAGAAATCTGCAGCAGTGTCATGTACGCTGTGTGTGTTATCAACAATTGTATAAGCTGTAGTCTTGCGTTTTGTGACACCTTCTTGTGATATCCCAGTGCCCCCCCCATTGTGCTTCAGTGAAGGGACCGCCAGATCTGTTTCCCATTTACCCCTTATTGTCAGTGGGGAAACCGGCCCATTAGACAGTAGGAGCTCAGATATCCGCGATGTAGTGTGCCATCCCTCAGCCACATCATACAGGATATCTACTATCAAATGTTTCTCCATTAATTCGCTGTATGCTGGCCATCTGCTTGTTATCTTCCTCTTAACGGCGCTATGTAGCATGTATTGACCTGTGTGGATGCCGGTCTACTTTAACAATTCTTTGAAGGGTACAAAAACAGTATCCTGCAGCAAATCTCCTATGGTGGCCACCCCGCAGGATTCCCAGTATGCCCTTACTCACCTGTGGCCTGGATGACATTACTGAGATGAAAGGAGTCTGTACTGATATTGGGTCCTTTAGTCCCATCACTGCCAGGGCTCTGTCCCAGATGCTTACTCCAAGAGATACTAGATGTGACCCCCGGGTCCCCTGAGGCTACCCCATCCACAATATCTCCTGCAGATAATAACACGGCTCCGTAGTTTGCAACATCTGTGTATCTGGTGTGAGGTCTTCAGCATGCCAATCCACCACAAATTGTGTAAACCCCGCTATGTAATATAATTCGAAGTGCGGAACTCTGATACCCCCTTCCGCATGTGGTCTATATAGGGATGCTAGTGCTATCCTGCTTCACCCATTCTGCCACAGGAAGCTCCTGCTGATACCTTCCAATTTGCAGTGGTCTAGGTAAAACCACCATCTTCAGCATGACCGCTCTCCTCATCATTGACAATAGCAATTTAGTCCAAAATCTCATGGAGTTCTTGATGCCCTCTAGCACCTGTAACATTGTATGTATACGCTCTTTCTCTGGATCATGGTACACATGAACACTCAAGTATCTAAATGTGCGCTCTTTCCACTGCAGGGCCAGCACTGGGAGTCCTCCTCGCTTTGTTTTACACAGTCCTGCTATTGGAAATATTGCTGATTTATCCTTGCTTATGGTGATCCCTGACAGTTTCTCAAAGAGAGCCATAGCCTCTAGCAGCAGCTCCAGATTATCCTTTGGACTCTGAATATATAATAAGGTGTCATCTGTGTATAAGGATATCAAGTGTCTGGTCCCATCTATTTCGATACCTGCATCCCTGTATTCCGTCCTGAGATACTGAGCAATCGGCTCCATAGCTAGGACATAATTCAGCAGTGATAAAGGACAGCCTTGCCTTGTGCCTTTCACACACCTCCGAAATGACTATCATTAAAGGGATATGTATGGTAGTGCTCTGTAGGTCTCTTCTAGTCCCAGTACTACAGTGGTATAAGTGTGTGGTGTTCATAACTCTGTCTCCTTTTCCTCATCTCAGTACTGTAATAGGTTGAATTAGGCAAATTGAGGGGAGCTGGCTTATAACAGCCCATGTAGATGGTGGAAGGGTTGGGTTGGTCACTAACAGGAAAAGGGGATACCATGTTTCATCCAAAGGCACCCCACACCTGGTCCCCAGGACCCTCCACACAGGTGATCCTCCCTCGCTTCTCCGACCCAGGGTCGGGATCCAACAGCGATGGCCTTTCCCTGGCCACCTGCACAGAAGACTGATGGGGAATCGGAGTGAGAATACCCTTAGGTTTCTCACAGTACACAAAACAACTGGTTGTTGACTTTGTACCTTGGTAAAATACCAGGTGTTTTTCCTTACTGCCAGGTTTTCACTCTTCCTTTTTTTTATCAGCACAGCCCTTGTGCTAGTCCTGATATATCTCTCTCAGGACTCCTTTTGGCAATGTATTTCTTATGCACTACTCCGTTGTCCTTGCTTGGTGTGTTTCTCTACCAGGGGTTTCCGCTGTGAAGACACTCACACATGCCTGGTATACTCTCCTGCCAGGGCTTTTTTTAAACACACTTGCAATTGCCTGGTAAACTTTCCTGCCAGGGCTTTCTTAAACACATTTGAATCTTCCTGGTATACTCTCCTGACATAGCTTTTCTTCATGTGGGCTCTGCACCCACTTTCAAATGTAATATCTTCTTAGGTCTGCTTTGTCTAACTCTGCAACTGCCTGGTACATATCCTGCCAGGGCTTTTCTTAAATGTGTACTGCGTATAGTGACATTCCGGAAAGGTTCTTACTTTTCATTTGTTTTCTCTTTCTTTTTATTTTTCTTTTTTATAAATTTTATTTATTATTTTCATACGTACAACAACAACAAAACCAAACCGCCTCCCTCCCCAATGCCTTCCCCCCACCGGAGAGTCCACTCGGAGTCCTCTGGGAAACACTCATATCCTGAACAAGTCCAATATTCTAATTTTGTGTGGGCACCACTGTTCCATGTAGTCCGACTGAAGAAATTCCAGCGCCTTTCCCCAATCTTTTTCGAAAGAGCCGGAAGTACCCTTCAGGGTGGAAGTTAGTTTTTCCATAGTGATTAATGAGCAGACCTTTTGCAGCCAGCTAAAGATCAGCGGGGGGTCTGAATGTTTCCAACACTGGGCCAAAGCTGCCCAAGCCACTATTAGCAAACCCATAAAGCACCTCCATTGCGACCTGATCAGCTCTTTGTCCGCCGCGTCCTTAAGGCCACACATTCTGACCCGTTCCCCCATCAGGGCCACGTTCGGGAAGATACCCTGTAGTTATGCCTTTATATCGGCCAGAAGCCCTGAATCTTTTTGCAAACCCACCATATGTGCCTCCATGTGGCTTCGCCTCCACACTCCCTCCAGCATCTGTTGGACACCTTTAGAAACATCCCTTTCAGTATCGTAAATCTCCCCCCATCTTACCTGGGATCACTTCTTGCTCTGTTCCGCGGGAGGATTCCTCTTGTGGACGGATCGGGTCTTGTATAGGCTAGCTCGAGTCTCGTCCGGCTGCAGAGCACGTTCAGAGTTCCGGGAAGGTTGCAGTTCCAGGATGTCCAGGAAAAAGGTAGCGGTCGCTAGGGATGAGGATTACGGGAGCAGAATTAGGGGGAAGGGGTGAAAGGAAGGAAGAAGCAACCAGGAAACTAGGAATAGTGGATTCGCCGAACAGCACACACACGTCAATTCACTACCTAAAGATAGCGTTGAGACGCGCGGGGCCGTGGGGGCGTGGCCAATTTATAGAACGTGCCGTGTGCGACGTGAAGGCTGGTGCGAGGTTAGCCACTTGGCACGGCCATGTTGGGAGTAACAAGGAATACAACTCCCGTCGCGATAAGGACCAGGAAGTCCAGAAGGGGCAAGTTCTATGGGTCATGACAGCATGCCTCCTCCGAAGACCTGTTCCACCAGGTTTGCCCGGGTGTATGAGATGGAATCTTCTAAGCAATCAAGGGGTATTTAAGTTAGAAACTGGTTCCCAGGTTCGCTCGCTAGGAGGATATCCCTTCCATTCAACCAGGTATTGAAGTCGACCCCATTTATACCTGGAATCGCATATTCTGCACACTTCTTATTCCAGCTGATCGTCCACAACAACAGGACTGGGTCTGCAGGATTTTCGGGTGGATTGGATGTAGGGTTTCAATAGGGAAGTGTGAAAGACTGGGTGTATTTTCTTCCAGGAGTCAGGTAGCTTGAGTCGAAATGAGAGAGGATTGATGATTTCCTTTATAGAAAATGGTCAATAGTACAGAGGGGCTAATTTGTTTGGCCTTAGATGTTGCGGTAATAGTTTTGAGGACAACCAGACTTGATCACCAACAGAATAAGAAGGCGCTGGTCTTCTTTTGGAGTCCGCATAACGCTTAGTGCGTGTCTGGGCCTCTTTCAATTGTTCCTTGGCTTCCTTGTGTATGTTGATGAGAGTCTGAATCCATGAGTCGAGAGTAGGTACTGGAGTGGGATGTGGAAGAACAGAAGGTAAAACGGACGGGTGAAAACCTTGACTGCAATAGAAAGGGCTGACCTTGAGTGCTGAGTGATCAGAATTGTTGTAGGCAAACTCGGCCAGGGGTATGAGGAGAGACCAGTCATCCTGAACCTTGGTGGTAAAACAACGAAGATATTTCTCTAGAGTTTGATTTACACGTTCCGTGGCTCCGTTGGTTTGTGGGTGATAACCTGATGAGATAGTGCGTTGGATCCCTAGAATACAACACAGATGTTTCTAGAATTGTGAGACGTATTGAGGTCCTCGGTCCGATATGATCTTGGAAGGAAGTCCATGAAGACGGAAAATGTGTTCCAGGAAGATTCCAGCAAGTTCTGAGGAGGATGGTAGTTTATACAAAGGTGTAAAATGAGCCATATGAGTGAACAAGTCTATGGTTACCATGATGGTCGTGTATCCTCGGGAAGGTGGTAATTCCACAATGAAGTCTGTAGCAATAATTTCCCATGGTCTTGTTGGCAGCGATGGTTGCAGTAGAAGACCCGCCGGTCTCTTGTTATCATGTTTGTTTTGACCGCAGATAGCACAAGCCTTGATGTACTGTTGTACGTCAGTCTTCATTCCAGGCCACCAAAACTGTCTTTGTATAAGACGGAGGGTGTTAGTTATACCACGATGCCCGGAGTGAAGGGTATCATGGCAGAGCTTTATTATCCTTTGTTGTAATTTCTGCGTAGGAATGACCAGTGCATTGTCCTTGAATAAATATCCTTCCTTAACTCTTAGATTCCATGGATTCTTCCTTGAAATATCCTTCCAGAGGTCAGAGGACTGGGTTTGCACTCGGATTTCTTCCAGGAGGTTGACAGCTTGAGCTACAAAGATAGTGTGGGGAAACATCTTAGAATAGGCCTTGTCTTCAGTGGCTACGTAGTCAGGACGTCGAGATAAGGCATCAGGAATCATGTTTTGTGATCCGGGAACATGAGTTATTTGGAATTGGTACTGGGCAAAGAAGTAGGCCCAACGCGCCTGACGACTGTTCCTGCACTCCAACGACTGTAGAATTTGGAGATTCCGATGGTCTGTGCGGACCTGAACTGGATATTTAGCACCCAGAAGTAGGTGTCGCCATTCAGTGAAGGCTTGACGGATGGCCAACAGTTCCTTCTCCAGGACGGAATAGTGTGTCTCGCTGGGAGTCAGGGTTCGTGAAAGGAAAGCAATGGGGTGTTCCAGTTTATCCTCAAGTTCCTGTTTCAAGACCGCTCCTATGGCGTAGTTAGAGGCATCCGTTTCCACTAGGAATGGACGAGTTATGTCGGGTTGGGCCAGGATGGGGGCTTGCGTGATCTCTGTCTTCAATCGTTGGAATGCTTTATCTTGCGGTGTAGACCAGATAAAGGGGGTGTCTTTCTTCAAGAGAGCAACAATTGGCTGAACGATCTCGGAAAAGGTAGAAATAAACTTCTGGTAAAAGTTGGCGAGCCCCAGGAAGGATTGAACTTGTTTCACAGATGTGGGAGCGGGCCAAGCCAGTATGGCCTTTACCTTTGAAGGGTCCATACCAATTCCTTCTGGGCTAAGGATAAATCCTAGGTAGTGAACAGAAGTAACGTGAAACAAGCATTTTTCGGGTTTGTCTAAAAGTTTGTGTTCACAAAGTCGTTGTAGTACTGCCTTTACATGTTCTTCATGCTTTAGAGGATCCTTGAAAAAAATCAATATGTCATCCAGATAGACAATGACGAAGAAGAACAACATGTCAGAGAACACCCTATCCATAAAACGCTGAAAGACTGCGGGAGCATTAGCTAGTCCAAAGGGCATGACTAGATATTCATAGTGACCAAAGGGTGTTCTAAGGGCTGTTTTCTATTTGTCTCCTTTCCGGACACGGATTAAGTGGTAGGCACCCCAGAGATCCAACTTCGTGAATATTAGGGCGCCTCTCACAGCTTCCAGGATATCCGAGATCAGGGGCAGTGGGTACCGATCTTTGAGGGTGCATTGATTTAAGCCTCGATAGTCGAGGCAAGGTCTGAGTTCCTTGGTATCCTTCTTGGGAACGAAGAACAACAAAGCACCCGCTGGAGATTTCAGGGGTCTTATGGTGCCGTTTTCAAGATTGGTGTCTAGGTATTCCTGAAGGGCCTTTTTCTCAGGTTCGGAAAGAATGAACATTCTGCCGAAGGGAATTACTGCTGAGGGATCTGTATCTATGACACAGTCTTCGGGCCTGTGAGGGGGTAAGCCTTGGACTATGGCAGTTGAAAATACATCAGCATATCCCTGATAGGCCTCTGGAACTTGTATGATATTGGAAACCATGAGTGGTGTTTTTAGGTCTCTTGATGGTTCTTTAAGAGGTGTCGAGGAGGGATCCAGGGATAGACAGTGGGACATACAGAACTCTGAGCCCAGGAATAATGATCCTGCTCTCCAATTGATATACGGATTGTGCTTTTGTAACCAGGGCATACCCAAAACCATGGGGTGATGAGCTGACTTAATGATGTCAAATGTAATCCGCTCATGATGATGGTTTATGGAAAGTTGGATCTCTTTAGTCTGCAGGCTTATGGGTCCTGAAGAGAGGGGTCTTCCGTCAATTGCTTCCACGGGCTGCATGGTGTTTCGTGTCTCGTACGGAATATGATGACGAACAACCCAGTCTTGATCAATGAAAATTCACATAGCTCTGCAGTCCACCAAGGCCAGAATGGGATAGGTCTTGTTCTTGGAGGGTGAGAGGAAGGCCTGTAGTATCACCAAATTGTTTTGTCCAGGAGAGTTCAAGGATGGAATTGATGTGGAGCAAACATCTCTCTCCCGACACCTCGCTCTATCTAGGATCGGGAGCTGGCGTTTACGAACGCCGAGGGAGGGGCTACAGGGCATTCTCTAACAAGGTGTTTATCCGAGGCACAATACAGGCCTGTGTGGATCCTTCTCATCCTTTCTTGTGGGGAAATAGGCCCACGGAAGGCTCCTATTTGCATGGGTTCCGGATCTAGGTCAGGGGTTGGGGCAGGATCGGCCTTTACAGAAGTCTCAAGGGAATTCTTTTGAAAGTGTATCTTCGTCTTTCTTCTTTCAGCCTTTCTTTCCTGGATTCAGAAGTCTATTTGCATGGCTAGATCCATAAGAGCCTGGAATGAGCTAGGACGAGCCACCCTGGCTAATTTGTCCTTAATATCCTCATTTAGACCCCTGCGAAAGAGAGTGAAACTTGCTTCTGAGGACCAATCCGCTTCCTTGGCCAGTTGTTTGAATCTAGTAACGTACGTTAGCATATCCTGAGATCCCTGTCGGAAATCAAGTAACCGTTCCTGAGCACTAAAAACCTGTTCTGGGCGGTCGAACATAGTCTTGAGTGCCTGAATGAATCCATCATAATCATCCAGGAGGGCATCTCCTGAGTTGACTAAGGGAGTGGCCCAGGTCAACGCGTTCCCTGTGAAATGCGAAATTATGAAGCCCACCTTCGCCCTGTAAGTTGGAAAGTAATAGGGCTTAAAAGTAAAATGCACCAAGCAGGAATCCAGGAATCCACGTAAGGATTTTGCCGAGCCATCATATTTGTCTACCACTCCACCCAGTAACATGCTGTCCTTGTTAGCGGGGTCGCGAGACAAAACAAGCTGTTTTAACGCAGCATTCTCAGCTTTTAAGTTCTGTACTTCAGTTGTGAGTTCTTGCATGCCACACATAAGGTCCTGGACTGCTTTCTCCATAGCAGTATCAGTGTCGGTCGTTTGGCGTCTCAAACTGTCGTAAACTGTCCCCCGTCTCACCTGGGATCGCTTCTTGCTCTGTTCGGCGGGAGGATTCCTCTTGTGGATGGATCGGGTCTTGTATAGGCTCGCTCGAGTCTCGTCCGGCTGCAGAGCGCATTCAGAGTTCCGGGAAGGTCGCAGTTCCAGGATGTCCAGGAAAAAGGTAGCAGTCGCTAGGGATGAGTATTACGGGAGCAGAATTAGAAGGAAGGGGTGAAAGGAAGGAAGAAGCAACCAGGAAACTAGGAATAGTGGATTCGCCAAACAGCACACACACGTCAAGTCACTACCTAATGATAGCGTTGAGACGCGCAGGGGCGTGGCCAATTTATAGAACGTGCCGTGTGCGACGTGAAGGCTGGTGCGAGGAAAGTCACTTGGCACGGCCATGTTGGGAGTAACAAGGAATACAACCCCCGTCGCGATAAGGACCAGGAAGTCCAGAAGGGGCAAGTTCTATGGGTCATGACATTCAGTCTCGCCGGAGTCAGGTGCCACTGAGTCATCACCTTAACACACGTTTCCCTCATCTGGATCGATCGAGTCACCCTGGGTATACCGCCCCAAAGATCCTCCCACTGCTCCCTACTGATGGACTCCCCCAGGGTGTGCTCCCATTTCACCATATAAGACCAACTGAACCTTTCCCCTTGCCCATTAATGAATCTATAGAGGGTGGAAACCAACTTTCTTGTCCCCGGGTTGGTTATTGCGAACCTCTCGAACTGAGAGAGGTCCTGTGTTGCCGCCTGCTTGATCGCTGGGGTGTTTAACTAGTGTTTAAGTTGCTCATATTTAAATCTATCTGACTCCCTGAGTTGCAGGCTCTCAATGCACGTTTCAAACCGAAGCACCTCTTGGCCCTCCATCACTTCCCCAATTTTTGTAAACCCCTGCAAATTCCCAGTTTCTATAGGCGCCTGTGATGTCCCCATTAAGGTTTATTCTGATCGAAGGAGAGTTGTAGTTTGCCCTAACCATCTCCTGAAATTTGTTTCCAAACCCCATCCGTTCCAATGTCCTGAATAGCATTGACCATTCCACCCGGTCAAATGCCTTTTCGGCATCGACCGCCAGTAGCGCTGCGGGTGTGTGCATGATACCTACTTTCTCAACCAGATGCTCAATGCATCTTAAATTGTCATGCGTTTGCCTGCCTGGTATAAATCCCGATTGATCTTTATTGATCAGATTTGGGAGCAACGGGGACTATTTAGAAGCTAGAATTTTTGTGCATATTTTTGCATCCTGATTTATCAAGGCAATTGGTCGATACGACCCTGGATGCGCCAGGTCCTTTCCCACTTTGTGGAAGACCAATACCTTAGCCTCGTTCATGGTTGGGGGTCACATTGCCCTCCTCTCTGAAGGGGTTGTACGGTTTAGTTAGGAATGGAACCAGCTCTTCTGCATATTTTTTATAGAAGGCTGCAGTAAAGCCATCCGGCCCCGGCGCCTTACCCGATTGTAGCCCCTTTATTACTAGTCGTACTTCTTCCTCCCTGATGTCACTGTCCAAAGCTTCCCTATCCTTTTCAGATATCTGTGGCAAGGTAAGGGAGTTTAGGTATCTATCATGGTTAGCCCCATACGGATTCCCAGTGGCATACAGGTCTTGATAGAAAGCTCTAAACTCCTCTCCCATCTCTGTGGTACTGGTAAGCTTCTCCCCCTGATTGTTGCGCATTTCCCTGATCGTCACTTTCTCTTGCTTTGTGCGCAGTTGCCTCGCTAATAGCTAATCTGCTTTATTGGCTTTCGAATAATACCAATGCCTGAGACTCAAGAGGCTCATCTCTGCTTTTTTGTGCGCAGCATGTCTAACTGTCCCTGCACGTGCCTCAGGGCTCTCCTCAGGGAAAGTGTTGGCTTCTTTATGCATTCCCCTTGAATATCTGGCAATTTCTTTTCCAGCTCTGTTTCCCAAGCATATCTCTGCCTGTCCTTGGACGCTTTCATGGTTATGAACTGCCTCCTAATGACCGCCTTTAGGGCCTCTCATACCGAACCCAGTTTTACCTCTCCCGTGTCGTTAATGGCTAAATATTCTTGTATCTTCCCCCTGATGTCTTCCCCCAAAACCGGATCGTGGAGAACCTCATGTGGGAGTTTCCAACCCCAAATCCCCTTGTTCTCGTTCGATGTCTTCACATCTAACCAAAGGGGGGCATAATCTGATAACGAGATCGGCCCAATTTCCATGCTTAATACCTTCCCCATTAGTCCTGCCGTAACCCAGAAGTAGTCTATACGCGATATCGAGTTGTATACATGCGAGTAGTGTGTGTACCCTCTTTGCTGATCATTGCGCTCTCGCCATACATCTACCAGTGTCAGCTGTTTCATCGTTTGGCAGAGACGTTTCGAGGGTGCGCCCTAACCCTGGCCACCTCCTGAGCTCCTATCCATTGCAGGGCGCCACGCCATGTTCAGGTCTCCACCCAGGATTATTTCCCCCTCTGCGAACCCCTCCAGTTTCCCCAGTGCCTCCCTCAGGAAGATGTCTTGCCCCATATTCAGTGCATAGATAGCCGCCAGTGTAAGGTGGTAAGGTGGACCCCCTCAATCGTGACATTTGCATATATGTACCTTCCCAGCTTGTCAGTTAGTGTCCCGTGAAGGAGGGCGCTCCTACTTTCGCGGACCGCTATCAGGACACCTGCCTTTTTGTCCTGGACGTTGCGCTGTCCTATCAGGGCGTATACCTTTAATTTCATCTTATCTTTATCCCGCAGCCTTAAGTGAGTCTCTTGCAGCATGATAACATCTCCACCCTCCCTCCTCAACAGACCTTCCACCTTTTTCCTTTTTACAGGATTATTGAGCCCCCTTACATTAAGGGTAAGGATACGTAGCTTACCCTTGGGCCCCTATTCCTGGTGGAATATTGTTGCCCGTTCCCGTCCATATCCGAGCTACCCTCCGGCCCCCCCTTTCTTCCCCTCCTCTCCTCTCCCAGAACTTCACCCAACATTTTATAACTTCCCCTTGCCCCCAATTTACCCAAATAACCAACAACTGACCCGTAACCCCTCCTGGTTCCATCATGAGTCCATAGCGGGCCCCGCGCCTCGCCGGCCTCCTTTTTGCAGGGGTTTCTTGTTCTGTACCAATTTCCAACCAGACAGGTGTCTGTGGCACTCTTCCCTTGCCCATTGGGAATTCTCTGTGTTGCACGCCTCTTGGAGCCCCATAACTTGCAAGCCTTCCTCTCACATTTGCACTCTCCCCTGTTTCCTGTCCCATGTAAATAGGAGGCCAATTGGAAAAGTCCACTTATATCTTACTTCCCTGGCATTCAGTTCCTTGATTACCGGAGCCATTCTTCTTCTTTTCTGCAGCGTTACCATTGCTAGATCCTGGTACAATTGAATTTCCACCCCATTCATCCGGATGTGATGGATGTCGCCCACCCTCCTCAAGATCCTTTCTTTTTGGGGATATGAGGAGAGGGCTACCAGTACATCTCTTGGGCGCTCCCCTGGTTCGCCCGCCCTCCTCGGGCCCGCTCTGTGAACTCTGTCAATCCCACTTCTTCCTCTCCTTCTGCTTCTGGGATATCTCTGAAGACCTCTTGGACGGCTGATTTGAGGTCTTTATCCTGAACCGACTCGACCATATTCTTGATCCGGATGTTCGACCGTCGAGAACGGTTCTCTAAGTCCTCACACTGCAGTTCCAGATTGTGTGTTAAGCTCACCAGTTGCTCTTGCAGCTCCTCATTTTGTTGTGCTTCCTCCTCTACATTTTGGAGTATCCTTTCCAGTGTATCCGTCCGCTCTTCCAACTTTGAAACATCTGTCCTGAGTTCCTGCAACGCTTGCTTCATGCCCTTCCTGCCTCAGCGTGCCAAATTGGTCCTGCACAGTGGACATTAATTTCTCCTGTAATTCCCTGAACCAGGAGTGGAGTTCCTCTTTGGAGGCTGTTGCTTGCAGTGTGGGAGGCTGCTCTGTCTGGATGGCCTCCTGTCCTTTCCCTTTTGGGTTTGTTGCCGAGTTTGAGGCCCACATTTGCACTAAATACGAGACCTGCCTGATAGTGGTGGGCTGCGCCTGAGGTGCCCCTCCTTTCGCCTGAGCCTGGACATGCTGTGAGGGGCGAGGGCTGGATCCGCTCCTTTCTGTGCTATGTGCCAAAGTTTTATTTACCAAATTGCCCTCTTAGTACCTCAGGCACCTTTCATGAGCGGGGTAGACCTCCTCTCCTCCCCAGCTCCTCACCCGGCACTTATTGCCGTCCCTCCAGTCCTGAGGAGACCCCGTCCGGTTCTGCTACTGGTGCACCGGGGTTACGGTCCTGCGCTCACCCCTACTGCATTGGGGGCTTATGATTCTTGCGTATAGGGGGGCGCTTCACCTCCCCTTCCTTCGAGTGATCTGGATGTATTCCACCCCCAGCTCCGCAGTGGGCCTTCCCTGCTCGCCCTCCACTGATTGCTGGCGGTGTGGGGTGGGGACCCGTGCCAGACCCTTTCCCCGATTAAGCGCCCTGCTGTGTTTCTCCCAGCCGCTCCTGCTTTTTAACTGTGGACCTGGCAGCAACTCACTGAGAGGCCAGAAGTCTCCCTCTGCCCCCTGCTCCGGGCCTTTGAGATCTTCAGGACTCCCTCCGCTGCTCCTCACCTTCCTTTGGGTGGTAGGCGAAGCCACCGATGGGGCGCAGACCTCCCCCCTGCCGACTCACGGATCCCGCTCTGAGCCGCCCATCTTGTATCTGGAGGCACAGGTCCCGCTCACCACCGCCCGTTGTCTCACTGGCGGCACTCCTCTCCCAGCCGCAGAGTGTCCCCGCAGAGAGTGGCTTCATTCCTGCCGAGTGCCTGCGCCTGCACACACTGAGGGCTGCAGTCTTGTCCCCATTGGAACCGGCGGCTCCTCCGCCTAATCTCCCTTGCCTCCGATGCCGCTCCAGCTCTGCTGAGCCGATCCTCACCGTGGGTGTAAGGTGTCTGGTGTTGTGGGTGGGAGGGCCACCCTCTTCTCTGCATGGGCTCCCTGCTCCTCCGGTAGTGTCGTCCGCGCTGGCCCGCTGACACGCTTCCCGCCGCAGTTGTGGGGGAGGTGTGCCCACTCCTGCTCGTATCTTCCCATGGCTGTGCTTTCCGCCGCAAGGTTCTCCGCAGTCTTCCATGCCCGCTGCCGAGGCCGAGGGGAGAGCTTGGCACCCCCTGGATCAGCTTGCTGCCTTTATTGTACCCCTTCTTTGTTGCGGACCGGCGGGAGAGACACCGAGACACGTCTCTATGCCGCGGCCGCCATCTTGGAATCTCGTTTGTTTTCTCTTTCAGTTAAATGTTCACAGGTTCCTTCTCTTTCAAATGCTTTCGGAAGTCTTTAAGTGCAAGTTAGTTCTGTGTAACTTGTAGGCAGAGTCTGAGGAGATATCGTCATGATTTTTGGAGGGTAAATCAGATCTTGATCTTTACATATAGATTGTGTATGAAGGTCTTTAGTACCTTTCCTACTGGAATGAGGTGAGGTGTAACAATACGTCATTAAGGCATGGGGTAGAGATGAGATATCCTCAAGAGAGGAAGGGAAATACAATGCCTTGTCCGATGGTGCCCTGCTACTCTCCCAGAGGTTGTCTCCCCCACGTGATCCTCCCTCATATAACCGCTCCCAAGGTCAGGATCAGGTAGTGGCTGACGTCCCCTGGCCACATGGGGGAAAGGTTACTGCTGGGAAATAAGTGATGATGCCATTTGATTCATCACACCCCTTTCCCCAGACACCACCCCCCCTTCAAAAACACCCCCACACCCGGTGAAGCACCCAGTCAGTGCTCAGTGTCACTTGTGGTTCCTGTTTGGCCTCGGGCTCTTTGCAGACTCCATTGGGGGACTGAGTCTCTGTGGGCGTGCATTGGGCTGCCATGCTGCGTGCTCTCAGTGGTGGTAGCCTATGTGTGACCTTGCATGCGTTCCAGGGTGAATTGGATAGCATGGCGTATGGCCTCAGCTGTGGCAGAAGCAATCTCGTTGCCCACACGCACTCTTTGGGCACGGGTCAAGAGGCAGTGGCATTGCCTCGAAAACCTGGCACTCCTGCGGTTAGAGGCCTGCACGAATTCCTGCGGAAGGACCATATGGGGATAGAGCACCCTCGGGGAAATGGGGCGACTCAACAGAAGAGACCTGGTAAACGTCCCCATCTCTAAGGGATAATGACTTCCATTTATTTCCATCTAATCTTTGTATGGCATACTGTTAGATAGAACATTCTACTGAAGGTAACAGAATCACCCATACATATCCTTATGAGAAGACTGGGATGAAGAGAAGGGATTGAGTAATGAAGATTACCCTGACTGCAAAGGACAGTGTGTGTACTAGTTGTTGGGAACATGTGACCACTGCTGGGAGATTCAAAACTGGACGTGGAAAACCAAGACAGGGAGAAGGAGAATTCACTCCTGATGCCGGTCGGGACGCGAGAAGGAAGCAGACTGTCTTGTTGAGTGGCGGCGAACCTGGAGATGCCGTCCAGAGCAAGCCAGAGAGATGAGCCTTCCTACTGCAGCACAGTGACCAGAGAAGGGTTGCTGAAAGGGGACAGATGGGGCATGGCGGCCCGGGGGCAGACGATGCGTCAGTCCGAGCAGATGGCAGGAGGCAGATGGAACCGGTGGACACGAAGGACAACAAAGCCACCAAAGAAATCCAGTGAGCCCGTGTGGAAGGGTTGGGAAGCCGGAGCGCTTTGTCCGGTCTACCGCGTACCGGAAACAGTTCCAAATAGAAGCTGGGGAAGCTCGAACAGGGAGGTAGGAACCCTGGGACTGGGTGTAAAAGTCAAAGATCTGGATGGAAAAGAGACTGTGCACCATTGTATGATTGGAAAGCAAGTTGAAGCTAAAGCCAGTATGCTTGGGAACGTGGATAGAAGTACATATTATAATTTGTAACGGCCTGGCAATGAAGTGATCCAGGCATGGAAAGGAGCAGGTCTGGGCTCATACTCAATTGTGAACTGTTCAAAGTGATGATATTGAAACTACATTTCAGGGGAAGGGAAAGTCCCTGAAAATAATGAACTGTTACTTAAAGTGTTACAGAGTCCCGGTAGGAGATATACCAAGAAGCAAAGTGAAAGTGAATAGTGAACAGAAGTATTACAGAGTTCTGAGAGGAGAGTGTACCAGGAACCTAAGTGAAGCAACAAGTTACTTACCTGTAACTGTTGTTCTCCAGCATGGGTCTGGCATGGATTCACATGCTCATGAATATTCCCCGTCGTCAGGCTGGGAATCCTCGGTAAAGAAAAAACCAGTATCAGTTTCGTTTCTGATCTGTCTTTCGTAGTAATAACCAATCACTGGTCTCTGCGTCATACTGACCACAGCCAATGACTGCCCTCTACCTAAGCACCGCCTCTGGCAGCCATCTTCAGATTTGGAAGCACGTGAAGTGGCAGTATGACCAAGTGAAGAGCCGCAGAGGGGTAGGCGGGAGGGTTCGCATGTGAATCCATGCCAGACCCATGCTGGAGAACAACAGTTACAGGTAAGTAACTTGTTCCTTCTCCAGCATGGGGTCTGGCATGGATTCACATGCTCATGAATAAAGAATACATAGCAGTACACACATGCACAACCACGGGAGGTGGCAAAGGCTCAACATTAAGCATCACATCAACTCAACATTAAGCATCTTACCTCCTCACCAGGCTCACCTCAGGCGAACAGGTTGCGCAGCACTGCTTGGCCGACCCTGGACTCCTCCCTGGAATCCCGGTCGACGCAGTAGAATTTCGTGAAGGTGTGCGTCGACCTCCACGTAGCAGCCCTGCATATGTCCAGCAGGGGCACACCAGATAGGAACGCCGTGGTAGCTGCGATCGCTCTGGTGGAATGGGCTCTCGGACGGCCAGGCAGCGGTCGGTTTGCCAACCGGTGACAGTACATGATACAGCCGGAGAGCCATCTGGAGATGGAAGCCTTCGAGAGAGCCTTCCCCTGATTGACAGGTCCAAAGTTCACAAAGAGTTGTGACGTCTTCCGAAAACCTTTCGTGCGGTCCACGTAGAACTTCAGCGCTCTAGCTACATCCAGCGAGTGCAAAGTCCTCTCAGCCGGCGACGAAGGCGACGGGAAGAACACAGGTAACACCAAGGGTTCGTTGAGATGAAAGTCCGACGGTACCTTGGGCATGAAGGAGGGGTGCGTCCTGAGCACTACCCTCGTGTCGTGGAAAGTCAAGTACGGGGCCTTGCAGGAAAGGGCCTGGATCTCTCCCACTCGTCGTGCGGAGGTGATGGCCACGAGAAAAGCTGTTTTCCACGATAGAAACTTCAACGGGGCCGAGTGCAGAGGCTCGAACGGAGGTCCCATGAGTTTGGTCAGCACCACGTTGAGCTCCCACGCCGGGGCCGGAGCCTTCACCGGCGGGAACGATCTGAACAGTCCCTTCATGAACTCTTTCACCAGACGATGAGACCACAAGGACGTCCGGCCCGTGGTTCTGGTGTATCGGGAGATCGCAGCAAGATGAATCTTGATGGACGCGTGTGCCAGACCAGCTTTGGCCAGCGTCAGCAGGTACGGCAGCACTTGGGGAGCCGTAATCCGTAGAGGGTTAATCTTCTGTGCGTGGCACCAGACAGAAAACCTCTTCCATTTGTGTCCGTAGCATTTAAGAGTCGAGGACGCCCTGGCCTTTGCAAGAACCTCTCTGCAATCGGCCGGTATGTCGTATCCTCCAAACTCTAGCGCTGCAGGAGCCAGGCCTGCAAGTTCAGCGACTTCGGGTCGTGGTGGAGGATGGCGCCTCCTTCCCTGGAGAGTAGATCCGCGTCCGCCGGCAGCTTGATTGGCGGGGACGCCGACAAGTCCAGAAGGTCCGGGAACCATATCTGCCTCGGCCACGCAGGTGCGACGAGGATCATCCTGCACCGTGACCTCTTGAGCTGGTTGACGAGCCGGATTAGCAGAGGCAAGGGAGGGAACGCGTAGAGGAACAGGCCCTCCCAGGGGAACGAGAAAGCATCGCCCATGCTCCTCGTCTGGGGAAACCTGCTGGCGAACCTCCGGCACTTGGTGTTCGTCGCCGTCGCGAACAGGTCGATCTGGGGTGTGCCCCACCGTCGGAAGAGGCGATCCACCAGATCCTGCCGTAGTTCCCACTCGTGGCACGAGCGCAGCTCCCTGCTGAGTGAGTCGGCGATGGTGTTTTTTATCCCTGCCAGATGAAACGGCACCAGAAGAATCCCTTGGGCGACGGCCCAATGCCACAGGTCCTGCGCCTCCTTGGACAGCGCTGGGGACCTGGTTCCGCCCTGTTTCCTGATGTAAAACATGGTGGTGGTGTTGTCGGTGAAGATCCTCACCACCTTGCCCTTGAGGGACGGAAGGAAGGACCTGAGGGCCCAAAACACTGCACGGAGCTCCAGGACGTTGATATGCAGGGACTTCTCCGTCGGGAGCCAGAGTCCCCTTGCGTGCAGATTTTCGGTGTGCGCTCCCCACCCTTCTAGGGAGGCATCCGTGGTCACAGTCACCTGGTGGGCTGGGGTCTGGAAGTCCATGCCCGCCGTCAGATGCGCGCGGGTGCCCCACCACCGTATCGCTCGTCGGAAACTCTCGTCGAGCTTGATCCTTTCCTCGAAGCTGCCCGTCGTCTGGATCCAGCGCGCATCCAGGAACTCTTGCAACGGGCGCATCCGGAGCCTGCACATGGGAATGAGGTAGATGCAGGAAGACATCATCCCGAGGAGGGACTTGATGGACCTCACCTTGGCCGCGTCGGCCACCAACATCCGTTGCACCTTGCCCAGGATGGTCCTGGTCCTCTCCTCCGACGGGGAGGCCAGAAGGGACACTGTGTCGAGCCTCGCTCCCAGAAACAGTGCGACTTGCGCGGGCACCAGGTGGGATTTGGCGTAGTTCACGGAGAATCCCAGGTCCGTGAGGAGTTGGACGGTCCTTGCCGTGTGGACCACGGCGAGCTCCCTCGTCTTGGCGCGGATGAGCCAGTCGTCCAGGTAGGGGTAGACGTGAATCCCCTCGCGGCGCAGCTGCGCCGCCACCGGTGCGAGGCACTTGGTGAAAACCCTGGGTGCCGACCGCAGTCCGAAGGGAAGGGCTTTGAACTGGTAATGACGCCCTTGGACCACGAATCTGAGGAATTTTCGGTGCCCCTTTAGGATGGGAATGTGGAAGTAGGCATCCTCCAAATCCAACGACGATAGGAAGTCTCCTTCCTCCAGCTGACCCAGGA
The DNA here is from genome assembly GCF_040938575.1 of Ambystoma mexicanum. NCBI lineage: Eukaryota > Metazoa > Chordata > Amphibia > Caudata > Ambystomatidae > Ambystoma > Ambystoma mexicanum. The sequence continues at coordinate 198,956,736 of NC_090927.1, read as the reverse complement.
CGTGCTGGAGGGTGACCATCCGGAACTTCTGCGCCTTGATGAACTTGTTCAGGCGTCGCAGGTCCAGGATGGGGCGCCATCCTCCCGTCTTCTTCTTCACGAGGAAGTAACGCGAGTAGACTCCGGAGCCCCGAAGCCTCTTTGGGACGAGTTCGATGGCGCCCTTTCTGAGCATCGCCTTTACCTCCAGGAGAAGTTGAGGGACGTGAAGTTCTTTCCTGGCCACGGGGGGGACGCGCGGGCACCTTCTTTGAAACTCGAGCGCGTGGCCCCGGGCCAGGGCGTCCAGCACCCAACGGTCGGTGGAGATGGACTCCCACACGCTGACGAAGCCCGCCAGCCGGCCTCCCACCGGGGTGCTTCGGTGGGGGCCCGACCCCACGGCCGGTTCAATCCTGCTTGGACGCGGCCTTGCCGCCTTGGCCTCCTTGGCGACGACGGCGGGGTCCGCCAGACTTGCCTCGTCCTCTGTAGGCCTCTTGCGACGACGAGCGGGCCGCTTGACGGTAGGAAGCGAAACCGCCGCCGGAACCTTTGGAGGCGCCCTTGCCTCCGCCGCTCCGAAAGGGCGTCCGCCGTTGCTGCAGTACTCCAAGGGCCCGGGCCGTCTCAGTATCCGCCTTGATGGCCTGAAGGGAATCGTCCACTGTCTTCCCAAACAGGTTGTTCCCGTCGAAGGGCATGTCCAGGACCCTGGTCTGGACGTCCTGCCGAAAGTCCGTAGCCTTGAGCCATCCGCGACGTCGAAGGCAAACGCCGTTGCCCATCTGGCGGAACCCAGTGTCGGCGATGTCCGTCGCCACGGTGATGGCGTGGTCCGAGGCCACCTCACCTTCCTGCAGGATCTCAAGGGCCTCCGCCCTCTTGTCGTCCGGCAGAAAATCCAGCAGGGGAGCTATCTTGTACCAGAGTTCCCTGTCGTAGCGGGCCACGATAGCCAAGGCGTTGGCCGCTTTAATCGTCGTCGCCGCCGACGAGATGACTCTGCGTCCCATGGCATCCAATTTCTTTCCCTCGCCGTCCGGCGGGGAAGTCGACGTGGAGGCCGCACCCCCCCCGCTTTCTTCCTGGCTGCCGCGGAGACGACGGAGTCCGGGGTAGGCTGCGCCCGGAGGCATAGGGGGGCCGAGTCCGGGACCCGGTACTTTTTCTCGTACCCGTCTCTTTTCGCTGGCGTCGTGGAAGGGTTCTTGAGGAGGGAAAGGCCCTCATCCCAAATGTCGTCCAACAGAGGCACTGCGAGGACCGTCTTCCTCTTGGTCTCGCGCCGTTGGTAAAGGAAGCCTTCCTTTTTCTTCTCCTCAGGGCAGAGTTGGAAAAGCTCGGATGCCCTGGCGATCATTGAGTGGAACGATCCAATCTCGTCGGGCGGAGAAGCCCTGGTGGGAGGCGACGACGGAAAATCCTCGTCGTATGCCTCGTCGTCCGTACCCGTCGCTGCCGTGTCAGTCCCCGTATCATCCCCTCGGGTGGACGGGGAGGAGGGCTGGACGGGGCGCGACGGTTGAAAAGGAGGCGGTGGATGAATCCTTCTTTTCTTGGTAGGGGGAACACCAGAAGGTCCCGGTTCTGGATCCCCCGACGGGAGAGGTTCCTCCGTCGGTAACGGTAGTCTCGTCCTTATCTCGGAGCATAAGGACTGTATAGCCAACAAAATGGCCGCTGAGTTGTCTTGCGGCGCTGGCAGAGGGGAATCCGACGGGCGAGCAGGGGCCCCGTCGGTATCCTCGACGATGTCGTCGTCGTCACCTGCGTCGGGGCCCATTCCGACGGGCTGGTCTTGTTCCACGCCTAGGCCGTGGCTTAAGACCTCGATCAGTTCCTCTTCTGAGGTTGAGGCCGAATCTACGACGACGCCCTGCCCCCCCTTCTTCCCCACGGAGGGTTTCACGGGGGTCCTATCGATGGGCACGAAAGAAGACTCCCTCCGAGGAGGCAGGGAGATTCTGGGCCCCGAGGCCGCCACCACTGGTGCAGCCTCCACAGGCTGGGCCAGGGCCGCCGCGACCGTTTCGATAGAGGGCTTGGTCGAATGGATCAAGGCCTTCACCACCTTAGGTGCGCTCACCGCCTTATCCTTGAGGGAGGGGGCACTGCCACGCTCCTCCTCTGCCTTAGAGCTCGACCGGGGTCTCTCCAGGAGCTTCGCCGGGTGCTCGGCCTTCCTCTTACCCGACCCAGAGCGTTGGCTCGTGGTTGATGGTGCCGGGGAGGGTGCGCCCTGCCTGGCGCCCGTAGAGCCCGACCGTTCGGCGCTCCCGGTGCCAGCGGACTCGCGGTGCTTGGCCTTATGTTGGGCCCCCGTCGCCGGGGCGCCCTCAAAGGTCTTAGAAGACCGCTCAGATTTCTTCTTCTTCTCGCCAGACGGGCTCTTACCCTCCAGCCAGCTGGCGAGACGTTGATGGCGGTCCTTCATGGTCCGTTCCGACATGTTGCCGCAAAACGCACAGTCCTTCTCCACGTGCGTCTTGTCCCCATGAAGGCAGTAAAGGCAGAAAGAGTGTTCGTCCTCCTTGAAGACGTTCTGCAGCTGGCATCCAGGGCAGGCCCTGAACAGCTTTCCGGGCGTCGAGCTTCCCTTCTCCTGGGCCATCTCCGAGACCGGGCCTGAGAAGCTTCTGGAGTCCTCCGAAGCGTAGCTCGACGAAATCTTCACCCTTGAGGGGCACAGATGAATCCGACACGGGTCCCCGTTGATCGGATGTAGGATCGGTGGAGCTTGAGGCTCTTTTGACCGAAAGAATCGAAGTTTTTGTGAAAAAGCGCGAAAAAATAGCACTAACGCTCGAGAGCAATAGCACGAGGATCCCAACACATGAACGTGCGGTAAAAATCTGAAGATGGCTGCCAGAGGCGGTGCTTAGGTAGAGGGCAGTCATTGGCTGTGGTCAGTATGACGCAGAGACCAGTGATTGGTTATTACTACGAAAGACAGATCAGAAACGAAACTGATACTGGTTTTTTCTTTACCGAGGATTCCCAGCCTGACGACGGGGAATATTCATGAGCATGTGAATCCATGCCAGACCCCATGCTGGAGAAGTGAATTGTGAATGGAAGCATTGCACAGTCCTAGAAGGAGAGTATACCAGGAACCCAACTGGAAGTGAATTCTGAATGGAAGTATTAGAGTCCTGGCAGGAGAATATACCAGGTACCAAGTGGAAGGAAATGATAAACTGTATGAAGGAAAATAAAGGTCAGACCATGCCCCTTTAAAAGTAGAGAACATTGTAATTGTAATCCAGGAGAAGGGTAAAACCCCTGAAGGTTTTGAAGTTCTTTTGTATGAAATTGGTACAAAGTCCTGACAGGAGAGTATACCAGGTGAAGAGTGGAAACTAATGGTGAACTGTATAAATTGAATAGGACTGAAAACATGATAGGATTAAGGAGGAATAAGCCTCTCCTGAAGTGGATGGAACGTTGATAAATGTATTTGCACCTTTTGGAATTTTACTTTGAACTGATGGATAATAGCTGCAGGTGGGAGTTTAAGAGACTTTTCCCTTTTCACATTCGGTTTTGCGTGTGAGGGTCAGGTTAGGGTTTTGGACACAGGACAGAGCACTTCTTTTACTTGACATTCTGACAGTAACCTTAGTTTTGTTGAGGCAGCGCAACCCCTCATAGAGCCGGGGAAAGATTGGACTTCATCCAACGCCCTTTTCTTTTTTGTTTATAAAAAAAGTCTATAGCAACCAAAATAGTGCCTCTGTGTCTGACTGCTACTCTTAATTACTCACACAACCCATTTATTTTTAATAAAGGTCTATATCCAAAATCATGCCACCATTCTATCTGAGTCTTGCTTCTGCATCCTTACAGTCTAGAAGAATTCAGTCCTACACAATAAATGCAATTCGCATTGAGTGAAAAATTCCCAAGTGTCTAGGATCTACTAAGAGTTTTTTGGTTACGGCTAAATGTTTTATGACCGCATACTCCTATCATGGTACTGTTGTAGTCACATGTTGAGTACTAATAGCTGGAGCTGGGTTGTACATAGGTCTGGGTACAGATTGCCCTGTTTGTTACAAATTAATTGTATCAATTAATATTATACTTTCTGCCCTCACTGTTGTTAACTCTGTACTCATTTCTTGAATAGCTTGTACTATCCCAATCATCGGAATCTGTCAACATTTATGGGCATGACAAATGTACACAATCCGGATGTGTCAGTAGCGTGAGCTTGTTGGACAACTCACCTGGGGTTTTCCCCAATGGCTACTGACAGCAGAAAATGCAATCTCTAGGTCTGTGTGTGTGGTACCTGGGGTAACAGAGGGGAGCAAAACAAGGAACTGTGTCCAACCTGAAGCCATGTAAATTAGGAAACATAGTTTTAGTGTGTTTCCTTCTGTGGAGTGTGAGTCTGAGGGCATCCTCACTCCTACTCCATCTGGATCCCCTTCTTAGGTGGCCAGGGAAAGGCCATCGCTCTTGGATCCTGACCCTGGGGGTGAAGAAGCGAGGGAGGATCACCTGGGTGGAGGGTCCTCAGGAATTGGGAGTGTGGTGCCCGAAGGCGAGACATGGTAGTCCCTTTTCCCATTGAAGACCAACCTAACACTCCCCTGGCCTTTATAGGCTACTGTAAAATCACTCCCCTTTTTCCCCACCTTTTTCCTCTGACAGTACTGGGACGAAGAAGAGGCAACTAGGAGTGATAAACACTAAAACCTCATTTCACCACTCTAGAACTCGGACACGGAAGATGCCTGTGAATATCCACACCTGCAACCTGTCAAGTGGTTGCAGGTGTATAAATGGCGAGCCAAATAGCAGCAAAGGAAGCAACAGGGAGGCCTGTGTGGGAGAGACCAGCAGGAGACCCATGTTGTGAGGAGGCAGCCAGGGTGGGACCTGAGAGGAAGCTAGGACACCGGCCGATGTCCAGAGACCTGTGCAACCCAGAGCAAGCTAGGCTGTTAATCTGCCACAAGTGTGGGAGCCTCCATGTAGGAGATAAAGAGCAGCTCAGGCTGCAACCCCAGAAGGAAGAAGAAGGGACGCTGTCTCTGGCAGTGCCGAAGCAGCAGAGCGGCCAGCTGGTGACCACCTCCAGAATGCGAGTGGGGCTCGCTGAGACCAGCCCGCTGACCCCTGAAGCAGAAGAGGAGAAGCAGAGGCCCAGAGAGGAACGCTGAGGACCGGTGAGTATCGGGGAAAGTCACTCAGCACCAGGGCGCTCTTAACGTGCTACGCATAGGCAATCAAGTGCTGCATGCGTTTATTGAATACCAAACTGAAGGAAACTTTGAATGAAAGCTGAATTACGTGTATTGAACTGAGTGAAAACCTTGAAACCGAGTTAAAGTCAGCTTATTGTATGCTGAATTGAATACCACTTTATGGGCAAAGCTAATGACGGTTGAGAACAAAAAGGGAAAGCGCCCATTTGCAAGCAACTTACTGGAAAGATTGCACGTGTAAAAGAAATGCAACAGGAAGGTGGGGTGTGAGAAAGACAACCGCAAAGTGAATTTTAAGAATGGATACAGTGCGGCAAGGCCAAAGACTGACAAGATGTGTGTAACACGTTGTGGCAAAGCCAAGAGGTTAACCAGCAGAAACCAGGAGGGTGTGAAATTGCACACAGAGCCAAGAGGCCGATAAAGAGAAACCAAGTGAATGTGAATCTGTACACAGCGACAAGTACAGAAGAACCTTCGCAGTCTGGAGAGCCTAGGGTTCCTGGTTGCACCAATTGTGATGGGTGGACCATGTGGTCAGACAACTGTGACTAGACCAGTTAGCCCTAGAGTGTGAAAGTCAAAGACATTGTGAAATAAACCAAGAAGGAACATTGTGAGTGAACTGGTAAGGCGAGACAGAAGGAGGGTGAAGTGGACATACATTTGGGTTGAACTTTGAAAGATTGAAACCAATGAAGTGGGAGAATGGAACAAAAGGCTCCCACCAATCCCCTCACACCCCTGGCCTAGAGGGTCACGGCCCAGGCACCCGCCACGAGAGGAGTTTGCCCATCTACCAGACAACCAAATACCCTGGTACAGGAACATACGGATGTGCCCACCCGCCTGCCCACCAGCCTGCCCTGCCCATGCCGACACCTGCGGCATGGATGAACTCGACTGAACCATCCAACACTAAATCAACACATCGTTAGAGATGCCATGACGACCTAGCCAACGGTCAGCACACCCGTGCAAACATGCACACTGGACACTCCCACACCAATCCACACGAAGAACATATTCAGTGCTATGACGTAGGTGACGGACACACCCACTGACGCGTATCTTTATTATTTTTCACATAGGCTTTTCAAAATGCAGAAACGCAAGACGCACAATGAACTCATCTAAAATGCTTGCTCACGCCTCTCCTAAACCCATGCATTGCAATGAGAAATATAACGAAGACATGATACTGGGGATAAAGCAATATGATACCATAACCTAAAGCGCTGTGTATCAAACGTTTCCACCTATGCACCAGGCCCAAGTAGGCCGCAAGCAAGAGCTTCCATGAACATTGAATGAGCAAGAGTACAGTTGCTGACCCTGCAGAATGAGCCCGGCGAGAGCAGACAGTCAAGGGCACAATGTTGCAAACTCGCATGCCGCAAGCCGATGCCAAGGTCACACCTGCAAATTAAGCCAGGCACACAGTGGAAAATGCAATATTAATTGTGCAGAATTCTGCCTCAACCACGGTCTCGCCTCACGTGACCAAGCCGAACCTGACAGGGTGCCAGGCCCAGGAGGAGGGAGGCGCCTGGATCCCACGTTTCAAGACACAGGCAGATGCAATTAAGCGACTCAATGGACATCTGCGGCGGGGGGAGTAGTCTGCCTTCCAGCATATGAATAAATCCTCACATTGTCTGCACATACCCATAGTGATACATTGTTGCAAATGACAGGAGCACCGCGAGCTGGGAACAGCGATGGTCCCAGACTGGGGGGCTCGCGAGTGGACCAATCAGAACATGGGGCTCTTATCACTGACGCCATTAACATTAGCCAATCCTCAGGGGTCTTCATGTAACAATTTTCATGTATCAAATTGAAGGGACAACCCAAGTATACCACCTGACTGACCCTCAACCACTAATAACGCTCTCTATACGTATGCTATACTAACCCTACCACTCGAGGAACCAATCCAGAGTGGCGATAGGTTTTTTGCTAACTTTCCCAGGTGACACAAGTAGCGCGTCATACTAAGGTAAAAAGGGCCTGCGAGCCCCATGATTGGAGAGAGAGTGTCAGGACGGACGTGTACGATCCTTGACCCATCCCTGCCGTTTTGTTTAATAAACAGCAGAATCACCTTGCTTCTTGCGTGTGTCTCATACTCATTTTTTGGGATATACGGGAGGAGTTGGGGCCTCCCTGCCCGGAGGTCCGCGGACGGCCCAGCCGACCCCGGGGGAATTTCCCCCCGACAAGTTGGAGGCACTGCTGAGATCTGTTTAAGATCTGCTTTTATTTTATTTTTCCGAGTGCTCCCGTTGCGAGGAGGCCCGGCGGCGCGGCCCCCTCTGCCGCTGCCCCCTTTTGAGGACTACAGGACCATCGCGGAACTGCGAGAAGACCGGACAGTGCAATCCGGATATTGGCCTTCGGGAGCCGGTTGAGAAGTATCCCGCCCGCGGTTGGCGAGTGTCCAGACGTGGTCCAGACGAGGGAAGGTAGCAAGCCGCTTGGAGGGGTGCACGCAGTCGAGCGGCCCCGCATCAAGAGAACTTGGTGAGTATGCCACGCACAACAAGCAATGTGAAATTGTGAGGGAGGGGGGAGGAATTGAATACGGGAGGCGGGAGGTGTTACACAGGTGCGCGGCGAAGGTTTGATAAATTAGTGTTGACGGTGCAATGAATGGTAGCTGGACAAGTGCGAGAGCAGTCCGCTACGTTACGGAAGAGAAGGGGGCGGAGCACGAAAACATCACGTGCGGCCGCTCGTAGACACTGATTGGCCTAGGTCGCGACCACGTGTAAGGGTGTGTGTGTGTGTGCGGTTTCCTACGATTTGGTAATTATTGATCAATGAGTAGATGAGGATCCCTATTGATCGAGCAGGAAACTCGATAGATAGATGACGTTTCCCTGTAGGCGGTAGCTAGCTGGTTGCCTAATACGGAAGATAATTGGTTGGTTAAGCCCTCCTGTCGAGGGGCGTATCACACGCGAGGCGACGCAGCGTGCGCAGTCCGATTAGATTGTTGATTACCTTGTTCCAGGCGTGACAGGAAGACAGCTGTGGGGTTAACGGGGGTAGATTGCAAGCGTATTTTGAACTTTTAAAAACATATGAAGAACTTAACAGTAGTTTTGAAAGAGATCGGTGACGTCACCAGTAGGGCTTTCATAGGATATCTCGAACACAAGGCATTTTTCTTTCTGAGAGTGGTGGGGAAGAGAATTATGGTAAGGGAGTGGAAACGGAGGTAAACGGTAATGAGTTGATCGGGGGGAAGGTGAAAAGGGGGACGTGGCTGCGCACGGAGAATGCCAGCCACGGCAAGTGAAGAAAGGGGAGGAGGAGTAAGAGAAAGTGGGACGGCTGTATAAGAACGTCACAAGGGGCACGCAGCCACAGGGGGCTACGTGCGCCTCGGCCGCAGGGGGCCGTAAAGGTGTTCGGTAAAGGAAGAAAAGAAAGAAAAGAATATACAAATGCAAATGCTATATTTTACTATTTTTCCTTAGCGGACTATCGCAAGTGCCCAAACGTACGGGGCCAGGTAAAGATCTAAGGCTGTATAGTGTACACTGTTAGTAAGATAACCGCTACCAAATAGGGGAAGGATAACAAGTGAAGCGCTACTATGTCATACGGGGCAGGATCGGGAGGGTGGGGGAACACCCTCACTACCCTGCTACAGCACATATGTAAAACACTGTCACCCCATAGGGAGAAACTGATCAAGTATAGCATAGAATGGACACAGGGGACGGACAACAAAATGACAACACCATGGCCGCCTAATGGCAGTTTCGATCCATATACCCAACATTCACTATTAACCCATCTGCGTAACACATACAAGGGGAAGAAGTTGATGCACCACGTGGAGGTGTTTAACTTATGGAGGATGTTCCAAGGGTCCCGACCAGGACCAAACGGAATGTTCATTATGGGGGAAACAACGGAAGAGGAGAAGATTAAGGAGGAAGGAGAGAATGGGGAAAAAGAGAGTGAAGGCACACAGAACACGGGGAACGGAGAAGAGGGAGGAGAAAAGAGTAACAACATAAACGAAAAGGAAATAAAAAAGGAACAGAGCGACGATATACCCCTAGCGAAGGTAGTGAAAAAGGAGGAAGGGGGGTTATATCCTTTAACAGAACTACGAGACATGGTTCAATTAAGGGCGGCTGAGGGGTACTCGAACCCGGCATACAGCCCGCCACCATATACAGCCACAGGTAGCCACACAGGAAGGGAGCGGAGTAGCGCGACGGGATCAGCTCGCACGAAAATGCCCGCAGGGGAAGGGGGGATTGGCGAAGAGCAGATTGCAGGAATAGGACAGGATGAGTGGGTAGCTGCGCAGGTATTATTAAAATTACGAGGTTCATTAACAGAAGAAGAGGAGGAGGTAGTAAGGAAAATGGACGAGGACAACACCAGGAAGAGTGAAAGGAAAGGGGAAGAGGGGAAAAGAAAGGGGGAAGAGCTGTTACGACAGAAGGAAGAGATTTTGGAAGAACGATTAGCAGAATTAAGGGATGAGCAGAATGCACTGATCAAGCAGCTCGAGAGAGAGAGGAAAGAGAGAGAGCACGGGAAAGGAAAGAAAGCAAGAATGAGTTGGACAAAATGAGGGAACGAACTGAGGAGCAAAAGAGAGAAGCAGAAAGGGTGAAGGCAGTAGCAGAAAGGGTATCCAGAGCAGCACTGCGTGACAAGAAAAGGGAGGAAGAAGAGAAAGAAAAGGAAATGGAAATATGGAGAAGGAGATTACTATCAGAAACGACAAGGAAATACAAAGAAGGGAGGATGATAGAGGGTATATTAGAGCAGGAAAGAGCGAGATGGGAAAGGAAGAAAGAAGAAGAAAGGATAATGGAAAAGATGAGTAGTGAAGTAATGGAGGAATTGAAAAAGAAAAGAGAGGAAATTGGTAGAGAAATAGCGGAGAAAAATGAAGGTGAAAGAGAAGATAGGAGAGGGGGGAGTGAAGTAAGGAGGTATGTATACAGAGACACAGAAGTAGCAACAACATCAGCACAAAGGGGAGCAATTGGCAAAGAAGACAAGGGAGGAACGGATCTAATAGACTTAAAAACAGTAACGATTAGGGCGAAAAAGACAGATTGGGGGTTGCCATTAATGGAGGACTTTTGCAGTGAGGAAGGAGAAGGAATGGAGAAGGAAGGGAGAGACAGTGAAAGGGAAAGCTTAGATAAATTATACATCACCCGGACAAATGGAGAATCACCATGGATCTGCAGGAGAAAGGAAGAACTGGAGGGAAGTGAGGCGGAAGAGCAAGGAATAGCGGAAAGGCAGACACATGCAGCCACACCCTCACCATCCCGTCCCACATGCTCCACTACCTCACACTCATTACGTGCAACATGCCCATCTAAACTTGCACCCTTCTCCCACGAACTGACACCCTATGCAGGCAGGCTTAGAGACCTCCCTGGACGAAGGCAGGGAGAACGAATACACACGCCCACATTAAATAAAGGAAATGATAAAAGAAAGGGAAGAGATGGAGGAGAAACAGTTACGAGCAGGGGAAATATGGACCCCATTGACGATGTAGAAGACAGGGAAGAAGAGGAGGGGTGTACGGATTCGATTGTGTGGGACCCAAGGGGCCAACCAGGACACAACTTAATGCCACTTCTGGAGAGGGGAGGGGTTAGACCACAATACGTCCCCTGGAAGCATGCAGACAAGGAAAATATAAAGTGCAGGCTCCCATCATTAAGTGGAGGTGCGGGAAAATGGATATATGAAATGGAAAAACACACCGCAGGACAGAAATTGGCAGTGGGGGATGTAAAGGGCCTTCTAATATCAATATTAGGGGATGCAGCAGATGACATCTGGAAGAGAGCAGGCTTCCCCGGGGTCACAATAACAAACACATCACACAATGGGGCACCATTCGCAAACTGCAGACATGCATTATGGCAGGCGCTGAGGGTACAGTACCCAGACACATCAGACATAGGAGCAATTACCTCACGCAACATGCTTGAGAACGAAGATCCTGTTGATTATATCCAGGAAATTCAAGAGAAGTGGCGTATGGAAACTAGAGAACAATGGGACAAGACACCAGCAATATTCTATCATATACTAGTACAAGGGCACCCAGAAGCAGTTCAGAAACAACTGAAGAAAGTGGTGGGGAAGGAAGCAAAAGCATGGCCAGAAATACAACTGACGATAGTGCATCATTGTAGGACATGGCAAGAAAAAATGAAACAAAAGGAAGAGGATAGAAAAACGGAAGAGGCTAAATTAGTACAGAAAAAACTTACTAAATACACGATGGAAGGTGCACTAATAACTACACCTGCAACAATGACTCAAAGCCCCACACAAGTAGTGGCTGCACAAGATCCCTCCCAAATACAATCATCACAGACTGTAACACAACAGCTGCCGCCACTCCAACCATACACGACTAACATGGGAGGAGGATACTCAACGCCAGGAGCTGGGTATTATAATTACAACAGGGGAAGGGGAGGAATGATGAGGGGGAGAGGATACGGATATAACACACAACAGCAGGGGGGAGATTTAGAAATTTCTACCCCACCGGGCAACCAATATACCAGGACAACCCAGGAAGCTTTCCATGGCAGAACAGGGAACCACCGGTGTGTTGGATTTGTGGATTAGTAGGGCACATGTCACGCACGTGTAGAATGAGACCAGGCACACCATCATGGGGTGAACAGGGACAACAAGGGCCTACACAGGAACAGCAGGGCATCCAGAAACAGCAGGCATTGCAACAGGGAAATGGGCAGCAACAACTAGTAACACAACAACAGCCACAGACATATTCACTGCCACAACAACAGGTAGCGATAACACAACAACCCCAAGTACAGCAAGTACAGCAACCTGCCCAAATCCAAGACCATAACATAACCTCTACCAATACACAACTACAGCAAACACAACTGGGAAGGGTGACGGTCCTGGGACACAACCCTTACACAGGAAGTGGTCAATCATTATACCCTCAATAGGACAGCCCACAGACGGCCTTGGTGTGTCCCATCCTGTCGGTAACACCTAATAGTGCGGAGGAACCACGCATAGAGGTAACGATAGGTGACAAAAAATTATCATTCCTTGTTGACACCGGGGCGACCCGGTCTTGCATAAGGGAAGGTAAATTTAAGATGTCAGGTGAAGCCATGAACACCCAAGGATTCTCTGGGGCTAGGGGGTTGGTTCCCTTTACTGATAACATTCCCTTATCAATAGGGGATTATGACATGTCAGTCCCGCTTTTATATTCTAGGGCCTCACCAGTAAACATACTGGGGAGAGACATAATGAGCAGGTTGAATATGACGATCTCCTTTACGGAGGACGGCATAATTTGCTCCACTCCAGGAATTAACATGCTCACTGCACGACAAATTATGCAAGCATACTGTGGACAGACAGTGATTAGGGCTGAGCCAGTAGATGGTGAACTGTTCCAGTACGGGACAGACATGGCATTTGCATGGATGCCAGGAATAGAAGGAAAGATCTGGAGGAGGCCAGCAGCCTATTTGTTTAGGCCAGAAACACCAGCCAATTAACCAGAAGGAAAGGTAATTTCAGTGAACATAGAGAGCATTATAGCAACTGCTGATTACATCGCAGTACATGCCCAAGACAGAGAAGGAAGAGCATGGAGGGCAGTGATAGCACTAGCAGAGGGATGTAGGCTCACCCAGGTGTCAAATGAGGAGCTCTTCTCAGAAGAAAAGGAAGAAGGTGAAATGGTGTTCATGATGAGTGTAGAAATATGGCTAAGAGTGACGTACAAACAAGTGGCACAGAAAATTGCAATGGCACTTGAAGCACCCACATCCACCCCAGTTCCCTTCTTTGAGGAGGATATGGCAAAGGTACCAACATCATTATGGACTACTAGTCCCTATGACGTGGGGTGCATAAAAAGTATAGGGGGAGTAAGAATAAAATTGAAAAAAGGTGCAATACTCCCCAGAGTGAAGCAGTACCCACTATCAAAAGAGGCAGATGAGGGCATATATGAAACAATAACGGCCCTTATAAATAATGGCATATTGGTACCATCAGAGTCACCATGTAACACAGCTGTATACCAAGTGCGCAAAGCTAAAGGGGGGTCTTGGCGCTTCATACAGGACCTCAGGCCCTTGAACAACATAGTGGAAGCAGAATACCCCATAGCAGCAAACCCGGCCACAATATTGTGCGGCATTCCAGCAGAGGCATCACGATTTACAGTGATAGACCTCAAAAATGCCTTTTTCTCAATACCCCTGCACCCAGACTCACAAGATCTGACAAGCTTCACGTACAGAAACACAAAATGGAAACACACCAGATTGCCACAGGGGTACTGCGAGTCACCCTCAATTTTCAACAGAGTAATACAGATGGACTTGGGTAACATTGAAGTGGAAAGCACAGTGTTGCAGTATGTTGATGACATAATAATTTGCAGCACAAACGAAAGAAGATGCAGAGAGGACTCATTGAAGATGCTGACAATATTGGCTGAAAAGGGTTACAAGGTAGACAAGGAAAAGTTACAGTACTGTCAGGAACAGGTACTTTACATTGGTCAGCTCATATCCCAATACGGAAGAAAGATTGCACTACAAAGAGCACAGGCCATTTCAAAAACGCCGCTGCCCCAAACAGTGAGGGAACTGCAGCAGTTCCTGGGACTGTGCAACTACGGTAGAGCCTGGGTATTTGATTACAGCTCATACATAGGACCCCTACTTGAGGCGTTAAAAGAAGCTAACAAAGGGGAGAAAAAGTTGGGGTGGACAATGGAAATGAAAGAGGCCTTTGATGAACTGAAAGATGCGATATCAACTGCTCCGGTACTGGCTACCCCAGATTATGAACGACAATTCTTTATATTTTCACATTGCGACTCAGCAGTAATGAAAGCAGTGTTGGCTCAAAAAACAAGCATGGGTTACAAACCAGTAGCGTTTTACAGCGGCCACTTGGATCCTGTGATGTTAGGTCATTTCCCTTGCGAACAAGGTCTCGCCGCAGCTGCCTTTGCGGTAGAGAAGGCATCATCAATAACAATGGGGTGCCCAACCACACTATTTGTGGAACATGCACTATTTGCAATATTGAACAAGCCTAAGTCCACACTAACCACGCAGAGGGCGTCAGGTTATGAGATCATCTTATCTAGACCAGAACTATCAATTGTTAGATGCAGCACGGTTAACCCTGCAAGGTTTATAGCAGAAGTAATTGAGGATGGAGACTATGCACACGATTGTACGCAGACTACCGAAATGTACTCATGTACTAGAAAAGTTGAAGAGAACGCACTAGATAGAGGTGAGCTCTTGTTCATTGATGGGTCATCAACAATAGACCAAAGTGATGGGATAAGGAGAACTGGGGCAGCAGTGGTAAAAATGACAGAGGAACCGGTGTGTGTGGCGATGAAATGCGTACAATTACCACAGCATTACTCTGCTCAAGCAGCTGAATTGGTTGCACTGATCTTGGCATTGAAGGAAAGCTTTGACAAAAGAGTAACTATATATTCTGACAGCGCATATGTCACGTCTACTGTCCACTCAGGATTGTCCAAATGGAGGAGAAGAGGGTTTAGGAGAGCTGTTGGCACCCCAGTACAACATGCTCTCTTGTTAGCTGAACTAATTGAAGTAATAAATGACCCCCAAGAATTAGCTTTGGTCAAATGTACCGCACACACTAATGGAGAAGATCATATCTCAAAAGGGAATGCAGCAGCAGACGCACATGCGAAGTATGCTGCATATTTTGGTGAGATATGGAACCCCCCAGAGTTAGAGAGAGGGAGAGGGAGGGGGATAGCTAAGGAGATGTTGATAAGAGAGGGGTACACCCATCTCCCAGCCACACAGATAATGGAGCTACAAGTGGCTGCACCAATGGCAGAAAAGGAAATATGGGTAAAAAGAGGATGTACAATGTCACCAACTGACGCACTATGGCGCCAGGGTAACACTGGAAAGATGGTAATGCCATTGGCACTATTGAACACCGCCCTGAGCCAACTCCACCACCCAGCCCACACAGGCAAGGAAGTTATTGCAGCACGAATTAGGGAAGATTGGTTCTGTCCCGAGTTAAATTCTCACGTGACAAATTTTATCAGCAATTGTCTCACATGTCAACAATTCACGGTCGGTCACACGCTGAAGGTGATAAAAGGTACTATACCCCGGCCAGAGGGACCCTTCCTGCACATCCATATTGACTATGTTGATATGATCAACGTATGTCAAGGAAATAGGTATATGATTGTAGTAGTATGCCCATTCTCCAGGTGGATTGAGGCAGGACCCTGCTCACACCCAGCTGCATTCAGAGCAGCTAAATTTCTAGTGAGGGAGGTTTTCCCCAGGTGGGGAGTGTGCGAGGTACTGCGGTCAGATAATGGCCCGCATTTCGCTAATGAAATGTTCCAGCACATCACATCCTTACTGAACATCAAGCATAAATTTGCATGTGCATATCTGTCATACGCAGCCGGGCCGATTGGCGGGTACTTCCGCATTGGAGGCTCCGGCGCAGACCGTAGTTCCAGCACGTTGCTTTTACTTACGTGCAGCCGCGGTCTAGTTCTCCGGCAACATGGCGGTCGCTGGGAGGTATTTCAGTCTCTCACTCCCAGCGATCGCTGCGTTGCAACCCCCGTAGTGTTTTGTTTCCTGCTTTGGGTGAGAACGCTAGTATTTCCCTTATCGCGGCTTGGTCCGTGCCTTTCCCTTCGCCTCTCCTAGCTTCGAGCGAGGCTTCTTCCTCTCTCTCTCTCTCTCTCTCTCTCTCTTTTCTCCTTTGCTTCACTTTCTTTCAGCTCCCGCGGCTCTCTCTCGCCGCCGGTTCGAGTCTCTCTCGCTACTCATTCTTGCGAGGCATTTTCTGCCTTGTTTCTGCCATCATCAGCTGTCGTCTACCTCCTCCAATCCGCAGTAGCCGGCTACCTCCTCTTCTGCAACCACTGGAGATGACGTTCCATCAATCTCCTTGGAAGACTCCGGATTGGCTTTGTTCCTTTCAAGGGTTTTTTCTGCCATCAGGCTTTTTCCCTTGTTGCCTACTACGGGAGAGGAGTCCCAGGACTGCTTGTTTCAAGCATTCACTGTGGCTTCCTCTCGTGGTAGACAAGTATCTTCAACCACGAAGAGAGATTTCTGTTCACGTCGGCATCTCAATACGGAAGAATTGGAGGATTACCGATCAGGTGAGGAGAGTGGGGAGGAGAGGGAGACAAAATCGGACAGTTTGCAACGCCAGGAGAACACAATGTCAGCCGAAGAACAGATCCAGGAACTCTGGAAGGCGGTTCAGGGCCTGTCACAAGAATTACAGACGGTTAAAGCTGAAAACGTGGTTCTACGCCAACTTGCCACGACTCGGGAGGTTTCGCCTGCTGAACTACCGATAATGTTGCTTCCTTCGGGGAAGTTTGATGATTCACCAAAGAAGATAAAAGAATTCATGGAGGCTTGTGTAGTGTACTTTACATTTCGGCCTCGTTCCTTTGCCACCGATCGATCCAAGGTAGGCTTTTTGATCTCAAACATGACTGGTAACGCCCTTTCTTGGGCCACGCCATTGGTGATCAGTGCTAACCCCATATTACATGACTTTGCCGGGTTTCAGGCCTTACTGCAACAGACATTTGAGAGACCGGAACTAACCTCCACTGCATGTGAGGATTTGTTGGATGTACGGCAAGGGTCCTCAGATGTTCTAACCTATATATCCCGATTCAAGACTCTGGCGGCAGGAGCAGGTTGGCCGGAACAAGCCCAGTACACCATCTTCAGAAGGGGCCTAAGAGAAGAGATTAAGGACGAGCTTGCCAGGTCCTCTCGCCCACTGACTTTCGCCGATCTGCTATCCTCCACATTGCAGATTGAATATCGTCTTCAAGAACGCCGAGCAGAACGCCGCAAACATTGTGTAGCAACAAGCCCTCATACATCCAATACTTCTACGTCCTCTTCTCACGCCTCCTCCCACTCCCTCGAAGAGCCAATGCAGATCGGAGCTACCAGGGGTCCGCTTTCATTTGCTGAGCGAAGAAGGAGAAAGGAATAGGGACTGTGTGCCTATTGTGGGTCTGAGCAGCACCAGCTCAAAGATTGTCAGGTGGTTCCAACCAGGTCACAGGGAAACAAACTTCCTCGGCGCCAGTAGGGACTTGGTTCCGAGGATCAACTTGCAACCCATTTAGTCCCTATGTTTCTCTCTCCATTTCAGCTCCCAACACATTGGAAGATTCCAGGTTGATGGTTATTCCTGTACGAATTGAATCCCGGTGAAGGTCTATAGATGCCCTAGCCCTCCTGTATTGTGGGGCGGCCGGAAACTTTTTGGACACTCTTTGGGCAGAGAAGGTGGGCCTTCACAGAGTAGCCCGCAAAGAGGATCAAAAGGTAGAGGGTGTGGACGGATCTCCCCTCTCGTCGGGTCTGATAACCCATACCACAGAAGAACTAGGAGTTACCATCTTCCAACATAGAGAAGTGCTCAAATTCGATATCATTCGAGCAGCGCACTTTCCTATAATTTTAGGAGTTACCTGGCTTCGCAAACACAACCCTCAGATAAACTGGACTAGCAACCAGTTGAGTTTTTCATCTCTGTACTGCAGACAACATTGCCTCTCAGGACCATTCCATGGGGAGTCCCTGACTTCGATGGTGTTAACAAGTGATCATGTGGGAGTTCACGTATTACCACATTATTGTTTACCCTATCAGGAGGTCTTCAAGGAGACTATACCTGCGGATCTACCCCCACACAGGCCTGAGGATTGCTCTTTAGAGCTGGAACCTAATGCTTTAGTTCCTTTCGGCAGGATGTTTTCCTTAACCCAAACCGAGAGACAGGTATTAAGGAACTACCTGGATACCAATTTGCAGAACGGCCTTATTCAACCTTCCAAGTCTCCGGCAGGAGCTTCATTGTTTTTCATAAGAAAGAGGGACTCCACCGATTTGCGTCCTTGCATTGATTACAGAGGACTAAATAAGGTTACAATCAGAGACCGCTATCCCATGCCGCTCATATCTGAGATCATAGAGGCCGTACAGGGGGCCCGTATTTTTACTAAACTGGACCTTCGGAACGCATACCATTTGCTTCGCATTGCCAAGGGAGATGAATGGAAGACGGCCTTTCGCACCCCGTTCGGATTATACAAATACAAAGTAATGCCGTTCGGATTAGTGAATGCCCCGGCCATTTTTCAGCGATTCATGGATCGATTATTTTCCGATCTGTTACTGGTTACTGTCATCATCTACTTGGATGATATTTTGATTTACTCATCCGATTTGGAATCCCATATCATTCATGTGACTCAAGTGCTGGAGCGTCTACAACGTTATAAACTTCTGGTCAAACCTGAGAAGTGCGTTTTTGCAGTCCCCTCTGTTCACTACCTCAGATACGTTCTCTCGGAAGAAGGAATTTCCATGGATTCAGGCAAGGTCGCTGCTTTACTCGATTGGTCCTCCCCGGACAGTGTAAAGGAGGTACAAAGATTTCTGGGTCTCGCAAATTTCTACAGGAGGTTCATCCCAAACTTCTCAGAGATAGTACTTCCCATTACGAGACTCTTAAGGAAAGATTCAGGGCCTTTCCTATGGTCACCCGAAGCTGAACATGGTTTTAGGGACTTAAAAAGATTGTTCTGTTCTGCTCCGATTCTTCGACATCCGGATCAAAACCGACAGTTCATCGTGGAGACTGATGCCTCTGCCTTGGCTATAGGGGCAGTTCTTTTACAAACCTACGATGGTGTGGAACATCCAGTAGCCTATCTCTCGAAGACTTTGTCTCCCAGCCAACTTAACTATTCGGTTTTAGAGAAGGAACTACTCGCCATGAAGCTGGCCTGTGAGGATTGGCGACATTTACTGATGGGTGCGCGTCATCCTTTTCTCATTAGGACAGACCATAAGAATCTCAAGGCATTACAAAATATGGAGTGTGTTAATTCAAGGCAAGCCCGATGGGCTTATTTTTTCACCCAATACGACTTTCATATTACCTATCTGCCAGGTTCCTCGAATAAAGTCGCAGATGCCTTATCAAGGAAGGAGGTTCCTGGAGACTATACCCCTCATTCTCGAGAAACTATGTTCAGAAGAAACAAGATCCTGGGACTTGTCAACGTTTTCTTTCAAGAAGTGAAGACCGCGTTGGCTTCCGAAAGGATGAAACTTTCTAAGCTACGAGGAGGAAAATATACCGAGAAGGAAGGTTTAGTGTTTTACGAGAACCGACTGTACATTCCAGAAGGCCCTTGGCGTAAGAAGATCATTCATTTGGGCCATGATCCACTTACCGCGGATCATAGAGGAGTGCAGAACACTACTGAACTTATTGCAAGAAGGTTCTTCTGGCCTGAATTGAAAGGAGAGGTTAAGGGTTACATCAAGGCCTGTCCAATATGTGCCAGAGCTAAATATCCATCGGGCAAGCCCTTAGGTTTGCTGACCCAACCCGAGATGCCTACACGCCCTTGGGGTCTCATCTCTACCGATTTCATTGTGGATCTACCAAGGTCGGAATCCTGTACTTGCATTATGGTGACGATAAATACTTTCACGAAATTGGCACATTTTTCCCCGCTACCTGGCTTACCTACCGCCACTCAGATGGCGGAGACCTTCACACGAGATGTTTTTCGACTACATGGCTTACCTGACAAGATCATTTCCGATCGAGGTAGTCAGTTCATCTCAAACTTCTGGAAGGCTTTGTGTACTAGAGTGGGCATGGAGAGAGCACTATCATCTGGTTTCCACCCTCAGTCGAATGGCCAGACAGAACGACTGAATGCCACCTTGGAGCAATATCTGAGACCAAGACAACTGGGTGTCGTTGTTACCCACCGCGGAATTTACGTACAACAATTCTACACATTCCGCGATAGGTCTTACTCCTTTTTTATGCACATATGGAGTGCATCCTCGAACCATTTTTCCCGTGATTTCAGCTCCTACGAACTCTCCCACTGCAGAAGCAGTGCTTCAGTCTATTGCGGAGGCGCATAGGATTGCGGAATACAGTCTGAAAAGGAGCAGAAGCCGGAACAAGGAACAGGCGGATAAACGTCGGCAGGACTGTCCCGATTGGAAGGAGGGAGACAAGGTGTGGCTCTCTACTAAATTTCTACCTCGATGGGTTCACCCTTCCAAACTTTCTCCTCGCTTTTTAGGACCTTTTTCTATTCTACCTAAGATCAACCCTGTCGCTTTCAGATTGAAATTGCCTCCCACTCTCAGTCGCATTCATCCTGTTTTTCACTCCTCCCTTCTCAAACCTTTTGTTCCGGATCCTCACCTAAGATCTCTTCCCCGTTTGCAAGTCCAAGGTTCTGGAAGTACGAAGGAGTACGAAGTTTCGGCCATTCGTGACTCCAGATTCTACAGGGGACGATTGGAATACTTGGTCTCGTGGAAGGGTTACCCGGAGACGAAGGACTCTTGGGAACCGGTCTTCCACATTCATGCCCCCCGGTTGTTGACTGGGTTCCATCAGTGTTTTCCGGGAAAGCCTGGGGGGGTTCGCTTTGTGAGGGGGCATACTGTCATACGCAGCCGGGCCAATTGGCGGGTACTTCCGCATTGGAGGCTCCGGCGCAGACCGTAGTTCCAGCACGTTGCTTTTACTTACGTGCAGCCGCGGTCTAGTTCTCTGGCAACATGGCGGTCGCTGGGAGGTATTTCAGTCTCTCACTCCCAGCGATCGCTGCGTTGCAACCCCCGTAGTGTTTTGTTTCCTGCTTTGGGTGAGAACGCTAGTATTTCCCTTATCGCGGCTTGGTCCGTGCCTTTCCCTTCGCCTCTCCTAGCTTCGAGCGAGGCTTCTTCCTCTCTCTCTCTCTCTCTCTCTTTTCTCCTTTGCTTCACTTTCTTTCAGCTCCCGCGTCTCTCTCTCGCCGCCGGTTCGAGTCTCTCTCGCTACTCATTCTTGCGAGGCGTTTTCTGCCTTGTTTCTGCCATCATCAGCTGTCGTCTACCTCCTCCAATCCGCAGTAGCCGGCTACCTCCTCTTCTGCAACCACT
The DNA here is from genome assembly GCF_040938575.1 of Ambystoma mexicanum. Taxonomy (NCBI): domain Eukaryota; kingdom Metazoa; phylum Chordata; class Amphibia; order Caudata; family Ambystomatidae; genus Ambystoma; species Ambystoma mexicanum. The sequence goes on along the minus strand of NC_090927.1, from coordinate 198,935,453 downwards.
GGAGACGACGTTCCATCAATCTCCTTGGAAGACTCCGGATTGGCTTCGTTCCTTTCAAGGGTTTTTTCTGCCATCAGGCTTTTTCCCTTGTCGCCTACTACGGGAGAGGAGTCCCAGGACTGCTTGTTTCAAGCATTCACTGTGGCTTCCTCTCGTGGTAGACAAGTATCTTCAACCACGAAGAGAGATTTCTGTTCACGTCGGCATCTCAATACGGAAGAATTGGAGGATTACCGATCAGGTGAGCAGAGTGGGGAGGAGAGGGAGACAAAATCGGACAATATCACCCGCAGGCCAACGGTATATTCGAACGCCTGAATGGCCTACTGAAGGAGGCAATTGCAAAGGTACAGCAAACAACAAAGAAGAGTTGGTTGTATTGCCTTCCGCTAGCCCTATTTGAGCTAAGGAATAGACCAGGCTCCGATCACCACCTCACCCCTCACGAGGTGGTGACCGGACGTCAAATGCGCCTTCCTCTAACGCCAACATCAAGAGCATTCACAGATTATGAAAACACTGCAACTGTTCTTGGTGATGAAATGTACCAATATGTATCTTCTTTGATTACTAGTGTAGTGTTTGTGTCTCAACAGCTCGAGCGCACGCGGGGCGGGTCTAAGAGTGATCAACAAGAAGACGCGGATAAAGAATTGGAAAAGGGAAAACTGTGCAAAATTGCTAAAGGTGACCATGTACTACTCCGCAATTTCAACAGAAAGTGGAACAGCCCACGCTTCACTGGCCCCCACCTGGTAGAGGAAGTATCTACAAGAGCAGTAAAGTTACAGGACAAACGTGCTTGGAATCACCTACACGACGTAAAGATCTGCAAACTCCAGACCCGCCCTAGCGTCACCGACAGGGCCATTGGAAGAACAGCAACAGCGTCACCCACGGAGGAAGAGACTTCTACCACAGCTGACGACCTAAGTGTCTCCATACCCTACCACCCCCCAGATTCCCCAGAGACAACTACTGAAATAGAGAAGGGTAATTCCCATACCGCCCACCCCATGGTCACACGATCAAAGAGTAAAGAGACTTCCGCCAGTTGAGCTTTAAACCCTCTGCCTATCGACCTCCTACCCACTGCAGTAATCACCCGACTGAAGGACATTATCTTGCACATATACACATGTAAACACTTGAATGTTCTCTTTTTTTCTTTCTCGCACATGCAGGTACCGCGTATTATTGTACTGCTAAGAGAACAGATCACTAACAAAGTTCATTGCCCAGGAGTAGATGCTACCCTCAGACAATAACTACCCTGAAGAGCTATCACACCAATTTGTCTATCACATAAAAAGGCCAAAGTACCTGAAAAGAAGGAGGATACGTGTCTACTACACAGCATTTCTCTTGGCCATAGAACAATCAATGCCCCATCTTCACCAATACTTGCCTGTCCTAAGAGATAGATCGCTTAGATTGGCGTGGGAACAGCTCTTCGCCTGGGCACTGAACGACTACTTGATAGGGAGAGCTTGAAAACAACAACTAACACTAATAACAAGCATATTGAGAATTTTCAGGCGGGCAACTTTAACGTCGCAAGAATTAGCTGCCGGACTGCAGCAAGGTAAGAGCAAAATGCCGGTGAGACTAGCCTCTGTAATAAAGATGATAGGGATTTTGATGATCACCGGGTTCTTGGCTGCCTCTGCATGGCAGAAAAGTTATGCTATCAATATTTTGGCAGTACCCAAACCTAATATACCCCCACCCACGGCTGCAACAGGTGTTACGTCAGGTGGTACTAGCAAAATTCCACACAAGGGAAATAGAGTTAAACGCAGCACATACTCAGATAATAAAGGTATTGACAACTACATACAAGATTCAGCTCACGTCTCGAACAACATGTGGTACCAACACATGACCCAAATAGGTAAGCAGACAACAGAAGACAGCTGCTACGTTTGCTCATTGATCCCATACGCCATGAGCGCTTCTCGAACTTTCGTTGCCACGGAAATAGATGAAAAGACAGCACGATGTATATAGTATACTTGGCACTGTTCCAAACGAAAGGGAGATTTCAAGGGACGATGGTGCACCTGGTATGGAAAACACGAGACACATAGCCATACGAAAACAACTTCCTCAAGACTTATTTGAGTTACCACAAGACAAGTTTGCATGCTGAAGCATTCAGATACATGACAAGTGGCCCTGAAAAAGGAGAAACAAAGAAAGTAACACTACAATACCTACCATGTGATTGGTACTCCACTGAAGTTCCTGGTAAACAAGGATGTTGGGAGAGACCACTGATAATAATAACAGGGAAGGTGTACCTGGACAACAAATGGGACATAGGAGTGGTTGGCAGCAACATGGTAACGAGAGAGGATACTACAACTATTGCTGAACACAACGACAGATGTTGGACGACTTGGGTCAAGTACGTACCCATGCTAACGTGGATAGAGAAGGATGAAGACACAATAAGCATACTTCCACTGTCTGCACCTAAGATATGCTACCAACATAGAGGAGAAGTGGACGTGGGATACAACACCAACTGTGCAAGCGTGCTGGAGTTACCTGAGGGGGGACCAGGAACAGCAGTATTAATGGACCATTACTGGGCCTGCGGAGACAAGGCATACCACACACTGCCCCCTCTGTGGAATGGTATATGCACAATGGTACACGTTAATGTACCATCACTAGTGGTGCCCCAAAAACATGTGAATGTGGCGAACTTCCCTAAAATGGATGAAGGAAACAAGAGGAAAAAGAGATCTGTACAACCTCAGAAGGGGCCAGAGAACCAAAACAACAGCAACAACACTGTCCTGAATAGAAAGAAGAGACAAGGAGAACCTCTGACAGGAAATTACCTATGGGGAAGGTCGGAAACAGCACTCACTTCAATCCCACCAGAACACAGACTATTCAGCAGAGCAGCAATGTTCTTCTCCTCAATAATACATCCGGGACTACAAGCTTAGGCAAACGCAAAATGGCTCCAGATAACTAGATGGGAACTAATGATGACAATTAATTCTACAGTAAATGGATTCAACGCAATAAAAGAGGAACTGCGAGCAGTAAGGATGGTAGCACTACAGAACAGATATGTACTGGACTTCCTTACAGCAATGGAAGGAGGAGTTTGCGCAAAGATAGGACAATCATGCTGCACATTCATTCCTGCTAACGATGCTGACAATGGTACACTGACAGAAGCAGTATCACAACTGGCCCAGATGCACTCCAAAATGATGGATGAAAGTAAAGGTGTGAAAAAGGATGACAGCTGGTTTTCGCTATTATGGTCATGGATGCCATCTTGGCTGTCGGACGGACTGAAGATTATAGTTGGATGCATAATTTTGGCTGGAGCTGCACTGATCATAATAAGATTTTGGAAGGCCCGGAAGGCACGCACCACAGTCGAAATGATCGAAATGGTTGGTATGCACCCCTTGATGCCGGCAGATGATGGCCAACACACAGGCACAATAATAAAAGAGAGAGAGAAATTGCGCAACCAGATCATCACCAACCACCTGGACCCACCATCTGTGAAGCTCGAAAACCTAAGAAACCCAAGGAGCTACATAGGGAAATGGGTATACTGCACACCTGGAGGAACCTGTGTATATATGTATTGGTCATTTGAAGACCATGTCAACCACTATGGACATTTGGGAGGAGTAACTAAAATATGGAAAGTGAGAGGAGATAAGGAAAAGGATATGTTTGTGGTCGACAAGTCGACCAGAGGTTGGACTGAAGTGGGACAATGGAACAAAAGGCTCCCACCAATCCCCTCACACCCCTGGCCTAGAGGATCACGGCCCAGGCACCCGCCACGAGAGGAGTTTGCCCATCTACCAGACGACCAAATACCCTGGTACAGGAACATACGGATGTGCCCACCCGCCTGCCCACCAGCCTGCCCTGCCCATGCCGACACCTGCGGCATGGATGAACTCGACTGAACCATCCAACACTAAATCAACACATCGTTAGAGATGCCATGACGACCTAGCCAACGGTCAGCACACCCGTGCAAGCATGCACACTGGACACTCCCACACCAATCCACACGAAGAACATATTCAGTGCTATGACGTAGGTGACGGACACACCCACTGACGCGCATCTTTATTATTTTTCACATAGGCTTTTCAAAATGCAGAAACGCAAGACGCACAGTGAACTCATCTAAAATGCTTGCTCACGCCTCTCCTAAACCCATGCATTGCAATGAGAAATATAACGAAGACATGATACTGGGGATAAAGCAATATGATACCATAACCTAAAGCGCTGTGTATCAAACGTTTCCACCTATGCACCAGGCCCAAGTAGGCCGCAAGCAAGAGCTTCCATGAACATTGAATGAGCAAGAGTACAGTTGCTGACCCTGCAGAATGAGCCCGGCGAGAGCAGACAGTCAAGGGCACAATGTTGCAAACTCGCATGCCGCAAGCCGACGCCAAGGTCACACCTGCAAATTAAGCCAGGCACACAGTGGAAAATGCAATATTAATTGTGCAGAATTCTGCCTCAACCACGGTCTCGCCTCACGTGACCAAGCCAAACCTGACAGGGTGCCAGGCCCAGGAGGAGGGAGGCGCCTGGATCCCACGTTTCAAGACACAGGCAGATACAATTAAGCGACTCAATGGACATCTGCGGCGGGGGGAGTAGTCTGCCTTCCAGCATATGAATAAATCCTCACATTGTCTGCACATACCCATAGTGATACATTGTTGCAAATGACAGGTGCACCGCGAGCTGGGAACAGCGATGGTCCCAGACTGGGGGGCTCGCGAGTGGACCAATCAGAACATGGGGCTCTTATCACTGACGCCATTAACATTAGCCAATCCTCAGGGGTCTTCATGTAACAATTTTCATGTATCAAATTGAAGGGACAACCCAAGTATACCACCAGACTGACCCTCAACCACTAATAACGCTCTCTATACGTATGCTATACTAACCCTACCACTCGAGGAACCAATCCAGAGTGGCGATAGGTTTTTTGCTAACTTTCCCAGGTGACGCAAGTAGCGCGTCGTACTAAGGTAAAAAGGGCCTGCGAGCCCCACGATTGGAGAGAGAGTGTCAGGACGGATGCGTACGATCCTTGACCCATCCCTGCCGTTTTGTTTAATTAACAGCAGAATCACCTTGCTTCTTGCGTGTGTCTCATACTCATTTTTTGGGATATACGGGAGGAGTTGGGGCCTCCCTGCCCGGAGGTCCGAGGACGGCCCAGCCGACCCCGGGAGAATTTCCCCCCGACACCAATACAAGTTGCTACGTTGAAATCTTTGGGAAGGGAACCCTGAGAGTTGATGAACTGCCAATTCTGTCTTCAGGATGGAGCCTAAAGACCCCTTTGTTATGTGAACTGGGTTGCCTTGGGGAAGGGAACCCCAAGGATTTTGTGGAACTGTAATCTTGAGACTTTTGTGGAACTTTCTTGAATTTGGGGAAGGGGAGCTGAAGAGGAAGCTCAGAGCTGGAAGAAGCTCAGAAAGTTATGTTGATCACCGGTTCTTTTATTGACACCCATGCACATTGTTTAGCTTCAGTTGTGAGGGCAAGGATAGGTTTTGGACACAGACTTTTAAGTTGAACTCTTTGACTCAGACTTTCCTTAGTTTCTCCCAACTCCCACCTTAGCATAGGGCAATTAAGGCTTTCTACCATCCTGACATTTGATTTAATAAACCATTTTCTTTTTAACTTTGAATCTGGTGTCTGTGTCTTGCTTTATGATGCCTTCATAGGATCCGGGAGAAATGTAATGGTGAAGTAAAGGTTTTACCTAGATCAAGTTTCTGCTCTCCTCCCTTTGGTAGCTGTGACGAAGTCCCCTGTCTGGTTCTAGTGACCTCATATGGAATAGAGATGGAGAAGGATGGAGACGGGGAGAAGGTCGGCTAAGTTGGAAGAGCCGGCAATAGCAGAAGGGATGATGCGCTGAGAACAGAGGGAAAGTGGGTAGAAATGCCAGAGGTGGCAGAGGTAGTAACACCTGTCCAAGGTAGTAGTGTGCAGGAGGTTCGGACACCAGCCCATGTTGTTAGTGTAGAGGAGATAGTAAATAAGACTGAGTTAGTATATGAATAATCTGGTAACATCAGCTCATGGTGGTAGTGTGGAGTTGGTGGCAACACCAGTGCAAGCTTGTAGTGTAGAGGAGGTTGTAATATCAGCCCATGGTGGTAGTGTGGAAGTTGCCAGATAGAGATGGTAAAGTGAAGGCAGTTGTAACTTCAGCTAGAAGCGATAGTCCATAGAACGTGGCAACCTGAATCAGTGGTGGTGGTTTGGAAGTTGGGCGGATATCCACAAGAGGTGGTAGTGGTATGAAGCAAGCGGAGGTGGTACCAATAACCACTTCTGATAGAGAGGGGTCGGAGGAGGTACCATTAGCAGGGAAGGAGGAGGTGTTAACAGCAGGAGAGAAGTCAGTGGTCAGGAGTAGTCCCCTAGTCAGACCGAGCAGGCCTGGTCAGCTCTAGGCAGAACCAGAAATAGGACGAGGGAACGAAACTGTGTCAAGGAATATTATAACCGGTATAAAGAGGGAAGAAGAGAGGAAAGGAAGTAAAAGGGCTCTAATTAGGCCATGGCAGAGGGAACTGCTCTCTGACTCTCCGAGTGCCACTTCTAGAGAATGGACATCACTTACCCACCTTTTCAAGAGCTTTGCTGCTGAATTAGTCCCTGGGGTGCTGGACCGCAGAATGCTCACAACTAGTTGACCAGGAGAAGAAGGGTTCGGGAACCCTGATGCCTACAGTATCTGGAAACCTATCCCGCCGGGGTGAGAGAACCGGTTTGGGTTTATGGACTTAGGAAATAGCTTTGTTGAAGGCCTGGGACATCCTAGGGAAGCTGGGTAGGAAATGTGGCAACCTCCAAGAGTCTGGGAGTCTGGGTGGAGAACTAAGGAGAACCATCCTGACATTTGGGAAGAACCCAGTGTGTTTTCGATTCCCCATTCTGTGTAAACTCATAATAAACCCTTTTAAACTGTTTATTCGTTCTTGGCATCCTTCTTTGTCCCCAGGTATGTGGCATAGTTTTCCAAACAGCAGAGGAAAGGATATGCTTGGGGAATTAATGAAAAAACCCATCCAGTTGAGCTAGGAAAAAGTAACTTGTCCTGAAGAAGAAACCCAACGTGGGCCCAATTCTGCATCAGCCCTCTAGCCTTTAATGTACCCCCAGTCATGATTAAGCCTCAGAGAAAGGTGTGTGAGCGGCAACCTTCTTTGGAAAACTAATGGGGGCTTTCCTAACAGTCCTGCAGGAATTATGAGGTCAAGGAAGATTTATGAAGGGAGCGAAATAACGTTTGCAGGAGGAACACGCTGGGCCCCAGTATGACCCAGAGCAGGTACTGTGCAGAGCAGAGGTTTGTGGACAGAGAATAAGTGTCTGCGTAGAAGCAAACGCCGACCAGAAATGGTGAATGGCGCTCCCTGGGGAAGATCTGACAAAAGATGCTGATACTAATGGGGAGTAAATGTCAATGCCTTCTTCGCTGGAAAGGAGAGTGCTGGACATGCAATCATCAGCAATGGTAGCAATGGCAAACCGTGTAGTGAGGCATGAAGATCCCTCGGAAAAGTAGCGTAAGCCCATTCGAAGGAGCCCCCACAGTGGGGAGAAGGATTGGAAAAACCCACCAGAGGCAAGTGGGAGTGAATATTGAGGGAATTCCAAAAACTGAAACAAGTGATAATCCCAAAAAGCAATAGCAAAGCAGGAACCTTGTAGAATCCCAGGGGCCACGCAGCAGGGAACCATACATTTTGTCAGACAACCTCTAGTGGCTGATCAGCTCTTTGATTAGGTAGCCCCATGGTTGACCCGAAACTTGTTGAACTTCCTTCCTATACTATTTTCTGTTACTGATAGTAGCTTTCTTAGAGTGCATCTAGATCCAACTTTAGCATTGCATGAAGCTTAACCGAAGGTAACTCCCAGTTCTATATCACGCATCTGCACATTCCAAAACCTTTCCACCTTAACCCATGCTTGGTCTTTCTTACTCCTTTCTTCTTCAGAATTCTAACAGCAACAGGTTGTCTATACCATGTGTTGTAATATTTATGTGGTCCTTTGTGTACTGTCTGGCAGTATTCTGAATTGAGCAACACTGTCTGTGTGTCCCTTGCCATGCTAGCCAGGGAAACACCTAAAATCAAATTGAGTTGAGGTTCCTTGATTAAATAGGAGTGCATACATTCTTGATGCTCTTCTGCTTGGATCAGAAGTGCTATGTTCACATGCATCACAGCTGCAGATGTCCAGGGCAACCTATTAATTGAATGAACGGCTTCTGAGTTGGTCTGAGCAGGTCTCTGCATCCTCTAGCACAAAGATTTTGATCTGTTCCTCAGATCCTAGGATCCCAAGCGGAAGCTATGAGAAAGAGAATGAGGTACGGGCTGTACGCATGGGGAACACCTGATTAAATGATTGAGGTTTGGACGGGGACTCACTATTTTTTCTGATCTTAAGGGGTTTCCGATTTGTTAAGCTGGTCAATTTTGGAAACACTAACCTGGAGTACTGCAGTACATCCAGACATTTCTTTCGCTTTCACATGTCACTTTCTTACACCCACAAAGACTCTGCAGGCCACTAATTGCCATTGCTTCTGGAGCTGACATCCCGGGTGGCATTGGATCGGAAAATGTTCTGATTTAATGCCAACCCAATGTAGGGAACCAATTCCCTTTTTTTTTTCTTTTCCTTACAGAGCTCTCACATCTAAGGGTTCAAAAGGCAAACAGGCATTTGAGAAATAAGATTCAGATTTATTTTACAACACCAATAGTCCCAGACCATGGGGAAGACTCAGTAGGTGGGTAAAGAATGTTAATAAGAAACTGAAAAGGATCCATACCACCTTGTTTGAGGACCGTAGGCTGCCAGTCTGCCCCTCACTCGAAAAAGTCACTCAGTCAATGGGATTTTAAGGGTTCCATGCAAATTATTCTTGGCGTGGTTTGGTCTTTCCACTGTTGTTGTAAAGATGCTGAATTCTTTCTAGGTGGTCCTCCCCACCTACTGAACTACTGCGGCCCAAGGTCTTGCCACACCTGGGTCACATTTTGCCAGATCAGGTATAACCCCACATCCCTGAATACTGGTAGACAACTCTGCCACGGCCTTTGCCAGCACAAGGTGGGCCAGTCTTCTGTTTGCATGCCCGCTCTATTATCCTTTTCACCCTCTTACACTGTACACCTTTCTGCATTGTCTCCTCTAGTGTCTTCTTCATAGAGGCCCTACAGGGAAAGGACCGTCTTCATTTCCCCTCGTAAGTTCTCATCTTCGTCCCCGGGTTATTCTGGCTTTCCACTATTCTGTATTCTTTCCTCTTTCTGTCGCCTTCCTAACTCTCTGGTATTCCCTTGGAATTGGCCAATTTTAATGAAAATATTTTACCGTATGGCCTATTTGACCAAATTTAGGCTGTACGAAACGATCGTACAACCAAACATTCTGTCAACTAGGCCATACGGGTCCATTATAGCGAACAAGGGGAACGGGGGTTGCGGCGGTGTCCCCCGCTCCTCTTGCTCGCTATAATGGGAACAGGGGTTGTGGGGGAGTCTCCCGCTTCCGAGACATTGGAAGCGGTGGACTTAAAAAAACAAAAAAAAAAGAAAACAGAGAAAGGGACCCTGCGGCCTCAGTTCTGACCCGCGTTGCAGGGACAGAACTGCCGCTGCAGAGTCAGAATGAAAGCAGACGTGAAAGGTAAGTGGGGGGAGGGTGGGGATGTATTGTGGGGGAGTACGAGGGGGGCATGGATGCATTGATTTTTGCCGGGGCAAAATTGGGTTCGCAGCTAAATTGACTTAGGTCAATTCCGCAGCAAACAATTATGGCACAGTCAAATCATACCAATCCATTCCCTTCACATCTATTCCTCCTTGGTTGCGTTCTTCACTTTCCTCCATCTCGGTTCTGCCACCTTCACTCACCTCCTCTTCCTTCCTCCGGTATTCATTCTTAATTGCTCACTCCTCTTTCCTGCAGCTCTATTCCTTCCCCTCTCTCCCTCTGGTGCTCTATTTCCTTCTAGCTTTTCCGGGTTCTGCCACTCATGCCTGCGCGCTCTGCTTTCCATCATCTGCTCGTTTGCCTTCTTTGCTTGCACCGCTAATGCTGTGCCCCAACCAACACCCTCCATACCCAGCTTGCACTTATTGCTTTTTAATCTTCCACCAGCTCAGCTCTCGGGCTGGATATGCCAGCTGACATTCTGCTAGGGTGCATGGCCCACACTGCACAGCGATTGGCCCCTGAGATTTGAATTCAGTGGCTCAGCTACTATGATCCTTTGCAGATGTCAGTGTGGCTCGGTGGAGCAAGCTATTAAGAGGCACCTCCAACCTCATTCTGCTCTTGCTGCTCTAGCACCGCTGCTGCTGCTTGTCGCCCCCGAAGTACACTGCCAGGTGCCATGGCACCTCTGGGGGCCCGCGGGTGGAGTTACTTTTTAACTGCAACTGGCAACCTCTCAGTAACTCACGGACAGCCTGACTGGAAGTCATTGTTGAGCAATTAATTGTAAACAGCTGGACCCTGCGACTGGTGATTGATTCTCTTGCTGGTCCTGCTGTGATGCATTGATTCATCAATATACGCCAGTGTTGCACCCACTATCAACTTGGCATATAACCCTTGAAGTCACTTTTTAACACTTTAAAGGAGTACTGAAAGTCTTCAATTAACTGAACGCTCAGTTCATATAAGCAAATGGGCCTGGTGTCTTAACTGCCCCCATCATGCTATGCTGCTGCAATCCATTGATCACTGTGACCAGGACTCGTGCACATTTCACTAGCTCCCAAAGAACTATTTTGCTTACTCACCTTAATTACACCGTGTGTTAGACAAAAGCATTCAGTATAAAAATGCTTCTGGAAAAGCAGAGGTTGCCGATTGGCTCATCCCCCTAAAACGAGCACCATCATCTAAAAATCACAATCCCAAATTTCCGAGCAACAGATAGATGCACCTACCCATTATTTAAAACAAAACACACAACCAGCCCAAAACTTAAGGACATACCCACCACATCACAAATTCAATACTAAAATACTTAAGTGTTGACGTGAAGATGATCATGCATTATGGATATGATACGATAAGATATAATGTGACAAGTGTTTCTAGGCGATTCAATATTAAACAATCAGTACTTGGAATTGATGAAACACATTATTCTGAATGTTTAAGTCTTTGAAAAAAAGATATGGTAAGTATCAAAACCTCAGAAATTGGTACAAACATACTGAAATCTACATGTTACAGACAGATCTCTACAGCAGCCACTCAACCTGCTGAACTAACCATTCATTTCTCTCTCCTGAGCTCCATGAGATAGATGCAGGCTTGGAAGTGATCATTTCACCTCATTTGGTGACAGACAGTAAGATAGGAGGGGTTAGAGGGCGCTGCCCAGTGTGGCCTGTTAAAAGAAACAAAGATGGCCTAACTTAAGGCCCTTGTTAGGTCAATGTCAGTCTTTTTCATGAAGCGTAAGGGATGAGTCCAGTAAAACCCTTCATTCAGATTCACAAATATGATGAATCCTCCCGGATGTTATTAAACAAGTATAGGATTCCAATGAGCATTAGAATGAGGCTCAAAAAAAGTAGCATACTTCGCGTTCAGATTAACTTCTTTTCACTCCAGGTGCCTCAATATAAAGTTAATTGGAGGTTTTCCACTTTATTTATAGCACAGTTCAGATGAACACACCCACACAAAATGAAGTGTGAAAGTATTCAGTCCCAGGCATAAATTCATCCTTTGCTTGTTGACTGCAAGTTTACATGGCCCACACGCGAGGGTCTAGTCAGGCAGCGTTGCACGTGGCTGCTGCCGCCTGCCCTGCTGCCCCTCTCCCAAGCCAAGTGAGGAGTCGCGGCTCGAGAGCGCTGCAGCGCCATGTACTGCTGCTGCCTGCTAGGGCGGGGGCACGGGCATCACCACAGCAGCACAGCGGGCTAGTGCTGGAGGCCGTGGCCCGTGCTTGCAGGCAGGCCCTGGCCCACACCCCACACCGACCTCGTGAACCCAAGCAGGCAGCACATCAAAGGGGTAGTTGTTACTCGTTGCACGTGGCACTTAAAAAAGCTCCTGAAATAAAGACATTAATCAATATGTCTGTAGGACTTTCCTTCTTTGACTAAAAAAGGTGCAAGAGTCTGTTTGCGGGGGCGGAGGTTCACAGGCATGCGAGTTATACATTGAAATAATGTCATCATTTTCGTTTTAGGAAAACAAAATAACACTGAGATGGTACCATGCCCAAACCACGAGAGCGCACGCCTGGAACTGAGTTTAAACCAGATCCCGCGCATTTAAGATTTGCCATCACATCCCGTGTTCACTGACCATACATTCCATAGGAACAATTTATAAGACAGATGAAAGTATTTACATTACCTATCAAAATGTTATTATCTTAGAGTAAATCTGAATTTCCTCTGATTTATTTCTGTCTAAACTGAAATCACATTGCAAAAGCATAACAATGTAAACGAGTTGTGTATACATCTATGTTGCCATGCGTCCCTTTTTGGAATCGGCTCAGACTGGCATGGGACTGTGGCCCAGCCTGGCTAATGCTTGGGGGAGGGGCAGAACAACTTTTTTTTTTTTTTTTGCTCGCTGCTCCGTCTCAGGTAAAAGTAGCCCAAATGAAGCCCAAATAAAAGGGACAGCCGCCTATATAAAAGGTGCAACGCATGTTGCAGGTGTTGCACCTGGAGAGCCACTAGTGTTTGGAATGACCAGGATTGTGGAGCTGGAGCCAACATAGTAGGGTCCACACTAAAAGAGCCTGCAGAAGGATGGGGGCTTGTTCTGCCCCCGGCCAAATTCGCAGGAGTGACCGAGTGAAGTGAGGGAGAGCAAACTAATCAAGGCAGAGTTTGGGGGGTGCTTCACCCCCTGGGAATTTCTTTAAAATAGTAAGTCAAAAGGGTGCATTTTACAGTACGCTTCCTGTGCTAAATTAGGCAAAAAGCCATACAGTTTTGTGGGCTAAGATATGAAAAAAATCTATTAGATGCCAAGTCACACCAATGTGCTGGAGCATTTTCAAGCACATTTTCATAATGCCTTTTCCCACTATATGACAGTACTCTGCAAGTGTAAAAACATTTTCATTCTGAGTATACCCACACATGTAGGCCTTTATTCCTACATAAGAAAATACTACTGTTTGCTTTGTCCATAGTTCCAGTCATTATACTATAACATAAAATGTTCATGCTGGCTCTGCCAATATATGCCAGTATCCCCATGTAAGAACATGCTCCTGTTGGCTTTGCCTTAATCCCATTAAGAAGAGCCATTCTACAGTAAAAAAACATAGCCTTGCTGATTACATAAATACCCCTCCCCAGCATGGAAGAACGCTCACCATGTTGTATTTGCTTCCTAACGGCAGTAAAAAAGGTCATGCCACAGTAAAAAAAAACATTGCGTGGCAGGCGGCACAGATACCCCCATACAATTGTAAAAACTCTTGTTACCTTTAGCCTTAACACCAGTCATAAATGCCACCATAAGAAAACATGTAATTGCTAGCTAGTCTGTAAGATAGTTCAGTGGGTTAAGCACTTGCTGTTGCGATCACGTGTGATTCACAGGTTCAAATCCTGGCATGGACAACTCAGCCTTTCATCCTTCTGAGGCCGATGAATGGGTACTAACTTTGGTTGGGTGATAATTGCATGTAACTTTGTTCTCTGTACAGTGCTTTATTTATTTAATTTGTTTGTTTATTGGATATTTGTAAGGCACCTATACAACAAATGGTGTTTCAGGGTGCCACAAGACAAAAAGGGGAGGGGGAACAAGGGAGAAAAATACAATAATGGTCCTACTAGGCTTTGTGACGTTCAGATCTTGCAAATGCTGAACAAGAAGTGTGAGGGAGAAGGGGGGGGAGGGTGTCGGTCTGTGCAATAAGCGAAGTGCAAGGGTGGGAAGGGAAGGCAGGGTATAGCGGAGCAGGAGAATGTGCTCACAAGAGGTCAGGAACGCAAGTGCCATTGATTGTGGTTGTGAGGGTCAACATGCTTAGTGCGAGGTACGGAGTGGCCTGGGGGGGCCTAGAGCCCTGTAGAACTCAGAGGGATCCAGGCAGACAGTCGCTACAGCAGAGGAGCGGAATTAGCATGGGAGGGAGCGAGGGAAGGAAGAGAATAAAATTAGGGTCTTGAGCCGCTTCCGGAACTTAAGGAGATCCGACTCGATCCTGAGAGGGACACAGAGACCGTTCCAGAGGGAGGCTCCTGCAGACGAAAGAGATCTACCCCCTACTCTCTGCTTAGAGAAGCATCTGATCTGCAGAGAGTTGGAGCTAGCAGACCCAAGGGGTTTAGCAGGGAGGTATTTAGGGAGAGAGAGAGTTGGATGTAGCGGGGTCCCAGGACCCAGAAAGCCTTGTGGATGAGCAACCAGGAGCCCGTGGAGAGACATTAGGAGATGCGGTCCCTGGGCTTGAGGCCAAGGATAAGTCTTGCAGTCCTATTCTGGATTAGTTGAAGGGGGCAAAGGGAGGCTACAGGAAGATGGAGGCTGTTGCAGTAGTAAAACCTAGAGACTCTAGAGAAATTGAGTTTCATGGGGAAGGAGAGGAAAGGGAGAATGCCTCTGAGGAGGTGCAGTTGGTAGTGGGCCTTCTTGGCAAGGTCTGAGATGTGAGAAGAGAAGGAGAGAGAGGAGTCAAAGATGACACCAAGGTTTGTTTTGCCTCACAGGACCGTGAGGCAAGGGGACCCAAAGAGGGTGGGCAGAGGGTGTGAGAGAAGGTGGGAGCTGGTGTCCCGATGAAAAGAATCTCAGTCTTACTGGCATTAAGGCAGAGATCATTGGAAGCACACCAGGACTGATTAGCAGTCAGACAGTCAGGGATGAGAAAGGAGGCAGAAGAGGGAAGCTTGAAGGAGAGCTGCATGTCATCTGCATAACACTGGAAGTAGGGAGAGAAGGAGGAGATCAGGTGGGCCAAAGAGGCAAGGTGGATGTTGAAAAGCCACGGCGAGAGGATAGAGCCTTGAGGGACACCGCTAGTGGAGAGAGTGACGGGGGAAAGAAAAGGGCCCTGTTGAACCTGGGAAGCACGGTCGGAGAGGAAGGAGGTCAACCAGTTCAATGCAAGGCCTGTGATGCCAAGGGTGTTGCAGAGTCAATTAGTCGGGGTAGCATGATTGACCATGTCAAAGGCAGAGAAAGATCCAGAAGGATAAGAATGGAAGGAGAGTTGGAATCAAGATTTGAGAGCAAGTAATCACAGGTGTTCAGTAGAGCAGTTTCCATGCAAAGGCAGCAACTGGCACTCGCTTCACTGGTCGAATGACAGAGAAGGAGACAGGCAGTGCAGGCAGATGCTTAGCTGGGGGACCTAAGCGATCCAGATGAGGAGAAAATAAATAAAGAATAATTCTTCCAAAAGAACATGAGTAATTTGTTTGCTCCGTCGGACCGAGCATGGTCGGACCAGGAGAGAGGTGTAGTGAGAGGGTTGGGGATGTCTAAGGAGATGAGAGCATCCAAGGTATGTCCTGCAGAGTGAGTTGGCCCGGGGGGATGAATGGTGAGGATGAAAGCATCACAGAGACTGTGGAAGAGTCCAGTGGCCGACTCGGGAGAATCATTGTGGATATTGAAGTCTCTGAGGAGGAGAAGCTTGGAGGTGGAGGGAAGAAGAGATGAGGTCAGGTCAGACCACTCAGAGAGGAAGAAGGAGATTGGACCAGGGATTCTGTAGATGGTGGCGACAGTCTGTAAGACGGTTGGAGAGTCACCAAGAGGCTTTCGAAGGAAGATTAGGTCTGAGTGGGTATGATAGTAGCAGGGATCCAATCAGGGAAGATCAAGGCAACTCCACCTCCAGACAGGTTAGGCCTGGGCTTAAACATGATCATGTAGTTCTCAGGGAGGAGAGTGTTGAAAGCAGTGACAGAGCTGGCAGTGAACCACGTCTCAGTGAGAGCGAGAACAAGAATGTCAAAGTCAAAGTCTTCAAGATGGAAACAGATATCAGAAGAGTGTTTAACAGCAGAGCGAGAGTTAATGGTAGCTAAGTGCAGCTGGCTGCCACCTTTGGGGACTTCCGAGGAGGTGTACAGGGATGTGGTACGCCGTCAGTGGTGGAGAAGGGGCAAGAGGGGAGGCATAGGGAGGAGTGGAGGGAAAAGGGAGTACAAACTTCGGTTGGGTGATAATTGTATGTAACTATGTTCTCTGTACAGTGCTTTTGCGAAAGTGCTATGTAAATAACATATAACTACACAAATCCCCCCGATATAAGAACACTCGTGTTGTATCTACCCTGTAACGCCAGTAAAGAATGTCTTGCCACAGTAAGAAAATATTGTCTTGCGGGCTACACAAATGCCGCTCCCCCTCCATTTAGGAACACGTGTGTTGCCTTTGACCTTAACACCAGTAAAAAAAACATGCCAGTTCACAGTAACGAAACATGCCCTCCCCCATGTAAGAACACTCATCATGTTGTCTTTGCCCTTAATGCGAGTACAAATTTCCATCCCACAGTAGGACCCAGCCAGCCCAACTGTCGTACCCTCCCTCCATTCGAAACCCACCCTCACATAATAACACTCAAGTTGGCTTTTCTTTGCTCAAAAACAACACTAAAACCTGCCATGCTTCTATCAAAAAATCTTCATCCTCCAATGCCCCTCCCTGGGTTCCAACCACCCAGAGCATGCACAAACAAACACACAGGCACACACACATAACCCAGTCACACACCCATGCAGCATATCTGTCATTCACAAGAGCATCCAGAACATTTACACTGCACTCTCATTAATAAGCACAGCTGCACTCATGTACACCATTCACACTATATTCATTCATATGTGTGCACTTACAGACACCCCCTTGCATACATTCACCCACTTACACACTCCTTCACATGCATGCACGCATAAATGCATGCATACAATCCCCACATACACACAAACAAAAACATTACTAGTTAATGCTAATAATTGGCGGCATGGGCCATGTAAAATATGAGCCCAACAGTTACGCATTTAGCTTCAATATATGGAGGTCTACTGATATCCCCATGGCAGACTTTTGTCCGCTGCCCCTACGTTTGCTGCTACCAGCAGTCAAATTATTCACTGTTCTTTCACCTCAGAGAGTGGTGCATTTGCTTACTTTTTAAGTAAGTAAATACACAGTTCTCCAAGGTGAGAAATGTGACAGATTCTTCCTGTCAGAGCCCGTGCTTGGTGTCACACCAGAGTGATTCCTGCTGCGTTAAGGCCGGGGCTAACCTTTTGGTTGTAGCCCCTGATCTATCCAGGGCTGCAACCAAAAGACCCGGGGCTATAGCCCCCTCAGCCCACCACCCCCAGCTACGCCCCTGGTCAAAGTTATTTTCCAGTTTACAAAACGGAGTGCAAAACGGGTGCAAAAACAAATGAACTGCCGCAGGGCCAACAGTATGGCTCCATTCTCTTGCCTTTTTACAGCGTTCATCAACACCAGGGGGAATTACTCTCTTCCCCTGGTTTCTCTTTAGCTTCCTCCAGTGCTAAGAGAATGTATCTCTTCTCTTGGCTTTGTGCAGTGTTCACAAAACACCAGGGGTAATGCTTCCCTTCCCCTTGTTTTCTTCTCTTGGGGTCACAGCCAACCTGACTCGCCTGTCTGTCAGGTACTGTGACTATGAAGCTTAATGTCCACAACACCACGTAAGGGGGTAATGCTTGCCTTCCTCTTGCTTTCCTCTTGGGTTTACAGCCGACCTGGCTTGCTTTTTCTCCCAGGAACTATGACTATAAAGATCAATGTCCACAACACCACATAAGGGGTTAATGCTTTCCTTCCCCTTTTTTCCTTTTTTACTATACTTGGTTGTCTCTCCTGCCAAGTAATCCCGTATATTTCAGTGGCCATGCAAGTCTCTTCACATCTGTGCTTCTGGTCCCAGACCCTGTACTCTGGACTTCCCTCGCCACTTTCTGGTTGTCACCACCTCCTCTGGTCCCCGGCATCTTCCTGCCCACTCACGTACCTTGTTTTGTCGTACGTGAGGGCTCCTTCTTGGCACCTGCAGTCGGTCGCAGGACTCGTGGCACTCCGGTGAGTTTAGTTTGGCCGGCTCAGGCTCTGCTGCACCAGCCTTCCTCCTGGTAATGATCTTGTGGTCCCGGCTTCAAGAATTCTTGGAGCCTTCTTCCGCCAGCTTGCAGTTCCTTCTTCTCACAGGATACCAGCCTCACATCTTCTGGTTTTTCCTTTGGTGTCTCAGACTTCTCTCCTTCTTTCATGCACACAGAACCATCGTCGCGGTTTCTCTAGGGAGGACTCAGCCCCTTTGGTCGACGAACCGGTCTACAACCCCGTCTCTTCCAGTACATCTTCCCTGTTCCTTACTCCTCGAGGGAGGGTTTGACACTACCTCCTGAATTCCCTCTTGTATTTCAACTAAAGTTGGACCAATTGGAAGCCGGTAACCACTATACCGTTCAATGTGGTTCCTAGAGGTGATCTTCATGTTTCCACCCTTCCTCTTCGTTTCAGTACTGATCTTACTGTTCTCTTGTAAGTCAGAGGAGTTCTTCTTTGTCACAATAGGGAAGGGGGGTCTCCACTTGGGTAATTCCTATTCCTCCTCGTCCCAGTACTCTCTAGGTATATGCAGGTTTCTTCTCTTATAGAGCCTACACCCTTCCTTGTCCCAGTACTTCCCAGGATGCTAGGGTGGCAATAACTCATGACCATGTTAGGGTTTGTCGGGAGGGGATCTAGGGTACGGAGAGTGGCTGGGATATGGCGTCCACTCCAGGTCGTCACTAATCCAAAAGGGGTTTTCCCTCCCCATGAGATCCACCCTCTGAGCACCACCCCCAGGGAAACTCTTGGGCAACGGCCTCATGGAGAGGGGCTCCCCCCAAAGAAGAAGTGATGACATCTGTAGATTTGTCACAGGAGTTTCTATTTATCATAGGCCTCTTGTCACCCAGCATGGGCCATCTGGCTCTTTAGCCTCTCTCAGTTTCTCGCTATCATCAGGCCTCTGTAGGCTACTGGATCATTTTGTTCGGCCTCACTGGCCTTGTGGGTAGCATATTGTCCTCACCTTCTCTGGGATTATTGGGCTCCTCAGCCCAGTGTGGGTAACCCAGCCTCGCTGGTCGTATGTGCTCCATATTTTCCTTACCGCCTCGTGGAGTGCTTCTGTGCTTTAATGCCCTCCTTCCTCTCCTTTTCGTTAGCCGCCTACCTGGGCTTTGGTGGCGTTCTTTATCAGGCCCATCGGCTACTCCGGTAGCTGCGGAACCTCATTTCCATGGTCTTTGGCTTTCTCGCAGCAGTTCTACGCTCAGGCATAGTTGCTCAGGACTCTGGTGCACCGTGTCTGCAGTGTTTCACTCCCCTCTTTCGGGAGACCTGGGTACCTTGGACCCTTTGCCATACTGGACTCAGGAGCATTCCATGAGCTCCAGGATTCATACGTCTTCCACATGGTCATGCCTTCAGAATGGATTTGCTCGGCGCTCCAGTGCTGTCTTCTGCTGTGCGTGGCCTTGCTCAGGCTGGCTCTCTCCTGACATGTATGGGTCTCAGTCCTTGTACGTTCCTTTTTAAAATGAGAGATGCAACACGATTGGTTCTGTGTGTCTTGCATCAAGGTGGGGTGAGCAGCCAAGCCAAGCACAGTTCAAGGCCCCCTGTATGTTATTATGTTCAGCCCCCATGTATCCCACAAACAATTGTGACATTTGTTTTAAGGGAGATGTTACCAACTTTCCACCTGGGGATTCCTTGTCCCTAATGATGGTGTCACCCCTATTGAGATTCAACTTTCCTTGTCTAGGAGGGTGGTTTTGTCTGCCGGTCTCACCGCCGTAGTCCCAATAGGGCTGGCTCCCCTGGAGGAGAAGGTACAAATTCCCTGGATTCGTCACAGACTCTCTGCTTGTCAAGTGCAAGAATCACAAAGCCCATTATGTGCTGGTGACCTTTCGACCACGAAGACAGTGGCCGATCTTGACTATCCCAGTAATTTTAAAAATACATTTTTCTTTAACTATATTTTGAGTCTGTCTCTCATGTCATCAAGTGTCTACACAGTCACAAAGTAGCCTCAGGAATAGCAAGCGGATTGTGAGGCAATGAGTTTAGAAAACAAATTATGTGTGCATACTTGGTATTGGTTTCAATTACTACAGCATTCTTAAGTTAGGCTGTGTATGACGGATTTGTAGTAAGTTAACGTCTTTAGTAGAGGATGAGCACCTATCCACCTCGGGGCACCCAGTATCCCCATAAACGCAACATTGCCAATCACACACATTGCAGGATGTGCAAACACATCTGGCCCACCGAAGCGAGGAAAGCAGCAGCAAACTCAGATAGTGGTACATCACTGGCAGATTGAGGTGACACAGAGATCCCCTGCCCAGAGAATGACAGGAAGGATGTGTGTGACACCAAAAGGAATGGCAAGTCTCAGTAGGTTATGCACATTGCAGGGGCATACTAGAAAATATTGAAAGGCCAATAGGACTCAAAGATCTTCAGGTACACGTGACTGGTTGTGCTCTGGTCTAACCAGCCTTTCTGAAGGGTATTCATTCCCGCCAATTAAATCCCATCATAGCCCCTGCACTGGCTTGTGGTAATGGCAGAAGAATTATGCTCCTCTGTATAACGCTTTCAGGGTAGTACAGATTTGTGGAGCTGATTGTACCGATTCTGCTTTGCCGATTACATTTCAGCAGAATTCTACTGGAAACCGCTTGATAGACGTCAAGAAAGTACGGCATATGCAGCAGAAGATGCTTACATGACTCAAGTGGGCCCTTTTACCACTAAGCACTGGATGTTAATGTATTGGGTCAAAGAATTCCACAGTTTGGGTCCAATCACAAGTTTGGCAATATTTCCTCCGGAAATACCGCCCAATGGAATTACCATAGTATTTGGTCATTTGAAGGATCCACGTGATTACGAGTCATGCGGACCCTTATGGTATTCTCCGTTTTGGAAGCCCATAGAACTCCATGGCGAAATGATATTTTACTGCGTACGAAATTGCCACATGGAGCAGTATTCCATGTGTTAATACTTTAGTGTGGAAGCATTTACACAACAGATTTCAAGTGTAACAATGTGGTTTTGCTCTCCTATTATGGTTTGCGTTTCCATCTCAAATTTTGGGTCATTAACAGAATCTGCACAACGCATTGTTTTCTATCATCAATATCATTTATAAATCTACCAATTCTAATTCTAATGGAAATCATTGCATTACTGTTGTTGATACTGTAGCTTTCTTCCCACCAACTCAATACGCAGCTGGATCTATGCAACCCTTTCTTTACATTTGGCCTGTGTTGCTATGACCAGGCCACTGCAAGGCAGGCAGTGAATTCTTCTGGTGGTTTGTACTTTGCAGTGAATTCACTAAATGCTGCAAATCCTGGAAACTGACCTCCAAGGTTCTCCCCTTCAAATCTTCATCCAGTCTGATACTTCACCATCTACTTTCTCGTTAATCCTTTTCCCAATTTTGATCCGTTGACAGTATGTATTCCCAGGCCACTTCCTATCAGTTTATGTTATAGTGTGGCATCAGCCTATCAAAGGCTTTGCTAATGTCATGGATGAATAGGTCCAGCATGCTTATAGATAGATATCTCAAAGAAAGCAATCATGTTTGAGACTGATTTTTCACAGATCCATTATCCAATAGCTATATAACAGGCCAAAAATTGAAAAAGTGCTTTTATTGCAGTGAGTCATAAAGATCTGCACTGGGACTGTGTTTCACTTTCCATTTGCACCCACTTACATAGAGAAGTTGCTATTGTCCATTTCATTGTTGATTGAATCACTTGTAATTTGATTTCATAATATACTAGTTTATATACGTGCCATTGCCCGGGATTTCATTTTCTCATAGGTACTATTTGTTAGAAATACCCTAAGGTGGCTTTACACTTTTTGTAAAGGCTCCATCTCCATAAGTAAGGTGAAAAGAAAAATTCACTACATTTTTTGATTATTTAATATTTTTTTTTCTTATAAAGATTACACAACACAATCTTTTGCTCTTCTTAAAAACATATTCTGAAACTTATAACTGTGCTTGAGAACAACATGGACATTCCTTAGCAGCATGATGGATGACATGATGCCAACAGTGCCAACAGCTATGGACGTTAATCGCCTTCGCCTCTCATACACCTTCGACCTCCCATACGCCAACGCATCGCCAAGCCACAAACCCATAAACAAACAGTTTTTCCCTTTTATAGAGATAAAGTCTGCAATGTTATTGATTTTGGGCAGCCATTAAATGTTGGAAAACTATGTCATGGCTATTTAGAAATGTGTGTGGTAAAATGTGCAATGTCTGTTTTTCCAGGTGAGCTGGCACTGGAAGTACCTCGTTGAGCTCGATCAGCTCTGGATGCCCAAATGTTTACGGTTCGGCTGGTACATCAACTTCTTACCAACGCCATACGAGCAGGGCATCTGGAAGAGACATTACATAGAGACGGTGCTAGAGCTTCATGTTACCAGACCGAAGGTACAAAGTTTTATATGCTATGTTTTAGAAGCTTTTTATAGGATCGCCAGCACCCTTTTGAAATAAAGTCAACTGCATGATTTGTCTTTATGGTAAGATTTCAATTTCTGAAATTTCGAATGAAGCGAACTCTGTCTGGGAACTCAAAGAAAAGACCATGAGCGTTCTAATGAAAATTGCCTCCGAAGTTTTTAAGACCCTGAATGGCTTCTGAGTTGATTGTGCTTTTGCTTTAGATGTGCACATGTGCAGTTATGGGGAGCTGACCCTCATTTTTAACTACAACAATAAAATATTTGTTTCGCTGACAGGGATTGGGGTTGCACCAAACCAGTTTTCAGTGTAACTAATGGATGCATACATGTATGTATGTATGTATGTATGTATGTATGTATGTTTTTATGTATGCAGGTGAGTTATAGATGGCAAGCCTCGATATAAAGCAATAGGGTACTACACTATTGAGGTTGGAGGATCACAGTAGGGGGAGGTGTTTTGTCGGGCTATGGTCCTCATTTGTCAGTGAAGTGTTCCCTGAAGAGCAGGGTCTTAAGATCTTAACTAAATCGCACGAGGGAGGGAGCCAGCCAGATGTTTTCTGGTCTTCTTCTTCTTGCACCTCTTGGATTCCAGTCTGGTGATATCTTTGCTCCAGGTGCTGCTCCTCCAATGGTAATCTTTTCAGCTAAGTATAATACCACCTTGGACTTTAGAGCTTTTTAAGTGATGCAGGTTGTCTTGAAGGTGATACAAGCTTGAAGTGTAGTTCCTTGAGTGTGGCGGAATGTGGTTGAATTGCTTCCGTCCTGCGATGAGAGGTGCTAGCCAGCTTTCAGAGAGGACAGAGTAGTGCTTGGGTCACAAGCTAGAATGGGTTTGCCACCTTCCAGGTGGGAGAACACCAGGACCTGGGCGATGGATCTGCAGCCTGAGGTGGGAATAAAGGATTTGATTCGACACAGGAACAGGAGCTGGTACCATGCTGTTTGCATCTTGTTGGCAATGTGTGCTTTGAGGGAAAGGTCACTATGGATGGTAAAGGCTAAGGATTTTGTGGGGAGAAGCCATTGGGGTGGGGTGCTGGGGGTCTGTCGAGATCCATCTGTGTGAGCGAGTTTTGAACTTGGGTGCATTTGGTGGCACCCTAAGGAGGATGACACCTGCTTTGGGAGGGTTGAGTTTCAAGCAGTCACTTGTCATCCAGGCTTGAATGGTGGAGAAGGCAAGGCAGTATTTCAGTTGGTGAATGTTGTCAACGCAGTTGACCTTCAGGTATAGCTGTGTCATCTGCCTAATGGTGTATTTTGATGTTGAATTTGATTAAGAGTACCCCCAGTGGCTTTATGTAGGGGTTTAAGATGACAGGGTAGAGGATAGTGCCTTGTGTGTACTGCGCAGGTCACTGTGTGTTATTGGGCTCTGCAAGTGCCCATCTCAACGAGCTAGAATCAGTTGGTGAGGTAAGAGCCAAACCACTGAAAGACTGTGGCATTGAATCCCAGAGGTGATGATAAGGTGTTGAGTAGAGCTTCATGCTTGACCGTGATTGATGTGCAAATTACTTACATTCACCTCCAGTATATTGTGGCAATTTTGTAACAGAAAATACAACTTGAGACAAATTCTAAAGGTTAAAGTACTTGTTTATCTCAATGTCAGGTGGTCTGGGTCTTCTAATTTACCATGTCGCTGGTCACAGTTCTTTCTTTCTCAGTGTGGTCTGAGGACTTGACCTTCAGTATCCAGCAGTTAATGGTTAGTCTTGAGAGTCTTTTTTTTCTTTCTGTGAACTATATTTATTTATTTATTTTATTTATTACATTTATTACATGCCCAGACCCGAAGGTATCACATCGAATTTGCAAGCATATTATCACATTATTTATACCATGTTGCGGTTATATTCATATCAAACATTTCTTATACAATGTTACAAACAGTCGGGCAGTGCAATCACAGATAGATTCTAACACTAGATGCAGGCCTAGTAGTGACCATTGGACAAACATATGGGCAATATGTGTGGACATGCATATGGGTTAGTATTTATTGAATAGCCAAGTTTTCAGTGCTTTTTTGAATCCTGGTAAGGTGTCCTCATTTTTTATACTAATTGTAAATGTATTCCAATGCGAAGGGGCCAGAACTTTGAAGCTAGTTCCTTCTGCTCTGCTGTATTTATAATGTGGTACTTCCAAGAGAGCCATTTTATTGGATCTAAGTGTCCTGCAGGAGATTTGTTTCTTGATGGTGTTGTTGAGGTAGATAGGCGCTTCGTAATGCATTTGTGAACGACACTAAGTGTTTTGAATATGATTCTAGCTTCAATTGGCAGCCAGTGGTTTTCTCTCCTGATGTTGGATATGTGTTCGGATTTCTTTATACCTAGTGCCACTCTGAGGGCTTTGTTCTGTAATAATTGAATCTTGTTAATGTTAGTTTTGGATGTTCCTAAGAAAAGGATGTTGCAATAGTCCAATTCCGTTAAAATAAGCGCTCTAGCCTAAGTAATACAGTTTGTAGGAGTAAGAAATTTGCGGCTGAGAGCAATACGTTTGGCTGTGTATGCTGTAGAGGAGGAAAGAGCTGATATTTGTTTGTGCATAGTGAGGTTAGCATCTATATATACCCCAAGAGTTTTGACCTGTTTGAGTACTGTGTATAGGCGCGTTACAAATGCCATATCATATCATATCATATCATACTGGGATCTGTGTGCCGTCAATGTTGATATGAGCATAGTCTGAGTGGAGGGAGCTTATTCTTTTTTGAGAGCCCACAATGAGAACCTCCGTTTTCTCGTCGTTAAGGCAAAGGCTGTTAAGGGCCATCCAGTTTTGAATTATGGCATATACTTTATTGATGGTATAATGTGTCTTGGGTGTAGTCACCTGTAATGGGGATGAGGATCTGGGTGTCACCTGCGAAATTTGTGTAGATGACACCCATGTCATCAAGGGCTGAGAATAGGAGTTTAGTATATGCATTGTAGAGGGTGAGGGAGAGGCAGTATCCCTGGGGAACTCCTATGGGAACTGCTATAGGGTCAGCTGCATAGTTTCCTATGGCAACTCTAGATGTTCGGTCTGTTAAAAAGAATTTGATCCAGAATGTAGCGTTGTTTGAAAAATTGAAATCTTTTTTTAGGGTGTCACATAATTTGTCATGGTCGACCAGGTTGAATGCTGCTGATAGGTCTAGCAACAGCAGGGAAGCTAGTTTGCCTGTGTCTCTGATAGTGTCTAATTGGATTTTGAGGTCTAAGAGGGCCGTCTCAGTACTGTGGTTGGGTCTAAAGCCAGATTGTCTAGCTCCTAGTAGATTATTTTGTTCAAGATGGGTTTGTTTTTGGTTGTGAGGTATTTTGTCAATGATTGTAAGTAGGAAGGGGACAGTCGTTATGGGCCGGTAATTTGTGGGGGCTAGTGGATCTAATGTGGGCTTTTTTAGTAGTGGGTCACCCACGCCGCTTTAATGCTGACTGGGACCAGATTGGAATTGAAAGAGGCATTTACAAAGTTAGTAATTATAGGTGTGAGGGTGGGGGCGCATAGCTTGTCTAGGTGTGCTGGGAAGTTGTCTCCTTTACAATTAAATGCTTTGAGTTTGGATATGGGACTATGTACTACATCATGGGAGACTGGGGTGAAGTTGAAGGGAGGGGTAGTGACTCCTATGTGCTTAGTGTTTTGGTTAGACATGGGAGATTTATCGGACAGGAGATTTCTTTTGGAGATAATTTTATTTTGTAATAGTTTAATTTTGTTGGCGAGGGCATCTTGAATCGTGGTGCACCATTCTTCACTTGGTTGGACTGGGTTAATAATAGGAATAGGATTCTCCAGCTCCTTGAGTATGGTGAATAGTTCTTTAGTATCAGAGGAGGCATTTCTGATTCTAGTATTAAAGGCGTCTGCTTTATGGGCAATGATGGCTGCTTTATACATTTTATATGCAGTATTGAATGCTTCCATGGCTTCTAGGGTGTGGGTTTTATTTAGCCTGTGTTCAAGCGATCGTTTAATCCGTCTGAGAGAGACTAATTCCTTGTTGAACCAGAAGGAAGATTTTTTGTCCTTACGGTTGGTTTTGTTGACACAGGGTGCTAGGGTGTCTATTGTAATGGTGAGGCATTTATGGTAGGTATCCACCAGGACACAGGGGTTCTCATTATTGATCATTTTGTCATTGAGGGTGCTAGCTAACAATGGGTTAAGGCTTTCTGCTGAGAGTTTACGGATATTTCTAGTTACATAAGTTTCTGCTATGATAGTTTTGGGTAGGTCTGGCTCGTTGCACAGAATAGAGAAGTTTATACTGTGATGGTCTGACCAGGGAACTACATTGATGGAATCTATGGATACTATGGTATTGAGTGGTAGTATCCAGTCTAGTGTTCTCCCTTTTGTGTGGGTAGGGGCATTCACGAGTTGAGTGAATGCCATGTCTTTGAGTGCACTGTGTAGTGCTTCTGCTTTATGGTCTTGGGTATCATTGAATCCAAGGTTCAAGTCCCCAAGAACTATACATTTTGTGTTAGGTTTGATGAGTGGCGTTAGTAGTAAGGGTATGTCTAATTCTGGCTGAGATTGAGTATTAGGCGCTCTGTATATAGCTATTAGGTTTATAGTAGTCTTGTGGTTCGTAGCTAGTTTGGCTAGCAGGACTTTGTAACCGTCTGGGTTCTCTATGGGGCAGATTCTTATTTTGAGATGGGTTTTAGCAATAATAGCTACTGCCCCACCTACTGACTTAGATCTGTCTATCCTGTGGATGGTAAAATCCTGTGGAATGGCGATAGAAAGTGAAGGACCGGAGGCTTGGTGAAGCCAGGTTTCAGTCACTATAAGTAGGCTGCGTTGTTGCTCAATGATGTAGTCATGTATCTCTATGGCATGAGCCGGTATGGACCGTGCATTAATGAGGGCTGCTTTGAGGAGTATAGGAAGATGTGGCGCTTAAGCTGAGGGGGAAAGGTTTGTGTTAGTGTTCTCTGTGGCAGTGGTTTGTTGTTTGGTTGTGGTGATCCTTTTAGAGGGTTTAGTATGAGTCGCTAGTGGTAGTGCGCTTCCATGGTGGCAAAGGAGGAAGTGGCATGTATGTTAGCGTGGTTTGAGAAGCGGGATCTTAGTCTTTGGGTTCTTATAAATCCTTGTATTGGGATCTGTTTTATTTGCTTGACTTTAGTGAGCAAGTCAATCTCAATCTCCATTGGATAGGTTGGTGTGAATCAGTCACTCTCTTAATTTGGTGTGGAGACTTGCTGTATAGTCCCAGCAGCTGATGTCACACGTATTTGCCTCGCTATATGGGAATGTCAAATTCTCTTCCAATTGAACAGGTTTGTAGTATTCCAAATCTTTTTTTGAGGCCCCCGGAGTCTCGACCTTTGATTCCTTAGATGCACAGTTCTTACTTCCAGTCTCTTAATTGTTTTTGTAGACCGCATAAAAATGTGTTGTTGATTTTCTCATAGGTTTTCCAATTCCCAGATGACAACATTGTTTCTTTCAATTGGAAGCCATGATTCAGTTTTCATCAGCTTCACCACTTTGATAGAGGTTTTCTGGAATTCTGACCACATTTGCCAAAGGGCAGTTCCCTCTCTTAAGGATTCTCAAGTTAATGATCTGCAGATCCCCCTCTTTATCAGAGGTGCAGACAATTTGGACTACAATTCACAAAGCACATTTCTCCCTTTCTCAGAGCTTCCCAAATTAATGATATTCAATTTCCGTTCTTTGGCAGAGGATGCTGGGAATTCAGACTGCAATCTCCGAAGGGCATTTTTGTCTGTTTTCAATCTTTCCCCTAAAGGGTAGGGTGACCTTCTGCGGCTGTGCCTCCTCACTACGCTCTCGGTTTCTCTCAGGCTTTCTGGTGGCTTGTACCATTTTTTCTCCTCACTCTGCGAATTATCCAACACTATTTCTCTCTGCTGATCTCAGTGGGGTCTCGTTTTGCGATATCACCTCTCTACTTGGTGCCTTGTCCAAAGAATCTCTGCAGAATAGCCAGCAATTCCCTCTCCTGTAGAAGTTTGTCTGGCTGGGACGGTTGCTTCAACAGTTCACTTACTGTAACCCCTTCATGCTGCCTGTGCCAATAATGCCAGTACTGCCACTGTAAGAAGACATGTCCATGTTGGCTATGCCAATATATATGTCAGTACTACCATTGTAAAAACACACTCGTTTTGGCTTTGCCCATTGTGATGCCAGTGTTGCCACTGTAAAGGAGACATGCACATCCTGTCTGTGCCAATGTATGCCACTATTGTCACTGTGAGAACACATTCCTGGTGGTTTGACCCATTAATGGCATTATTGCCACTGTGAGAAGATCTGCTCATTCTGACTGTGCAAATAAACACCAGTTTCGCCACTGTAAGAAGGCATGCTCACGCTGACTGTGCCATATTTGTGGTATACAGTGTTAATAACAAAACAAAATAACAAAAAGCTTTTTCAGTGAAAAATAAATAATGAAATAAATGTTGAATTTTTGGTTAAAGTATATATGGGGGTGGGGTTAGGGATTCAAAAGGGTGGGGGTTTTGGGGGGGTGGGTAATAAAGCTGGGGAAATGGGGGGCTTGCAGGGGATCCCCCCAAATTAAAAAAGAGATAGGAATTCAACCTTTCTAACGTTATTTCTATTTCACAGAAAAATATTTAATCATTTTTGTATTTGTTTTAAAGACATGGTACCATAGATGTCACCATCGCCCTATAACATGTTGTCTTGCAGCCAATTCCTAAAATATACCTGGATTGTAATTGAAAATCATGTACTCCTATGTACTCTCCCCTTCCCTCCATATCTTTGGGACACCCTGCCTTATGAGGATGTGCATGGAACATTTTTGCAGCACAAAAAATGATTTCCCTCCTTTTATATTTACAAAAAGCTGGGTGCATTTGGGACAATGACCTCCCCAAGTCATGTCTTGGCTCTTTCCTTCAGTTCATGCCTTTTTTCCCGTTTCTCTTGCCCTTCGCTCCCCTCTTTTTTTAGCATCATGTTTCCATCTGTCTTGGCGGTGGCAAAAGGGGTTTTCATCTTGCTCCTCTTGTGACCGACATTTCTCTCTCTCTGACCCACATGCACTGTGGTTGGTATTGGAAGGGACCTCTTCACTACTCATGTGGTCAGTGCTGATTCAGATGATGTCACTCCCTCTAATTCTTTGCCTTACAGCCACATTCCTGCCTTTGCAGTACATGTATTCTTTGTTGGGGTGTCCATCTTGGCAGCAAGTATCAGTAGACAGTGATTTCAGTCATAAAGGTGAAGCAGGCACAGCATGAATAGTATACCTCCTTGGCCCCTTTAAGGTAGCATAGGCTGAGGGCGGACTATGCTCTTCAAGAGGATGTTGGCCGAAATGGAGCCATCCAAAAAAGCAATAGTATGATAGGTACCAAATTAGATGCACAGATAATGCAGACTTTGAGATAAAGGAGCACTATGGGTATTGAAGACTACGGGTCTGCAGGTAAATAGTCTTGTAGAAAAGTTACACACGTTCAGGAATATATCTTTAAGGTATATAGTAGGACCTTAAGTGTCATTAGAGCCAATAGAACAAGGCTGAAAGGGGACAGAACCACTTTTATATACTGTTGTATCTACTTTCACAGTTTAGATTGTATCGAGCCAGGATTCCTGATGATTTGAGTCCGTTGCAATTTGGTGAGTAGGCTCAACGGGATGCAACAAAGTGGTGAAATTCAACAAGCGGTGACGGCTTATAGCTTCAGGAAGCTTGGAGCAGGCAGGCGATGTTCAAGTCTGCATAGCTCGAAGGCCCAAAAGGGTCTCAATGTGAGGAAAGTGGAGATTTGGCTTCAGCTGCAGTCTGGCTCCAGTAGATCCCACAAAGCTTTGTGGTTTGACAGCATCACAGGCTTGTGGCTCAAAGAAGATGGGAACAGGTTGCAATGTTTGTGTCGGCGTAGCTTGAAATCTTTCAAAGGTGGGAGAGTGTCAAATGCACCTGTGTTGGTCGTTGTAAAAGGCTTGAAGGTGCTGGAAGCAGTTACAGCACCTCAAAGGTGCTCGAAAGAGAGTGAAAGGCAGTTTCTTTTGGTCCTTGGGGAGCTGTTCTACCCTTCACCCAGGTTCCTGAGGAAAGGTTAATCTGTCTTCTCAGCCAGGAAGGTTGTCAGGGACACTTGTAGGGTTGCCACGTCAGCAGGCAGAGTCCCATGCACCAGTGTTCCTGCAGCAGTCAGGCGTCCCTCCAGCAGGTCACTTCATATGTTACTCTGAAGCAGGTAGGGAGAGGGCGCTCTACTTTCCTTGAAAATCCTTGTCACCGCCCCAATGGATGTTGTCTTTGGCCAGTGTTTACCAGAACAACGCTCCGGTGAAATCTTCTTCAAGTTCATTCTTCAAGATAGTTCTCCCAGATGCTTCCCCAAATAGAGGTCATAGATGATCCCTTGTAGGTGACAATCTCAAACCAGATATAGATGTATATTCATATGTAGCCAAAGCTCTGCCACAGACAATTGACAGGTATTTTGAACATGGGTGCCTGACTGTCTTTTTAAAGTCAGCTGTGATGAATCCAGTGCAGTCATCATTGATTAACCTGCGCGGACCTCCTCGCATGTGGCGAGGGGACGGCAGCCACTACCTGATCCTAACCTTGGCGGTGGCTATATAAGGGAGGATCACTTGGGAGGAGGTTGCAAATTCATTGGATGAAATGCAGTATTCCCCTCTTGCCCCTGAGGAAGACTTGTAAAACCTGAGTTCTTAATGGCGTGTTGTCACCTAACAGTTCACCCTTATAGTAAAAGTCAGAAAACCTTTCCTCTCTAATGTCACTCTAATCGAGCCCCCATCTATGACTCAACTACTCACAACTCATGCATAACATCTTCTGTTTCTGGTGTACCTTTATGTGCGACTGTTGAACAGCATACAAGAAATGACACTTGCTGAAAAAGAATCAATTTGTTCAATGGCGATCAATAAGGCATTAACACACTTTCGGACAAAATACTCTAAAACTACTGTTATTCATTCTCATTATTTTGATCCTGCGTGTAAAATGCTAAAACGAGAAAAAAACAAAGAATTGAGGAATCTGAAACAAAATATATGCTGTAACCTAATTATCAAATATTGTGCAAAAAAAATTATTAAAATACAAAAATAAGATGAGAAACAAGCGTATTCTTAATCATAATAATGTAAATTGTGCTTTAATCAAGGGGATTTGTAAGCATGACACAAGGTACATTTGGCAGACTATTTATTAAAGGCGCAAATTCCAAAAACAAAGCCCCATCTCTCAATGTTATCCCAGTGAAGATCTGGTGCGAATATATTTCAACTAAATTTCAACTTCCACATAAATTTGCAAATCAAACCTTCTCTCCCATGTGTTATAAACAGTTAGGAAGGCTCGAATGGTCCTTTGCGGACATAAAATGGGCTATCAGCAAATTGTCCTTCTTTAAGTCTGCTGGCCCGGATGGGCTTCCACCCTGTGTCTATAATACTGACTCTTCATTCTGGGCAAGTACCTTGAAATCAAAATTTCATTTGATAATCCACACTGGTCACATTCCACAATGGGCTACTTATAACATCATTCCCATTTATCAAAAGGGTGACCCTACTTCACTGGAAAACTACAGGCCTATTTCTTTAATAAATACGGAAGCAAAAATGTTTACAAGTCTGCTTCTCTATGATTTGGAACAGCATGTCGAAAAACATAGCTTATATTCTAAATGCCAAACTGGCTTTAGGAAAGCAATGAGCACCACTTTCAATGGCACTATTATGGCACACATATTATACGGCGCAAATTCTAAAAACGCATGTCCAGTTTATATAGCTCGAATTGACATCTCTGCAGCCTTTGATTCTGTCAACATCTTGTGGTCCAAATTGGCAAAATTAGGCATTCCTGCGCTACTGATTTACTGGCTGATCCAACTACATAAAGATACAGCCTATAGAATAAGAATCTCCGGAGAAGGAGGACTTACAGAATCAATACAAACTTTTCTCGGGTTTAAGCAAGGCTGCAACTTAGCTGCTATTCTTTTCAACCTTTATCTCGCTGATTTAGATCACTCATGGGCAGAAGCAAACCTCTTTTCAACTAAATTGGGTCTACTCCGCCTTAAATGGATTACTTTTGTAGACAGTATTATTATTTTTGATCCCATTCCAACAGGACTGAAATTAAAACGGAATTTATTTGAAAAATTCGCAAGTGACCATAATCTGAGCCCAAATCCATCTAAAAAAGCGATTATGACATTCGACTTAAACAATAAGAAAAAACAATATTATTGGCAATTGTTAAAACTGCTATCCCCCTGATCGCTAATGCCATTTATCTTGGATACTACCTGTCAGATAGGAATTCAATTAAGTCATGGGCTGAGCAATTAAATCTTAGAGTGAGGCCTCTTCTATCACAGTTAAGAATTATCTTTTTGCGAAATATTGTAAATATTTACTAGTTCCAGTTATTGATTTTTATAACTTAAAGATAGAAAGCGTTCTTCTTTATTCCCTGGACATACGTCTACTTAATATGGATACAATATTAAACTCAATGCAAGGACGTCTATTGAAATCAGCCATGCATCTGCCAATTGCTCTTTCCAACAGCATTATTAGACATGAATTTGGTATGATTGCACTAGCAACAAGAAGGAAATGGCGACAACTGTCAAATTATGTAAAAATGATCTACCCTCCGACTAATTCTCTATATCAAGAATTGCACAATAACTTATCTTTAAAGAAGGTAGACTCTCTTAGTAGATATCAACAAGAAATGCAAGCACTATTATTTGAGATCAACGTAACGGTTGAAGACTTACGTTTAAGACCCGGTCATGTAAAAAATAAACTTTTCGAACAAGACTGGTATCAGACTTTAGAAGAGATAAAAAAAAGTATAAATCTTATACCAAATATTCTAAATTCATTAAAAAAAGAAGTCCTGGACATAGTTACCTTGAATCCTTTCCATGTAATCTCACAAGGAGCTACTATATGAGATTCAAATTCAATTCCTTCCACACAAGAGAAAGGTCAGGATCCTGGAACAAGGAAAAAGGTGTAATGGCTGATTTGAAATGTCGTTTTGAACCTTGTGAGTTATTCTGTCCACACTTTAAAATTCAGCGTACAAATCTGTTAATGAAATTTGTCAACTCTCATTTCGAAGATTGTCTTGAAGCACTTTGGGCCAGAATGATAAATGGTAACCATCAACAATGGATTTTTGCCTTAGTTTGGCTCTTGAAGCATATTGAAAATGAATTGAAAAATACGATGTACTGTGAATGATTTGTAAAACTCAAACTGTAATAAGGAATACCACGGTTGTTGGTTTTGCCTTTTCATAACTTTACTTACTTACTTTGAGTATTTACTGATGTTTTATTCATTATTTTATTCATTATTTTAAATTTTTAAATATTTCTTCTATATTGAATGAAAAGATTGTTTTATATAATATGTATAATATCTTTGATGGATATCCATTTTTGTAAAGGTTCCTTTTGGAACCATGGACAAATAAATAAAATAAAAAAATAAAACAATAGTTGGTAATTTTCGCTGCTTCCATCGAATTTCCCTAGAACATAAATCGTCTTAGTGGGACAGGTTTGCGGGTGTCGCAAGGGGTATATGCAAGGTCTGCCTGTACTGACACAACAGGCATCAACCACCCTCTCGGGCATAGTGGAAGGTGTACCATCAGCTCCGGTAATTACACCACCATCAATCAAACTCATCCCCTCTTGCTCTGACGTTAACACAGCGATTTATTTCACCGAACTACTTCACCAAAGAGTTATATTCACTGTGGAGCAACAAATACTCACATCCAGAGCTTTATTCCTGCCTGCCCGCTGCAAACCTGCAGCAGACGGCAGACAACTGCTCCAAACTCTGCTCCAAACTCTGCTGTGCTCCACGCTTGTCGTGAGTAATTATAGGCACATCCTCTTCAGCATAGTGACCAATGACGGACTCTCATGAGAATACGCCAACACAGTACGCTCAGCATGCAGACAACTACTCCACACTCTGCTCCAAACTTCGTTAAAATTGTAACGTTTTGGCAAGCAGTACTTTTTACCTCTAGCAGTACACTAGAGTGGTTTGTGTTTAATTACAGAAGACACAGGAATATATTTGTTCTGCCTGCAGTATTTTTACAAAACAGTAACTTCCCACAGGGGTAACTTCATAAAGACATTGGTATTTCATATTTGCACTAGTGCCATGATTACTGCTCAAAAAGTGGTCATTTTCGTCTGGATTTATTTGTAACATAATAAGGGCATACATTTTTTATTTGTTACAACCACCTATCACAAAAGTGTGCAGAAAGAAATGATATTTGATCATTGTCTTAGCATTGATGCGGTGATCAGATGTGCAACCTTTAACCCATTTTCTCAACCTAGGTTTTCTGCAAATTGATTCATCAATTTGAATTATACCATTGTCAGAATTGTGCATTATATTTGCAGAATATGTTTTGGATGCAAACTCAATGCTGTGTTCTGGCCATGACCTAGGAAACATGTGCTGCTGGTATGGGTGAAGAACAGCATGTTAGTTTCTGGGGGATGTGCACTTTGACCATACTGTATATAGCATGTGAGCCGCAGCAATGGCCATTACAATGCCTATCATAGTAACAGATGTATTTAGCCATACAACAAGGGTAATCCTCCTGCTTTTTTGGAAACCCTTATTTCACCTCCCTACTTGTGATGCTTCCTCTCCTGCTCATTTCTCTGTATTATTGTACCCTTCTCTCATTCGTGTTCTCACTTTCTTTTTCAATCTCTCTCTTTCCACTGCCTGTTTCTCTTCCTCCTTCAAACATGTTGTGTTCCTTTCCATTCCCAAAAAATCCTCTTGACTCATATATCCCTGCTAACCTATGGCCTATCTCTCTTCTACCTTATCTTTCTAAATCCTTGAATGGATAGTATGCGCTCAAATTTCTTATCTTGATCACCACTCTCTGCGTTCTCCCTTCCATTCTTTGTTTCGTCCATGTCACTCCACTGTAACTGCTCTTCTCAGTGTCACTAACTCTTTTCTCACAGTCTTCTATTCTGATTCTGCTTGGCCTGTCTCATGCTTTCGACACTGTGGATCACAACATACTTCTCTCCCCTCTTGAGCCGGACCACCTGAAGTTCCAGAAGCAGCTCAAGATCCTTCTTTTCTCGCTCCCCTGCTAACTTACCTGTCTGCTGCGCCAACTAGTTGCTTGGTTCCCCCAGAGTCTCACTGGGTACCAGCCTCCTTCCTTGACCAGTCTTCCTTTGCACTGCCTACAGGCCTACCGTGCACTTAGGGGCTGTAACTGTAACCTCTACAGCCCCCCTACCTCATTGCACTTACCTAGAGCCAAGCTGCCCTGGCTGCACTTACTCAGAGCCATGCTGCCCTGATCGCACTTCCCTGTTTCCTCTCCCTTGCACTTCCCCCTCTCCTTCCCCTTGCGCTTCTCTTGTTTCACTTCCACGATCCGAATGACATATGTCTAGTAAGATTGTTTGTCTTGTCCTCCCTATGTCTTCCCTTCATTGTCTTGTGGCGCCTAGAAACACTTGTGTACAGGTGCGTTATAAATGCCACATCATATCTTTCTTGCTAATCTGTTTTTTCAATTCTGTACATTTATGGTTTAAATCCTACCTCTCCATTCGCACTTTTTCTATCTCTTCAGCTAGGGAGTTCTCTGACACTTTTCCCCCTGAACATGGGGTCCCCCAAGGCTCTGTCCCTGGCCCTCTCCTTTTCTTCCTTTACACATCTTCTCTTTCTGATTGTACCACCTCTGTCTGTCTTTGCAGACGACTCTCAGATCTTTTTGTCTTTTCCTTTCTTTTCTGATACTAATTACTCATCAATCACTGACTGTCTCCTTAATATCCACTCTTTATTATTAGTAGGGTATTTACTGAGCGTGGAACTAGCTTTGGGAAGCAATGGAGCACTTTACAATTATAAGGGGAAAACATTGCTAGGGAATGTGAGGAGCCGGGAATGAGACTCGGACACAAGGGTTCATGTTTTTGGCTAAAGACTTTTTTTTTTTTTTAAAGAAAAGGGGGTTGGGAGATGGATTCTAAGACTAAGGGTCTGTCAAAGTCACAATGTCCAAAAATAAAACAGTCCCATGTCCAAAGTTCTATTCTGGCCCTCTCATTCTAATAAAATAAACTCTATGATGAATAAGGTAATGTCTTTGCTCTTGCATGTTTTATAAATGTTCAAAAAGGAAAATGTGTAACTCCAAAACAAAAGTTCCAACAGGATAGAGTTCCTTGTTCCAGAGGGTGGCTCCCTTCCCGTGGATTTCTCTTTCCTTGGTTGCTTGTTCAACGTAAGAGTTCAAAATCTAACAAAAAGGTTTGTCCTCATGGACCTCCCTAGGTTCTTTGCATTTAACATCCGGTTTCAAAAGAATCACCAAGTTTCCAAGAGTACTTCCTCTCTCCCCTTAGAGTGTTCACATCGCTTGAGGATCTAGCTCCCTTCCCCAACGTTTTTCTTTACTTCTAGTTTCAAATGCACCTTTCTCTGCAGGGACCTCTTCACACACTTTTGTTCACAGTTCACCATGTTATTGTTTTCCTTTACTTTTTCTGTTAATATGTTACAACCATAGCTCAAAGTTTCCAAGATATGATTTCCCCTTGAGCCACATCGTTATAGTTCATAAATGGCTTTTCCTTTTCACAGTTTACACAAGAGGCACAATTGTCTGCACCTGGTATCCTGACAGTACTTTTATAGCTAAAACCTTCAGCACTTTGTAGTATCAGGGGTAAATGACTCCCTTGCCCTGATGTTTGGCAGGCTGGGTTCACTAGCCTGCCCAACACCGTCACTTGTCTGGACAAAAGTTCACAAGGCCAAACAAGATATTTTCTTCCTTTGGCCTCTTACGGGCTTTGTCTTCCCTGTCATGTGTGTTGCATGTCTCACCAGTTATGAGCTTCCCCTCATGTATAACACCTTTCCTTATGTTCAATTTTTAAGTAACGGCATCAGAGTGCCTGCCACTTCTTAAGCCATTCACTTCCTCTGGGCTTACTGGTTGTCTTTGGCGTTGTCTCTTCTCCATCTGCTTCATAGAATTGGCTCAGTGGGCACCCAGCTAAGCATAGTCTTGCCACCGTGCCTCTCTCCTCAATGTGCATTTCCCTTGCTCACGGTAAACCGCGAAGCCCTTCTCCTTGCCTTGGTGAGGTGGGGTCAGCCTCTCTGCTATCTGCTGCAGCACGCCTCCCCCAGCTTGGTGTTCAGCTGCGTTACCGACTGGCAGGCAGACCTGTTTCTGCAGCTCTATCCGTTCATGCTGCTTCTCCATCTCCTTCTGTACGTAGAGTCTAATGGGTCTCGTTCCTGCAGGGTAAGGAAACACACTCTCCTGCCAGTCTGGAGAACTCAGTAGACTGTGAGCCCCAGCTCTCCTCCTCAGCTGGTTGGCTATCTCCGCCTTTGCTCGCCCAGTCTCGCGTAGAGTCTGTTCAGGTTGGGCAGACTGTGAACCCCAGTTCTCGTGGTCAGCTGGGCATTTCCTTTTCCTTCTGCTGGGCCAGTCTCTCCTCCTTGCCACTGTCAGGTATTCAACTGCCTCCAGATGAGCGTCCTGGTCTTCTCTCTTCTGGCTTCTCTGGACTGACATCCCTCTTTTCCACCTGGTTTGCCCTGGGAGGGCTCCTCTCACACTTCCTGAATCTTTCCTTGCTTTAAAATGGGCTCTGGCCAATAGGAATTGGGGAAAGACTAGACCGCTGATAGTGGTTCTCATTAGGAGTGAAGGGATCATTGCTGCTCCTCGCCTCTTTCTCGTCTCAGTTGTTGAAAAGAGACTAGACTGCTAACAATGGTTCCTATAAGAAGCGATCATCATTCCTCCATTCCTCTCCATTGTCACAATACTGAGAAAGTGATCTTTATTGAGGTGACTCTTATTCTTCCTCGTCCCAGTACTTTTTAGGGGAATAGTAAGAGGCTTACAATTTATGAGTCTGTTAGGGGAGGGATTGTTCTTAGTATGTTAGGGGAGGGATTGTTCTTAGTGTTATAGGACAGTGGTTTAGGTCCTTTCACTGGCAGGAATACCACGTTCCATCTAGCGAGTCCGCCTTACTCCATTAGGATTGTCTCCCCCCGCATGGTCCTCCCTTGGGCAGCCACCCACAGGGTCGGGATCAGGTAGTGGCTGCCCTTCCTTGGCCACATAGGGAGAGACACTCCCAATGCAAATAGTGGTGACATCATTAGCTTTCTCACAGGAAGCAGAGAAAAAAGGGAGTGGGGATCTCACAATAGGGTAGGGTGGGCCATTTGTTAGTAATGAATCTACAAGTAGCCATGCGGCGATGTAGACTGTTGGTGACTGTCTGGTGGTCTACTGTGTCGAACGCTGCTGAGAGGTCAAGAAGAACCAGGAGGCAAGGAAGGATGACCATCATTGAGGATCACCTTGATGGTAGCCATTTATGTGCTGCATCTGGGTCCAAAGCCAGATTGGTAGGACTGAAGGAGGTTGTTGGCTTCAATGTGTTGGAGGAGTTGCATGGCTACTGCTTTCTCAAGGATCTTGCTTAGGAAGGGAAGATGGGTGATGGGGTGGTATTGGTAGTCGAGGGGGTGCAGGTGCCTTGAGTTAGGGATGTGTTAATGATTGTCAGGTAAGGGAGGGAATGAGTGCTTCAGTTGGAGGAGTCTTGAAAACAGAGGGAGGAAGGATGTCATCCATGTATGATGTGGCCTTAAGGGATGCTAGAGTGGCAGTGAGGTCTTCCATAGTGAGTGTCTTGACTATTGTCCAGGTAGTTGTGGTTTTACGATATGGGAAGTGCAGTGTACTGTCGGTTGTGGTGTTGGTGTCTATGTGTTGGCGGATCATGCTGATCGCATTGATGAAGAAAGAGTTGATGGGGTTGGATATTTTCAATGGAGTGCAGTACGGGTGGGTGGGGCAGAGGGTTAATGCAGCACTTGATGGCTTTGAAGCGGGCTCTGCTTTCATTTTTGGATTTGGCTATGGTGTTTTGGTATAGTTGGCCTTGGCAGTGGTGATCAGTCATCTGTGTGTAGAATGGATTTCCTTGAGCAGGGCGAGGTCAGATGCACTGCAGGATTTCTGACAAGACTTCTCTTGTTTTCCGATGGTTCGTTTTTTGAAGTTGAATTCTTGTGTGTGGAAAGTTAAGGCTTGAGGGTGCGGTGTTTCACTGGGGCATGATGGTTGATGTTGGTTGTGAGGGTGGTGTTGAGTTCTTGGAGAAGCAAGTCATAGTCCTGGTTCGTCAGAGGTAGATCATGTGGAGTTGTTTGGTGAGGTCTTCCGTGAGAGCCTCCACTAGAAAGTTCTTGAATGATCAGAATGCTTGTTTGCTGGGTTTCCAGTGGGTTTGCTTGACTAATGTGGTGTGACAATGTCAAAGGGGATTGCCAAAAGGTCCAGCCAGTCGAGTGGGATTGGAGAGCTTTGATTGAGGGTTGGCAGGTCAGTGACAATGCGGTTAACAATATTACCTTTCCTGTAAGTTGGGTCTTTTGTGTGCTGTGTGAGGTTCTGAGTGTTAAGTAGGCAGTGGTCATTTTCCTTTATTGACTTGGTTGTTGAGTTGCTAGGGATGTTGAGGTCACTCAGGAAGATGTTGCTGACATGTATAAGAGACATGGGGGGACCAAGTGTGTGAAGTCTTCGATGAAGTATGTATTGGCCTTGGGTGGTCTGTAGATGAGGTTAAAAGTGACTGTCAGTTGCAGAGAGTGGGAAGAGTCAGGAAAGGTTTTTGCAAAAGAGCCAATAGCCAATGGAGATTCTGTATGTTTGCTGTCTACAGGGCTACGCTGTGCCTGTCATCTTTTGCTGTCGACCAACAAATCATTCATAAACTGCAAGACTTTGCGGAACGGCCGCAGAGTCAGGTTGCAGAGTCTTTTGGCTGAGATTCTGCCTGTTTGCTGTCTACAGGGCTACACCATGCCTGTCCTCTTTTTCTGTCGAACAAATCAATCACAAATCATTCACTCCCTCAGGGTCAGTCACTTATCCAAGCAACGAGTTGGTGGTAGATCTCTTTCTTTGGCTGGGGCCTCCCTCTGGAACAGCCTACCTGCCGCCCTGAAACTCGAGGAGAATCATCTCCGGTTCCGGAAGCACCTCAAAACCTTTCTCTTTGCTTCTGCTTTTTCCCCTCCTTTCCCCTGCTGACTCCTTGGCTGAAACTGAAACTGCACTTGTTACCTGGCCACCCGCTGATCTCGGGCCCAGGACCCCTGCCCCGCCAGTCGCACACCTGCACTGCCTTCCTGGCAACCCCCGCACTTGGGGACTGTTT
Source organism: Ambystoma mexicanum (assembly GCF_040938575.1). Taxonomy (NCBI): domain Eukaryota; kingdom Metazoa; phylum Chordata; class Amphibia; order Caudata; family Ambystomatidae; genus Ambystoma; species Ambystoma mexicanum. Next base: position 198,894,450 of record NC_090927.1, on the reverse strand, counting down.
TTCTGTATCCCTTCAGTCCCACTACCAGCACTTGACACCGTACGCCTGCACTTACCTTTTACCCTTGCACTTGCCACCTGCTCGCCGTACTTATTGTTATTTATTTATTGTTATTTATTCTATTATCCCATGTACTGCACTGTCCCTTCACCCCGCACCTTCCCCCTTGCCCCTTTCCCATGCACTTGCGTGATCTGAATGACACCTGACCTAGTAGGATTGTTATCTGCCTTCCCTACGTTCCCCGCTCCCTTGCCTCGTCGCACCTTGAAACACTTGTGTATAGGCACATTATAAATGCCTTATCATATCATATCAGACTCCGCAGAGCAGCTGTGTAGTCAGGTTGCAGAGTCTTTTGGACTTTGGGCTCTGCGGGCACGAGGAAGCCGAGACAGCTAAACCGAAATATAGTGGAAACAACTAGAATAAGATAGAAAGACCTGAATTGTCTTTCCCAGTGACGACCAAAGAACTCGTTATTGGATTGACATCATGGTTGCTCCAACTGGACCTCAGACTCGACAACGAACAAAAACATCCTCCAACCCAGACATTTCCCTCTCTGCTTCAGCATCGCAGGATTCAACAATGCCTGGATCCAGTCGCCTAAACCATGAATTGGAGCGCAACCGAGATGCTCTGCTGCCACGGAAGGTAAGTGAACTAACTACACCCCTAAATAAGACTATTGTGGGGGGACACTCTGAACAGTACACACCGGGGGACGATGGGAAGGCGTCCTTATCCACAGAACCAGAGCCACGGCATGTTTATCGTGACCAGGCGCAACGTGAGCAACAGAATTTCTTTGGCGTAGAACCCATCGATACAATTCCAAGCAGCGGTGTACTAGTACAAATACATGAGACAGTGTTTGAAGACACTGACAACAAATTGGAGGAGATGAAATCCATCTGTAGTACTCCTCCCCATGACGGAGATGAAATACAGACTCCAGAAATCCTGGATGCAAAATATAGCAATCCGACAACAAAGCATCCGCCGACTGAGCCCACAACACCTGAATGTTCAGCAGGATAACACCAAGGAACCAATAAGTATTTTGCACACAGCACAGAGTAATACCTTCCCTACCATCAACGGACGAGACAAAGAGCATATCACTGCGCTAATTAATTTGAAGTTTGATATGTCGCTAAAAGAAAAAGCTATTATAGCGAAAAAGTACTCACAAGGAAAGAAACCGTAAATAAGCCCAGTAACAACCACCCAGGCATCGAACCGGCGTGCAGCCAGACTCTCAATGGATATTACAAAAATCAAAACTCTCATGAGTGATCATGAGAAAAGGAAGGGAGTCTTTGGTGACCTGGGACCGAAAAATAATATCCAGAATCACATCACCTCAACACCGGTTCCCCTAAAATCACCACTTAAGATGAGGAAAGAACAAATTTTTATGGCATATCACGAGAACAGGGTCATGCCCTCCGATTTAAAGAACTTCGAACAATGGGACACTCATCCTGAGGAGATGGAAAAGCCCAGTGAGATCCCTCAGAACAAATGTCATTGTGAATTATTGCGAGGAGCCCAGCGAGACTCAATGCCGACCACAATGATCGACTTGCAGAACATGCTGATAGCCTCGACAACACAAACAATGATCCCATTCCTAAAACTCCAAAAAGCCAATATAGAGACACTAAAAGATCAGGCGAACTTGCTAGCCCTTATCCTCTCAAAACAAATACACCTGGAGGCTTTCATGTCTAGAATTCAGGACTGTACAAATAGAGAAGCCGAAGCAAGCGTGATGTGGCAGACCAGACTATTTGAAATTGCAAGGAACGATCGCTCTGAAAAAATGCAGATGACCACAGCTATTATTGCAATGCTAGAAGCAACAAATGTGAAAAAAGAGCCGATAAGCATTAAGCCTAATGCAAACAACTCTGGAGTGCACAAAAACACATAGGAGTACATCAGAGGAATGCCCAGTACGCACAGGGAGATAAGATGAACATTGAAAAAAACGAGGTGAAAACAAGATTCCAACATGAGCAGAGACAAAAATCGAAACCAAATACCGAACAAGGTTGTGAATCCGTATTAAATACAACAAGTTTGTCCTTGCATCCCAAAGAAAAAAACAGAGAAAACCCATATTTCCGAAAAAAAGGGCGAAAACATAAAGAGATCTTTAAAATCTTTAACTTAAAGAACACCATTACCGTGACAAAACATAAAAAAGAGCGAGTTAAAAAAAAAAAGGAATAATGGATCTAGAGCCTTTATGAGAAACATCTCTACCCCGCAGAGACCTACAAAGAAACAGGATACAAAAAAGGACATCTTTGTTGATCAAAGAAAGAAAACTGTTACTGAGGTTCCTCCCTTTAATGACTCGAGAACAAAACTTAAAAGTGTAGAACCTATTCAAACGGAGGAACAACTACAACATGAAATAATGATGAACCTTTCAACACACATGGATGAGGACCAGGAACCTATCATCGAACTCTCTGTAGATGTCAGTGATTATTCATTAATCATCATCGATCGATATGAAGGATTTTCATCAGGCACGATACATGTGACCCTTACTTGTGAAGACATTTCCAACACCACGTTGGATTATTCTTCGAGCGACCAATCGGCAGCCATTAATCTCACGATGGATAATGAGGTATCATTAATAGATAACTTAACCGATAATCATACTCGAACAAAGGATGACATGAATAAGACGAGACCGGGCCAGAGAGACTGAAATACAACTACCTATATTTCTTGACCCGTGAAAAAACACAAAGGCAAATAGACTGAAATTAGAAAGAACTGAAGTCCTGGACGACGAGTTGATCTTAAACAGAACTAACATTTTATGCCTGTTTCAAGCTATTCCACAACTAAAAAGCATAAGATCTGAAGATATAAAGTTAGTCGAGTTTGAAGCTGATCTAACCTTAGATATAGTATGGATTGAATTGTATTCCAGGAAATCAATGGACTCTATAATGGCAGGGCGAAACAAACTTTTTCAATTAGGATTTACTTGCACCAAAGTCAATGAAAAAAGATGTAGAGACGACAGGCCACATTACATAATTAAAATAGAACGAAAATTCACAGACAATCAAAGACAAACAAATGTAGGATCTCAGATCTCAAGGAATAGGACATCACCAATAAAGAGTTACTCCTCACATGAGATGAAGGAAAGTGATATGCCACATTATAGAGTAAGATCTGAAATTACTAAGCATGTTATTTGGAGAGATACAGAATACAGAAATGAAGTGAAGAAGATCCAAAACACTTGTCACAACTAGAGACAAAAGAAAAATAATGTGATACACTGTGCTCATGGAATACAAGAGGCCATGTCCACCTCTTTCAACAGAACACATTCAATTTCTCTAAGCTTCAGATTATTTGTCTTCAAGAGACGTGGATAGTTAAACAACCGGTGTGTGAAGGCTATAACACATTTATGAACCCTGCGATACAACAAAATAAAAGAAGACCATCGTCGGGTCAACTCACGATGATTAAAATAGATGCAAATTTGGAAATAACCCAATCAAGTAATTTGAATCCATGGGCTCAACTGACTATCCTACAGTATCAGACACACACTTCCGATTGTCAAAATGAAAAAAGATCCACGATAGAGAAGAAAAAGTTGGGGATAATGAACATGTACTGGAATCCGGCAGCAATAAACGATAAAAGTTTCATAGACACAGTTTTTTCGTCCATGGACAAGGCCACCCAGAAATTCAACCAGATTGAATATATATTATGTGGAGACTTAAACTTACATCTTTATGAGGCTACCGGTCTCAGACATGACAACGTGAATTTAATTCCAAGAGCTCAAAGATGGATGAAAGAAATAACCAACAGAAATCTATTTCTAACAGAGAATTTAACGAACAAGACTGGATGACCTATGCCCAGCCCAACCTGGTTGCGAGGCAAAACAACAGCGATAATAGGCCTCATTACGAGGTTGGAGGTAAGGGGTTAACGGTGCCGGTGATGGTGCCGGTGCCGATAACCCCTTACCTCCGCATTACGAGGTCCTTTAGCGGGTCCCGCTAAGGGCGGCTGGTTTTACCAGGCGCCCTTAGTGGGAGCCGCTAAAGGACCAGGGAGCTTATAACAGGCCCGTTATTAAGGGGCCTGTTGTTTGCTCCCTCCCCATTCCTATTGAGCCCTATGGGGGCTCAAATGGGAATGGGGATGGGTAAACTGAATGAGGTTTTACCAAGTCCTCCAAGGTTGGAATGGCCCAGTAAATCCTCATTCAAGGAACCCTGACCCGAGTCTGGAGGCAGTTAAATATATATTTCACATGGAATTAAGGAGAAGTTGTACAACACTGGAAATCACTATTTACCTAACAGTGATACCATATACTATCAGTCTCTTGGTATGCCGAAGGATCTACAAAAAACAAACTTAGACTTCCAGTTCTGGAAATTAATAACAAATTGAATAGATTACGAATTAACCAAAGGCGAACAGGAAAATTTATAGAGACCTTTCTAATACCTGCTTTCAAGGAACTGAGAAATTGAATTATGACTGGCTCATTATAACATTTCAACAATCAACAAAGCAAGATCCTAAATTAAGGAACCCATAAAATCATGCCTATAATTTTGAAATAGTGGTGAGAAAAAGGGATCTTTTTAAGAAATTAGGATTATTTAAAAAAGGGACAGATGAAGACAAGCAGAAAAAATGAAACTAGAAAAACAGTGTTACTCAAACTTGCTAAAAACGACCAGAATACAACTAAACCAAAATGACGCTGAAAATATGATGGTAGCTTTAAAACAGATACATTTGCGAGACCTATGGAATTTGCTCAATCAACATTCAAGTAGACAAGATCTAATGATTTCTGATGTTCCAGAAGTACTATGGATCAGCCATTTCACTCAGCTATACAAGGAAAGAACACTTACGAACAACGATACCATAGTTACGAAGCCAAGGAAATGGTTAGTGGACTGGGAACAAGCCGATATTTTGACCCTAATCAATAAATTGAATGCTTCACATGCCCCGGGCCCGGACGGGCCCTCCAACGCAATCATCAAACGTAACCCTGAGTTTTGGGCAGAGCTATGTGCCCAAATATTCAGTTTAATAGCAGAAACTAATAATATCCCACAGGCATGGAAACTGACGTTTTTTTTTTTAAACTTCTTTTTATTATTTTCATCATATAAGCAAAGAAGAAAAACAAATCATAACAGCATCAAACTGAAACCCCCCCCAACCCTTGCCACAGTGCCAATGGTCCTTCCCAGCCAGTCGTTTCCCTTCCAACCTTTTAACCGTAGATGTCCAACAATTTGAGTCTTTAAGGGCACCATTGTTCCCTGAATTCCCCTTTCAGATAAGCCAATGTCTCTCCCCAATCCGCGGAGAAGTTCTCCAGCTTATTGTTGGCTGCCTAAGTTGCCCATTCCATCGACACTATATCCCACATTTTCCTTAACCAGTCTTGCTCTGTCGTAATCGTAGGACTCTTCCACCTCTGTGCAATGAGGGCCATTGCAGCCAAAGTGAAAATCACCTTCGCCTTAGTACTTCCTCATCTCTCCTCCTCGCCCCCTGCCCTCTCTTCCCCAACAGTATCTCCCGGGGATCCTGACTGGTTCCCTCCCCCAGTGCTTGAGAAAGGGCCCGTGCGATATCACACCAAAAAGGATGGATAATGGGGCATTCCCACCATTTATTTCAAAATATTTTTATTGGCATTTTAAAATGTGCATTACATCAGTGACAATTTCCCTTCCAACTGATTATCTCCGCCATTCTGCAATTTCGATACATATTCGATTATTTCCTGGAAGGAAACATCCCACAGGACAAAATAACAACATTAACTAAACATAAACTGTCTTCATGTTCAACGATTATGGAGTCTGTATCACCTTATGTCAAGGTGGTGGCCTGTCCATGTCCCTGTAGGTGGAAGACGGGTGGGGTTGGTATTCTTTCTCTTTGTGACTCGTCACCCCCTTGGGGCATTCCCACCATACATGAGTTGCCGTACCTTCTCCCCCACAGCCCCTCCAGCACTTCCCCGAGGTTGCTGGGTACATTGCATGTAGGCAGGCCGGAGTGTAATGCCAGCCATACATATACTTATACCAGACCTCCTGTAACTGGGTCGCTTTTGCCACCTATGGAACCAGCTTCCATAACCTCTCCCAGTCCTCTTGTTCCATTCTGACCCCCGGTTGCTGTTCCCAACCCCTCATATACGCCCAGGTGGTTTCCTGGCCGGCGTACTCTAATTGCCTATATAGGTCAGAGATTAGCCCTCTGGACCCCTTGTGCATTATTAGAAACAGTTCAAATTGCGTTAGGTCTCGAGTCGCGGCCTTCCTTACCTCCACAGACATTACCCAGTGCCTAATCTGGAAATATCAGTGCCTCTCCCTCTCTTCTACCCCGAACTCCTGCTTGCATTCCTCAAATGTTTTCACCTTTTCACCACTGAACATGTCCCTCTGATTTCTACAACACTCGCTCTCCCACTTCAGAAATGCCCCCCTATCCAACCCCAGTGTGAGGTCCCCGTTATTGAAAATTGGGGTGAACGGCGATGGGAAGGTCGTAATCCCCCGCTTCTCCACCGCCCTATCCCAGCTGTCCACCACTCCCTTCGTAATAGCGCTTAAGTAAAGGTGGGGCGGTCTCAGCCTTCGTGGGAGCCACAGTACTTCCCCCAAATGGTGCAGAGCTACAGCTCTGTCCATTTTCACCCAATGCTTAAGATAATCCTCCGAGAACCATTCCCTGATTACCCTGTATCTGTGCTGCTTCATGGTAGCGGGAAAATCGAGGAAAGCCAGGCCCCCCCTTCCGCCTAGACGCCATTAGACCTGGACATGCGTGGCCTCTTACCCTCCCAGACAAATTCCTTGACTGCCAGATCTAACCTCTTAAAAAAACTCTCCGGGACCGGCAAGGGAATGGCCTGAAATAGATAGAGGTAGACGGGGGAGAACCACCATTTTGAGAACAGCCCCTCTTCTCAGCCAGGATATCCTTAGGGCACCCCATTTCCTTGGGTCTTTTTTGATTACCGATAGCATGGGCTCATAGTTTGCCCCATACCAGCCCACCAGCGAGGGGGTTATCCTAACCCCCAAGTATCACAGCCCAGTCGGACTCCATTTAAACGGGGAGATTTCCCTCGTCTCCCTTGCTTCACTCTCCCCTAAGGACAGATTCATTAGTTCTGACTTCTGGAAGTTGACGCGCAAACCTGAGAGCTCCCCGAATTTGGTTAGTAGTTCTATGCTTGCCTTGATAGACTCCTTTGGGTTCGATAGTGTGAGCAACATGTCATCGGCAAAAGCCGCTACCTTGTGCTGCCCCCCCCCCCCGACTGGTATTCCCTGAATATTTTCCGCCTCTCGTATTGCCAGGAGGAGTGGCTCCAAGTATACTGCATAATGCAAAGGGGAGAGAGGGCAACCCTGCTTTGTCCCCCGCTTCAGTCTGAATGGCTGAGACATTTCCCCTTTCACTAAAATACACGACGTAGGATTCTTATAATTAGCAGCGACCATATTTATAGACCCCGTCCCAAGCCCATCCTTTCCATCACCTGAAATAAGAACGACCACTCCACCCGATCAAACACCTTTTCAGCGTCGAGCGCCAAGAGGATCGCCAGAGTGGTCATCTTACGGGACTTCTCCACCAAATGGGCCACCCTCCTGATACTATCGGCGGTTTGCCATCCCAGCACAAAACCCGCCTGATCTTGATGGATCAGTGTGGGTAGGTGCTTTTCCAGGCGCTTCGCCAATATTTTGGTAAAAAATGTTTTGGCTTCTGTGTTTATAAGGGCAATGGGGCGAAAGGAAGTACATCCATCCGGATCCTTCCCCGCTTATGTAAGGGTAATTTTGGCCTCCTCCATCATAGGGGTTTAATAATTGTTTCAAATGCGGGACCAATAGGTTTGAGTAGGTTTTATAGAAGGAGGCCAGGAAGCCATCAGGTCCCAGAGCTTTGTTAAGGGGCAGTGACACTATAGTAGCCCTCACCTTGTCCTCTGTGATAGGTCGGCCCAGATCTTCGCCTTCCCCCCAAGATAGTCGCGGGAGAGGCAAGTTCCCCGAGAACTCTTTCTGCGGCTGCGGGTGTGGGCACTGTGAAGAGTACAGCGCTTCATAAAATTCGACTAGTCTCCCCTTTATCTCTTCGGCCTGGGTGAGTCTCTTACCCCCTCATCCTTGATGGCCATTATAACCTTCTGCTCCCTTTGTCCTCGTAGGAGGCGAGCCAGGAGTGAATCTGCCTTATTGGCCTTTGCGTAGAATTTTTGCCTCACTCTAAGCATAGCTTCTTCTGCCTTTTTTGTCCTCAAAATCCCCAGCTAGCCTTCCGCCAGCCTATACTCCCTGTATGCCTTCCTTGTAGGGGTCTCTCGTACCTGTGCCCTGGCGGCGTCGACCTCCTTTTCCAGCTGGGTTTCTAAACTTCTCAGTAGTCTATTTATCTCCGCCTTCATGGCGATAAGATCCCCCCTCAGAGTCGCCTTGAAGGCGTCCCACCTTGTGCTCTGACTTGTATCCGAGCTACTGTTCCACTCAAAGAAGTCCCGGATCTTGCCTCCTATCTCCTCCCATATCACTTGATCCCTCAGGAGTTCCCCTGGGAATTTCCAACTTCACACCCCCAGCCTTCGTCTCCCAAGCCGCATTTTCATCTGTACTACCTTGTGGTCGGCTATCCCCAGAGGGCCCACCTCGACTGCCTCCACCTCCCCCATCAGGCTGGCGGATACCCAGATGTAATCAATTCGGGACTGGGTTCTATGGACATCAGAGAGAAAGGTGAACCCCTCCTTTTCTCCCCGTAGAGCACTCCATACGTCTCGTAGCCCGGCCTCCTCCCATCTCTCCCTCAGCTGGGGAGAAGCCACCACACCGCCCCCTCCACTCTCATGCCGGGACCAATCCCGCCTCCTATCCCAAGCAAGATTGAAATCTCCCATCAGAATCACTTGCCCCCTCGCAAAGTTCTCTAAGATGCCCAGGGTTTCACGCAAGAACTGGTCTTGGCCCACATTACGGCCATACACTGATGCGATGGTATAGCACAAGCCCATTATCTCCCCTCTAACCATAATATATCTCCCATTACTGTCTCTGAGGATATCTTGGAGTCTGAAGTTAACCCCCCTCCCGAAGGCTAGGGCTACCCGTCTTCTCTTTGAAACTGGCGCTTTTAATACCTATATATAGACAAGGTGATCGAAAGAACCCTCGCAATTATCGCCCTATAGCATTGCTTGACCCGTTTGGGAAGATTTTTGAATCGTTCGTGCTGAGAAAACTGTCTGTGTGGGTGAAGAATTCAGAGACAAGCCCCAAAAATGTGGAGAAAGTTGGCACAAATATTAATTTGCTCCTGTTACGCTCACCTGTTCTCTATGGGACGTTGGGGCATGGTTGCAGCCCTCCCAGGAAGTAGGACCCCCCGATTTGCTTCCTCCCGCTGCAAATAGGCTGTGGGCTGCTGCGATGAATTGGAACCTTGCTCCTGTAGATTATTAATGGTGAACTCTCCACCCTGCTACTTCTGGCAGGAGCGCATGTAGAATGAGGACCAAGTTTCTTCACTGGTCCTTTATACGTGGTGTCCAGTCCAGCTGCAACGATTCCACGCCTTTCTGGTGAGTGTCTTTCTGTTTTCTGTTTGTCTTGAAGTATTGGTATTGTCTTGTTCACAGCCTGTTGTCAGCTCTGTAACAATGTCTATCTTTCTCCCCAAATAGGTGTGATTCCGGTCCAGAAGAGCAACAGAGCCCGAGGTGGCTCTAGATGAGGAGCGGAGGAACCCACGGTGGTCCGGCAACAGGTAAGTGAGCTTTTAAGGTGTAGCACAAAGAATTTTGCAAGCGTGACCTTAAACTGCAGGTTCGTATGTCTTACCTTGCCTTTTGTCCTTTCACAGGGTCCGCCTTCGTGGAATAATAAGAAGTTGTGCTTCGGAGTCCAGAGCCGAAGTCCTGCGTGTCGGAAGATGAAGAAGATGTCGTGCTGTGGTGCCGAGAGCTGAAGTTCTGCATGCCGGAAAGGAAGAAGATGTCGTGCTCAGAGCTGAAGTCCTGCGATCCGGAAGATGAAGAATGGACGCCAGGCTCAGCGGTGAAGAATGCAGGTGTAAGCTGACTCCAGGAGGTAAGTGTATGGACAGGAGACTGGATTCCCAAGGTAAGTGCTTCTTAACCCAGGCGGCGGAGAGCGTTACGCTGCATGCGAATGCAGATTAACGCAAAGTGTGTGCCTTGGGGTTGGGCTGGCTTTAATAGCTGAGCTCCCAAAGCCAAACCCACTAGATCAGTTCTGCTTGCCACACCTGGCGCCACTCCTTGAAGTTGCACGTGCAGCTGAGGATAGAGAGCCACACTCGGACTGATTGCACACAAGTGGAAAGTTCTTGAAAGTACTCCTGCCCATAATGAAAGAGCCTTGCTTATGTTTCAAGCACTCCTGCCCATAATAAAAGATTCTTGCTTATGTTTCTACATGAGCCTGACGCCAAACGCGCCAGGACTGAGTCCAACCAGGCCCCCAGTGTATAAGCGTCCCAAAGGGACGTGCGTGAACCATGGTGTCCCTTGCACCGTTCACCTGATGGTGCAGCTCCTGTGATCCTGGGTAAGTGACCATGACAATTCCTGTTGAATTTGCTAAAACAAGAAGCGATAAACAAAACAATGAAAGTCTATACAGCGTTTATCGAGCTACAGTTAGCATTTGATATTGTCAACAGGTAGGCATTGTGGGACAAACTGAGGCAGTGGAGATGCCCCTCAGACATTCTGGAACCTATAAAAGAACTGTACAGCAATACTTCCTTACAAATACGAATGTCAAAGGATGGAGTAGTAACAGCTCTGGTTAAAACCTGGAATGGACTCAAACAGGGTTGCCCTCTTGCGGCCATCCTTTTTAATCTTTACACTTCAGACTTTGAGGAACGCACACAAGGGTCTTCAACCAACCTACCAAAAATCAATGCTGACCACCTCCCATGTATGATGTATGCCGATGACATTGTAATGCTCAACAAAACACCAAGAGGACTACAATTTTGCCTTAACAAGCTAGAAGATTATATGAATACAAACAAATTGAAGATTAACACGCAAAAAACTAAAATCATGACCCTGATCAATATACCGAACAAAAAAACGAAAATGCCAACCATGTTTCTGCAGGGAGAAAAACTATAACGAGTCAAGACAATTAAATACCTAGGCGTATGGCTTAATCAGTCAAGCATGGAAAAACAATAGGCGGACCATCTGAAATTGAAGGCCCTTTCTCTAGCCAGACAAGGTGCATTTATTCATTGCAAATTTGGGAAAATCTCCATGAAGCCAGTAATAACATTTTATAGACAAAAAGTCATGGCAATACTGACTTATGGAATTGAAGCGATGATTAATCTGGAGGGCTCAATATGGCTAAAATTGGAAGCAATATTTTGGGGAAAAGTGTTGTCATAACCGTCGTCATACCCCATGCACCGTATCTGATACGAAATTGTGACATAATCCTTACAGTCAATCCTAAACAGGAAACAACTAGATCTGTATAGGAAAATGCTGAGCGATGAAAGCATACCGGCAAGTTACATACTGCACGCTAAACCGAATTCGAGTAACGACACTGCGCTGAATATATGGAAAACAATGGTAGAGGAAAAACTACACGAGGCAGAGATATCAAAGGAAATGCTGATTTAGTGCCCACAATATGCGAAAAAGCAGATTATCCAAAATGACTTGTTTAAGACAGTGGGCCTCATTAGGACCCTGGCGGAATGGGTTTAGCGGCACTGGTAATGGTGCCGGTGGAGTTATTTTAGACCCAGTTGACATTGTGCTTTGAAGTACATTGGGCCTCATTAGGACCCTGGCGTTAGCCGTGCCCTTATTAAGGGCACGGCTGCCCCAGGTAATGAAATTTTACCGTGTCCATGGAATGGGCAATTACCGGGTCATGCCGACCTTGGCGAACCCGGTAATTATCCATTCCATGGACCCGGTAAAAATGAATCCCCATTCCCATTTGAGCACCATAGGGCTCAATGGGAATGGGGAGGGAGCTAACAACGGGCCCGTTATTGACTTTTCTCACATTATCTGTTTGGAACATTTGTTGGATTTATACCTTTTTGTTGAACTTCAACATTTGTGCACTTTTCAAGCCAGAGATAATACCCATAACACCTTAGAGTTACTTTCAGAATGAGAGGGTTAGGATAGGATTTCGGACACAAGACATTTTTGCTTTGGACATCTAGACACAGGACAGACCCTTCGTTGTGGTTGAGGTGTCGAAATACCTCCTAGAATAGAAAACGTACACAGTTGAAAACCAATGAGCTTTTCTTATGGCGTTAAATTGAGCATAAGAAATCTGCAAGACACCAAAAACATACAGATTTTTACCGCGGATCGTTGGTGAAATGCTAAAGGCTATGTGAGGAACCAGGAATGAGACGCAGACACAGAGGACTCATGGTGATTGGTATAAACCTTGATTAAATAATAAAGGGTTTGGAAAATGCCTCACTGTCTCTATTCTAGGAGGTACTTCCACACCTCAACCACAACTAAGGGTCTGTCCTGTGTCTAGATGTTCAAAGCAAAAATGTCTTGTGTCTGAAATCCTATCCTAACCCTCTCATTCTGAAAGTAACTCTAAGGTGTTATGGGTATTATCTCTGGCTTGAAAAGTGCGCAAATGTTAAAGTTCAACAAAAAGGTATAAATCCAACAAATGTTCCAAACGGACAATGTTCACAGTTTTAGGAAATTACTCCCTTCCAGGGGTTTCTCTCCATGAAAACAAAAG